>NC_059104.1:182126306-182443306 GCF_020740685.1 Jaculus jaculus
GGCAGAGGATTCTCTGGTATGTATGTGATAAAGGGCCCTCAGCGAGCTCCACACACGGGGTTGATCTGTCCTCTCCTCCATCACTGTGTTGCCTGCAGCCCATGATGAGGATGTGAGGACTGAGGAAGCTAGGCTGGTAAACCATGTTTGGATCTAGGCTAATTATTAAAAATTTATGGTGGCTGGGCTCTAGAGGATAGCACTAGAAGATGGGAGGCCAATTAAAATGTTGGTAAAAGAGAACTAAGATGCCAGGTGTGATGTTGTGCGCCTTTAGTCCCAACACTTGGGAGGCAGAGGAAGGAGGATCACTGTGAGTTCAAGGACATCCTGCCACTACAAAGTGAGTGTCAGGTCAGCCTGGGAGAGAGTGAGACCCTACCTTGAAAACAAAAAATAGATGTAAAATGTGATGGGTTCTGACTAAGACTCTGGGTATATTGAAAAGAGGGGAAAACTCATGGGACTCATAAAATGAAGGTGCTGGGCTAAGTAGATGTGGATATGAATCGGGAAGAGAGGTCCTACAGATGAATTCCAGATGCCTGACCTGATGGTGGGCAGAATGTTAGTTGAAGTACGAGGCACTGAAGGACTGCAGGTTGAAGGGGCTCCTCAGTCCCCTTCCCGGGTGTCCCATTCTCAGACACATATTTGGAGAGCTGCATATAATACATCCACTTGGAGTCTTCCTGAACAGCCAATTTTCCTTCCATGTTTTTTCTTTAGGTTCTACCAATACCTCCATTCATTTTGCTATCTTAAATGAAATATCGCTGCTCCTGTAAGAGATGAAGGGAGAGGGAGTCAGGTAGCTTTGCTAGGCAGTTAGGGTGACTGGGCCCCTGAAAGTAAACATCAGGAATGTCTCTGGGTTCCAATCAGAGAAGAATCTGCCTTCTCCTTATCTCTTGCAGAAAGGAATTCCCTAGACCTATTTCTCCACACCTGAGCCCCTCCCTGGGAGGAAATTCTCCTTTTCTAGAGGTCAGATCTAATCCTGCCATTGTTGGTCAAGCTTTGACCACAGAATTTGGTGTCATGGCTGGCCTCTTCCTGAGGAGACTCTTAAGCCGGACTCTAGACCAGACCAGTCACCTGTCTCTCTGGCTCACTTGAGCCAGAAGCTGAAACCCACCACAATAAGGTTATAAAAAGTGTATGCAAGGGAATGAGCCTCTCTCCTGACTGCCCTTAATCACTCCTGAACCTCCAGGTTCTGGTGTGCTTCCCTCATCTGGGCCTGACTAGCACCAATCCTTACTCCCCCATGGGCTCTCCACCCCCTCCTGCCCTCCACATGGCAGCAGCTCTCTGCACTTTCTTTTCTTTTATCTCTAAATCTCTTTTTGCATTTCTTCTGGGCCCACCACATGGGCTCTCAGACCAGGTGGGTGTATTCATTTTCCTCCCCTTGGTTCTGCACTTCCTTCAATACGGTCATGATTTAATAATTATTCTTCTCACTGTGGCTTGCCCAATTCTTTGGTTAAATACAAATATGAACTTGGGATTGCTGGAAGCTCCTGGGTACTCAGGGTTTGGGGTTCAAAGACTTTCCAGGGCTCCCCATAGACTCTCCAGTATCAAAAGTAGCTAGGTGTTTGTCACAGAGCCTTTATTCTACAGATAAAACTCAAAAGTGACTGCATGGTCATCTCAGATTTTGGCAGGCAGTAAGAAGGGCACAGTGAGAACAGCTGTTAATCTCACATGACTGCTCATGTTGTCTATCAGCTGCCAAATGCTGTTGGTGCATCTGCTTTGACACAATATCGTCCTTTCCTCCCCTATCCATTTCTGACTTGCTTCAGGCCCCAGGAGAAGGGAAGTCATCTACCAAGGGTTACACCGTGGAAAGCACTGGCTTTTTCACCTGCGTGGGGAAGGAACTTTCATGCTATAAACTCATCCTTACCAGTCATTCCTTTTCAGGTAAACTCTCATTCTTAAAACCGGAGTTAGTTTTACCCTAAAATCCATCCCTTTCCCCCCAACACATAATACTTGGGATGCAGTGAGCCTGGTTTATATGTCTTCCCTACATCAATTCTTCAGTGAGATACAGGGATGTTTTAGTAGGTCAAACATTACAAGAAGGTCTCTGTCAAATTTGAGGTTAGGAAAAAAAAAAAAAAACTCTCATGGGGCTGCAGAAATGGCTTAGTGGTTAAGATGCTTGCCTACAAAGCCTAAAGACCCAGGTTCAATTCCCCAGTTTCCATCAAAGCCACTTATGTGATGTGGAACATGTGGCTAGAGTTTGTTTGTAGTGGTTGCGGGCCCTGTCATGCCCATTCTCTCTGTCTTCCTCTCTCTCTATCTTTTTCTCTCACGCCAATAAATAAATAAAAAACACATAAATAAAAATATTTTTTAAAAGCTCTTGATAATTGTGTAGTAGGTTTTGAACTTAGGTTCAGGCCAATATTTTTCTAAGTCTGGCATCAATGCCTAGAAGAAGCATCTTAGATCTTCACTAATAAGGCAAAATGACCCTTACATTAAATAACCTATGCAGACTCCTAAAAATATAGTACTTGCACTTATACTAGGTAGTACAAGCCCTTTGCTCTAGCCTTTGATTTATAAAATGTCTTTGTGGCTCTTTATATATATGAACTAAAGTGCTTATCCAGCTCCTCACACCTACACCTTATCTGGAGTTTTGATTGTTCTACATGAGAAAGCCTCAAAAATAGGGATTAGAGGGCTGGAGAGATAGCTTAGTGGTTAAGGTACTTGCCTGTGAAGCCTAATAACACATGTTTGAATCTCTAGGTCCCACATAAGCCAGTTTCACAATGATGCAAGCATGCAGTGTTGCACATGCTCACAAGGGGGTGCATGTATCTGGAATTCATCTACAGTAGCTGAAGGTCCTGGCAGCCTATTCTCCCCCCCCCCTCCCTCTTTCTCTCTCTCTGTCTCTCAAATAAATAACAATAAAGTAAAATTTAACAGAAGTTAAAGAAAGATATAGAAGTTAGAATACTCTGATGGGAGAGGGGATGATATAACATTGTTATCTCCAGTTTATGGGAAGAGCAGATCAGTGTAGAGAGTTCAGTTTTGGATGTGGGAGTGGGGGTGTGGAGTCTGGGACTTGCTCAGGGTAGACATCAAGGCAGCATGTATGTGTGGTGCTCAGGGGTCTGTTGTGGAGGGGAGTCAATGGCATGGATGAGGGGGCTCTGAGAAAGTGCCTCTAACACAGAATGAACACAGGCTCAACACAGCCATCTAAACTGGTGTGATGACTAATCTTTATTGTCTTCTTGGCTTTGGAATCACTAAGGAGACACACTTCTGAGTATGTCCATACGGTTGTTTTCAGAGAGGTTTAATGGAGGATGGAAAATTCCACGTAGAATAGAACCAGTAACATGGGATAGGGCCCTAAACTTAATAGAAAGGAAAAATAAAAAGGAGAAAGTGAGCTGAGAGCCAGCAAGTATTCATCTCTCTCTGCTTCCTGACTGTATGCAATGTGACCAGCTGCCTCCTATTTCCACTGCCAGGCCTTCCCCACCATGACGGGCTGTAACCTCAAACGGCGGGCTAAGATAAACCAATCCTTCCTCCGTTGCATTTGCCAGGCATCTTGTCATAGCAACAAGAAAAGTAACTAGTATAGTTAACATCACCAAGTAGTCAGGCCGGATGTGTCTGAACATAAATACTGAAAAACACCCTGAGGGTCTGTGGCCTGGAGCCAGGCAGTGTGTGGTAAACAGTCAGTACCCCAGGTCCTGTTTTAAGAATGTCCCCCTCCAAGTTCACCCAAGTTTTCCTACAGACAGCTGGTGGATGGGTGTAGACAGGTTTTCAGAGCCCCCCACCCCCACCCTGGGTCACCTACAGGCCATTTCTCTGCACACAGCGCTGGCTTTCTTGGGAAATCAGCTAACAGCTTTTCCCAGGCTTGTCTTGGGCTGCTAATGTAATAGCGCTTATTTTCAGAATCTTTGTGGGGCTGAGGAAAGCATCACAGTTTCATTGTAAATCCATTATGTCTTCTTTGGTTAGAAATTATCCCTGACAAGCAGTCCCACAGCAAAGAAAAGTCAGTATTATTTTTGCAGAATAAAAAGAAGGATTGGTCTCTTCTTTTATTATTTTTTTATTATGACTGTCCTCCTTTTGGTTATGACATTCGATGTATTATTTAGCTTAAGTGCTTGATTAAGGACGAGCTGGTGGGGGTGGAGGAGGAAGAGGAAAGGAAGCAACTGCTTAGACACTGGTCTTCTGGCTCTTCTCTCAGTGGCTGGGGTGGAAATAAACTGCCCCAACTCTTTAGGGATCTTGAATTGTTACCCCATTACAGGAGAGCTCATTCTGGCTAAGGAACCTTCTGGACGTTTCTGGGTCAGCAGAACCTTGGTGTCTTTCTTTCATATATGGGAACCCTTGTGTCTTTATTAAATATTAATTTGCTGTCAATAATTAAATGCTGATTATTTGATCTCTAATGGGGTCAGGATTCCCACAGTCCCATATTAATGTAATAATGCAAAAGTAAAAATTGCCTTTCAGATGGAAAAAACTGTACTTATTATTCTTTCTTTGTTCAGAGTAAAATGGTTTGTCTTAAATTAAAAATTAAAAGCAGGATTTTCTTTAATCTTCGAATTAAATTAGCACTAATTAGTTCTATTTTCTGTACAACATTCACATGAAAATCTCGGCCATTCCTTCCGTGTATTAATGGTGCCCTTTGGCTGTAATCAAGATGGTCTTACATTAAAAATGATACCGTTAACTCAATTATATTAAGATTCATTGTTCTCAAATCACAGGGTTATGACTGCAAGCTGCTGAAGCTGTAGAAAGACTGATACTGCCAGGATGCGGGATGAAGTCTGTCATCATTGCCTTTTCGTTTCAGACGCCCGTGGCTGGGCAAGGCCCGCAGAGCATCTGAACTCCCCAGCAGTGCTCAGGGTGAAGCCCGGGGATCGAGTGCAGACCTCATTCCCAGCCTTCAGAGAGCCTGGCCACGCTCACTACTATCCTTGAAAGAGAAAGGAGGAAGAGGACATCCAAGCAGCAATGATGGCAATTGCATTTGCATCTATGCGTTGTGTTTGGTGTGCTGTGGACGTTCATGTCTGGGAGATGGGCACATGCATGTCACAGCACTCAAGTGGAGGGCAGAGGGTCGTGTTGGTGCCAGCCTTCTCGTTCCACCTTGTTTTGAGGCCGGGTCTCATATTGGTCTCTACCACTTCTGCCCGGCTGGCCGGCCCACAACTGCTGGGGATTCTCCTGTGCCTACCTCCTACCTCGCTGCTGTAGGAGTGCTAGGGTTGTCTGCTACTGCTTCTGGCTTTTGTGTGGACTCCTGGGGTCCAAACTCAGGTCCTCAGACACAAAGTGAGTGTTTTACCCACTGAGCCATCTTCCCATCTGTCTCTACTGCTTCTGACTGGTGTTTACTATGTGCCGGATATTATAAACAAGTGTTGCAAGACACCATTTCACTTAAACAATAGCCCTACTAGGTTGGTATGTTAGCTTGATTCCATACTTGGCCTAGGCTCAGGGAGACTGAATGTTTGTCCCAGTGTTACATCACTGGTTAAAATGTGTGTGTACTCCACATCCTGTACCTTTAACTACACTCTTCTGTTACACCAATTTATAAGAGCTTTTGGTCCCTACAACTACAAAGATGTTGTATATGTCGGGTTTAGCAGAGCAGTATATATATTTGCATGTGTTTTCCCTGTGAGGCACCAACTTTGTGTGAAGCTCTTGAGAAAGGCCGAGGAAGGTTCCATCTCAAAGCTGTACTGTGCCTATCACACGTGGTCTCCATTGAACTGTCCTGTTGAAGGAAGGACTGCACAGAAAACTCTTCCTGTAGAAGCTCAGAAGCCACCTAGGCTCACGCTGCAACCTGGGCTCAGTCACTTGGCCTCCCTGGACACAGTCCTGTCAATGCTGCTGATGTCTGTGTGTAGGGAGCTTCAGTGTTTGGACTTCTGTGACCACATGCCCTGGGATCAAGTAATCTTGGAGAGAGGAAACTCTCTCAATATTGATTATGAATTTGCTTGGACACCCAAGCCAAATAATTAAGCACCGTGTTTATCTTTATTTCGTTTATGTCTCATAACAGCCTTGTGAGACATAAGATCTGCCTATTTCACAGATGAGAAATGAGTGTGAGGCACACACAAAAATGACCTCAACATCTCATAACCCATATTGATTCTGTATCCTATGCTTTCTCTACAGCATTAGCGTTCTTGGATGCTGTCCTCCAAGCAAGACATGGCCTTTAACTTCTTGAACTCTCAGTAGATGTGGTTCCCTGCAGAAGACCTACGTGAGATTGGGCCCATTGGTACTCCTTTTGAGGAGGCCTGCCCTTCCCTGAGGCTTATCTTGTTTAACAATTGTTAGAAGAGAGAGGCGTTTTCTTCAGTGGTCTAGCCTCCTGTAAATTGCCCATACTCCTGCAGGTAAACCCCGTTGGTTCACCAAGCTGGACTTGAGTGGAATTCTGTTCTGTTGTTGGTGCCCTATGGGGCAGAGTGGACATTACGGTAACGCATCACAAAAGTTTACATAGTAACATATGGATTCCAAGTGAGGATAGCACCACACTGCAAACAGGTCCACGTCGGAGCCCGGCTGAGCTGGTGAGGGTGCTATGGTTCCTTATGCTGCAGAAATGATAGCTAGCAAAATAAATGCATATTAGATGCTCCTTTAACTGGATTTCTGAATCCTTCTTGCACAAATCATATCCATAACGCACAAATTCCAATTTCCAGTTAACTAGCTGTACAATGAATGCAGTGAGTGATAGGTCAAAACAATCCAAAATAGGGACCCTATTAGACTTTTGTGATTTAACCTTCCAGATGTGCTATGGTTGTCTTGTTTGCTGTTAATTCACAGAAATATATATGTTTATGGCAACTTGCCACAACTTCCCAAAGCAGTTAACATTGTTTTCATAGAAATAAAATTTTCTTTTCGTATGTTTGCCATTAATTTGTGGGGTGTTTTATTGTTCGCTGTTAAAAGGAAGTGGAATTGGTTAAAGGAGGTCTGTAGGAGAGCAGGAGCGTGGAGCACTTGGTGGGCAGCCTGTGGGCTGCGGGAGTTGAGAGCGTGGCAGGAACCAGTCATTTCTCAGACAATCCAGAGTGTCTTAATCCAGCAGGGCACCTCAGTGGAGGTCGCTGAAAGCTTCAACCTGTGGGGATGGCTGGGCCAGAGCCCTGGTTGGAGGTCTGGGTAAGCTCTTGTCAACATGACACATCATCTTTGTGTCACAGTTACCACAGTGTGCTTCCACCTGTCATGACGCTTTCCTCTTCCATCTACCTGTGCCTCAAAGAACAGGCAAACTTAGAATGAGCTTAAAAATTAGGCTCTGACTGTCCTATTTTCAAATCTGAATTGTGTGTGTGTTGGGTACGTGTGTGGGGTACATGTTTGGGTATTAATGCATGTGGGAAACTGAAATTGACCCCCTATATCCTCTCAGTTACTCTTACCTTATTTATTGAGATAGGGCCTCTAACTTGAATTCAGAGCTCACTGATTAGTCCTGTTTAGTTAGCCAGCTAGCCCTGGGGATACATTTCCTTTGCCTTCTGAGCCCTGGGATACAGGAAGGCTGCTACAGGCGCCTAACATTTACATAGATCCTGGGGATCAGACCTCCCTGTCCTCACATTTATGAAGCAAACACTTTATTGAGGGAGCCATATTCCCAGCCCAAGAAATAACTTTCTTGTTTTTTATTTTTATTATTTATTTATTTAAGAAAGACAGAGAGAGCAAGAGGCAGATGAGAGAGATAGATAGATAGAGAGAGAGAGAGAGAGAATGGGCATGACAGGGCCTCTAGCTACTGCAAATGAACTCCAGACACATGAGCTACCTTGTGCATCTTGCTTATGTGAGTACTGGGGAATCAAACTTGGGTCCTTTGTATTTGTAGGCAAGCACTTTAACTGCTAAGTCAACTCTCTAGCCCCCTTGTTTTCTTTCTTTTCTTTTTTTGAGGTAAGGTCTCACTCTAGCCCAGGCTGACCTGGAATTCATTATGTAGTCTCAGGGTGGCCTCAAATTCACAGCAATCCTCCTACCTCTTCTCCCAAGTGCTGGGTTTAAAGGTGAGTGCCACCTTGCCAGGATCCCATGAAATATCTTAAGAGCTGAAAACACTATTAAAATAAAAACCTGTATGTAGAGACGAGAGAGCAGCATCCACAGTTATGAGGATCATCTCTTCCATTGACTCTAGCTGTGGGCAGATTGCAGGATACCAAAGTCTGGCCCTGATATCTCTTCTGGAGGAAGTTGCATGGTAGCCTATGAGAGTGCATTAAAAAATGCCCTGGTCCCTCCTAGGTTAGAAGGTTCCTGATATCTGGGGATTGCTGCTCTTCAAGCATACTTTCTCCTGTCAGCCACCCCAGAAGAATACACTACACATGGCTCCAGTAGACAGAAAGCTGTTCAGTACCAGGTTTCTCTGGTTCAAAGGTCAGGAGCTACCTGAAATAGAAATCATCTAAATAGAACCCCCTGAAGTGGACTCTGGCCCTGCTATGCCTTGCAAAACAGATGTGCAGATACTTGCCCTGACTGGGGTGCATTCAAGCCAAGTGTTTGCTATATGATTCTGATCATTATTATTATTGTTAGGAAATGCCAAAGGCAGCGTGATTTATAAGGAAAATAGATTCATTTTGGCTCATGGTCCTGTAGGTTCAAAGTCTGGGTGCTTATCTGGTAATGTCCTTCTTGTTGGCTGAGTCCCAAGGTGGTTCAGGGTATCATATTGCAAGGGGCAAGGGACACACCTCTTCTTACAAAGTCACAATGAGCCAGTCAGCCATGAGTGAATCAGTCTACAGACCTTTTCTAACCTTAATGCCCCCAAAGACCCTATCTTTACACTGACCATAAATCTCAGGCTTGCTGTATCCCTGGACAAATGATGCAAAATTTCACATAACAGACCTACATCTTACATTCTGGAAGAAACATTTTAACTACTTCAGGTGTACAGCAAGAGACTCCAAAGGGAATATCCCCAATGACCCTCTTTTGGATAAAATCTGGTCTTGAAAGAGCTTTTATTATTCAAGAATGAGAATATAGGAAACAATAAAATAGGAAAGATCTACTTGAAGGGATGTGTAACATTATACATGTTTGAACACGGCATTGACAGGTGGAAGAAAAACAGAAATGGGAGGAAATGCTTTACTCTTTCTGCTTTGAGTCAATAAAATTCAATATGATAAGACACGAATTGCAAAATGAAACTATACTGGGAAGAGAATGAGGAACATGCCATGGAAAATTTTACATTGTATTTGATGCTTTAGAGAATGAAATAAGCATTGTAGAAAACTTGATCAGTGGTATAGGAGACAAATTAAAAAGCCTCCTCGCTCAAGATAAAAGCAGCAAGTTATAAATTGATATATAGAGAAAGCAGAAAATGAAAGTCTAATGTACACATGCTTTTGATTCCCAAAATAGGAACAGATATGTGCTGGGTGGAGGAAGGCCTGGAACAACAATCCAAAAGAAATATAGGTAAAATTAACTTGAAAAATGATAGACAGACATTTATAATTTTATATCCAACTAACTGATCATTACTATAATAGCAGCTGTACATTCTCAGGCATTCATTTTCATGAAACTAATTAATGATCCTCAATAATTCTTTTTACCTTCTAGCTGTCTTAAAAAACACAGTGTAAAATATTATACTTCAATTGACCACTAAAGTTTTGTATTACAAGTTGCAATAGCTTCAAATGATTAATATTGTCTTTCTAAAAGTCATCTTAAAATATCTAAAATAAGTTGTATAGAATAAAGTTTTGCTTTCAGCTATACAGTCTGATACATGTATGTAATAATGTATGTAATCATGTAATCACTACCTCCATCAAGATAAAGAATATTTTCATCATCCTAAGTAGTCATGTACTCTGGAATCAACTTCTCTTCCTGTTCCCTCATTGGCAAATTTATGTCTGATCTCCCTTGCCCTACAGAATGATGTGTGCATGGACGGGTATATAGCAAATCTCCTTTAGTGCTTGTTTTTCCATTCTCTCTGCAAAGCATGTTGAAGAATTATCCATCTTGTTAGGAAGTTGTTCTTCTTTATTCATGAGTAGCATTGCAATATATGGATAAACCATAACGTGTTTATTCACCAGTTGACAGATACTTTGGTTGTTTCTAGTTTTTAACAGTAAAAAGTAACATTGCTATGAAGTTTCATGTGAAGGTCTCTACACAAAGAGGTTCTTGTTTGTTTCGGATGGATATTTAAGAGGGGTGAGTGGGTTACATGGATATTTTTCAAATCAATTTTCTTCTTTACTCATGCAAATGTATCCAATGGAATAGAAAAACCAGGTTTTATTACCTATTGCAATCTATAATGAAGTAACAAGCTCTCTTTAGCTACCAGGACTTTGGCTTAGCTCCTCTTCCTTTTTAACCTTCTGCCCTCATTCTTTATACTTCAAGCATTATATGTTAACATCAATATATTGCACTGCTTGTGAGTCTTTATTGAGTCCACTATCATTCTTTCTTGTGACCAAAAAATACATATTTATTCATTTTTACTTCTGAGAACATACAGCTCTAATGGTTAAATGATTTATTCTGAATTAAATTAATCTATATGTCAAATAGTTTCATATATATTATTATATGTAACTATAATATTATCATATATACTTAGTATATGCTAATGTATATTCAACAAGTATCTAGTCAATCATCTGAACAAATAAACACAAATGTACCTTTACTTGAAAAATATTTTAATAAGATGGGTAGAAGGTAGTGAATTTATACTTCTGTTTAAACAAATTTTCACAATACAAAATACTTAAAATTATCTGTGTTTTATGCCCAGAAGATCTTTGTATACACACCATGTGTGAGAACTATGGCTAAAGATGACTGTGATAAGAGCAGTGGGAAGATAAACTTGTTGAAATTCCATCACTGAACTGATTCCTTAAGCAAATAGATTATATGAAAGATTTGAAGATCTAGAAATATACTATATGAATATGACTAAAGTCATACATCACTTCAGCTTAATATTCTCAAGTATATATATCCTCTTCTGAACACCTTTGTTGTAGCTCACCTAAAATATCTCAAAACAAAGAACTTATAAATAGATAATATGTTTCCTAAATGTATTTTTTTAGAGATGAATATAAATCCAAAATCAAGTCTATGGTTTTCTTTTCTTTTTTAAACTGCAGACATTCCTCAGAGGATTGTTTATTTATGTATTTGGCTATTTATTTGATATAGAAAGAGGAGGAGGGAGGGAGAGAGAATGGCTGTGCTGGGGCCTCCAGCCACTGTGAACAAACTCCAGACACATGCACCCCCTTGTGTATCTGGCTTACATGGGTCCTGGGGAATAAAACATAGGTCCTTTGGCTCTGCAGGCAAACACTTTAACCACTAAGCCATCCCTCCATCCCCAAGTCTATGGTTTTCTTATCAACAAATTCATATATCTTTATAGATGATTAATGTAGGTATTTAATGTAAATACAAGGTTATGATGAACTAAATATAAAGCATAGATATTGAAAAGAGTATGAAGGCAGAATAGAAAGAATTAAAAATGTAAAATTTTATTTTCCTTAGAAATATAATTAATAATCTGTAGTACTTACTAATACTGATATTAGAAAAGCCTACATTGAATTTGTAAAGCATTACTTTAATTCTTATGCACATGTTGCAATTTAATAAAATAACTGTTAGCTTAAATATTAAGATACAAAATAACAAAGCCAAAGAAAATCCCAGGAAACATTAAGACAGAAGTACATTAGTTATTACAATCCAAATTGGTTAAAAGTTTATAATATATAATAATCTCAACTAGTGAAAACAGTCAAATTAAACCTGAAATAAATGACTCATAGGGAAGCAAAGAAAACTACTGAATAAGTACAAGTTAACAGATGCAAATAAAAGAGGAAGATTGTACTTTTTTGTGGTACTGGGATTAAATGTAGGGCCTAGTTCATGCTAATCAAGTACTATACACAAATGAGCTATATCCATAGGCTTTTAAAATATATATATTTTTTGAGACAAGGTCTGGGTTACCAGCCTTGCTGGTCCTCCTGTCTCAACCTCCTGAGTGCTGGGATTACAGGCCTATGTATCCCAGGCCCAACTCCCTAGAGCCCACATAAGCCAAATGCACAAGGTGACACATTCACACAAGCTCACACATGTGCACAAGGTGGCACATGCATCTGGAGTTTAATCAGTAGCTAGAGGCCCGGGCATGCCAATTCTCTCTCTCTCTCTCTCATAAAAAATAAAATAAAAAAAAAGAAATATAAAGGAAGATAGAATTTGGGGAGTAGAATATTGACAGAGGAACATGCTGTAGAGAAGCCTTGTTAGAAGCCATTTAAACATAGTAAATTCAGAAAGAAAAAAGTTATAGGCAAGGATGCAGGGTGGAAGGAACAATGAGGAAAAATGCTAGCAGATCTGACTGTGATCAAAATCACTTATAATCTAAAAGTAAGAAACAGTAAATAAAATGCTTGATAATCCAATGTAGCAAAATATTTTAATGTAGTTTATCAGTAAAAGACACTACTGTAAAAATGCAAGGATGGCTCAATAGCCATTCACTTTTTTTAAACTCCCTATACTAGGAATATAAATTTTTATTCTTAAAATAACTAAGACATTTTTTTAACATGGAAATTGTGCAAAAAATGAACCAATTGTGCTCAATGTAAAGATAAGAATCTCTATTATCTTCTCTGTTTTAAAATATATTTATTCTATCTATGCAACGAAAAGTCAATTAAAATGAATGAATGAACATTTTAGATTACAAAATGAACATTTTTTACTTATTTTTTATTTATTTGAGAGTGATAGATAGACAGAAAGAGAGAGTGAGAGAGAGAGAGAGACACAGATAGATAGAGTGATAATAGATGTGCCAGGGCCTCCAACCACTGCAAATGAACTCCAGATACATGTGCTACCTTGTGTATCTGGCTTACATGGATTGTGGGGAATTGAGCCTCAAACTGGGGTCCTTAGGTTTCACAGGCAAGTGCTTAACCACTAAGCAATCTCTCCAGCCCCAAATGAACATTTTTGATTCCAAAAATTATGTACCTTTTTCATTTTTATATTAAACACATCTATTTTCTTAGCAAACACTTGATATTTATTTTGAGCTAGTTATTGTACTTAGTAATATTAAAGTTTAAAGCAGCTGTAAAACTCATGCCTTTTACTATAAATCAGCAACAAAGAGCAAAAAAAAATATCAATAATGGAAATGATCTCATTCCCTAAAGCAAGAAAATATTAATAAAAACAAATAAATGGATATTTAGCAAGACATGTATAAAATTTTGTTAAAAATAATAATGTGGACTTCTATTTCCAGCAAAATAGTAAGCCAAGAATTTGAATCCCTCTACAAAGGCTCATAAATACTGGCTTTCTCAAAGCATCTGCAGAGTGTTTAAAATGCCTGGTTCTAACAAGCATCGTCTGGTGGATAGCATGACTTTTAGGCCTTTGCTCCAGGCTGGGGCTCTAGGAAAGAGTCTAACAGCTGGCAGTTAGGGAGTCAAATCACCCTTCCCTCAAGCCGTTGCTTATTCACAGAAAAATAAATATCAGAAGGCATATATCTAATAAGGACATATTATTGCCATTAATAGTATTTTTTACCCATGTTTAACAGTGATTAAATAATGCTTATCATCTGTCTGGTGTCCAAGGGATAGATGGGTGTCCTCATCTGTCTCAGATTTTAAAAATTCTGATTAGAATAGGTAAAAACAAGTCACTTTACCTGCATGGCTATAAAACTATAGGCCATCAAAATGAAAAAGAATACTTAAAAGGAATGAGAAAGAAAAGGTATTGAAAACAAATGACAGTTTGAATATGAAGACTATCAATGGCAGAAATGCAGACACAGATATTCAAATATATTTTCAAGATGTTGATAAAATTTGTGCATCAACATAGGTAGACAAAACAAAGACTGCTATTCAAAACTGAGGGCAGATCTACAAGCCTCTTTAGGAGAAATAAAATCAGAGGTTTTATCCTCATATACTAACAGCTAACTCCGTATGAAAGATGTCATGATGAATGAAAGCTATGAAGAAGGTGGTAAAAGGCAGATGAAAAGAGCAGTTTGTAGAAAGAATAATTTCTTTTGTAGAATTAAAGACTAGAATACAACAAAGGAAGTCAAGAAATCTGGAGAAGTGGAGAGTTACATCATTGGTCAGAATCGTCACTCAAAATTTCTCTTCATATCAGGGCTTAATTGCATCTTAATTTCAAACAGTTTAGCTTTATTTTATGCCTTATGTACTTCTTTTTGCTTCCATTATTTATACATTTTTTCCTCTTGTTTGCCCATTACCATTACATGGTTTTCAGGATGGGGAGGAAGTGAGTGGTACAGTTACAAAGTCCATCCAGTGTTAATATTTGACTTTATTTTTATTGACAATTTTCATACATGTGTTATAATATATGCAACGTATTTTGATCATAGTCCTCCCTTTTGTCCTCCTCTATCCCTTTTCCACTGAATCCCTTCTTGTTTACAATCAGTCCCTCTTCTGCTTTGCTCTCTGGTTTTGTGCTCCTCACCATCCATGACAGCTATAGATAGATAGACCCAGTGTTATGCAGGTGTTATGCAGGTAAGGACAGCTGCCTTGAGGTTGAGACTGCAATGGTTGCGTCATGTGCAGAGCACAGTGCGTCACAGTACTCCTCCCCACCCTCTTGCTTGTACATTCTTTCCATACCTTCTTCTGCAAATTGCAGGTGGTTATACAGATGTTTATATAGTGCTGAGCACTACATGGTCACTTATAGCACTTTGATGGATTTTGAATCTTCCCACTAGTCACCACCAACTGTAAAAAGAAGCTTCTTGAACCAATGGTGAGAGCTGCATTAATCTATAGGTGTACACATAAATATTAAGAGGGCAATTTGATGGGCAAAAAATATACAGTTAACCAAACAACAGTAGCAGTTTCCCTCTCAGCGCTAATGACCTTCCCAGCCATAGGCTTTTGGATTTACTTTTTTTCCAAGTTAAGAACTCATTCTAGCCCAGGCTGACCTGGAATTCACTATATACTCTCAGTATGGCCTTGAACTCATGGCAATATTCCTACCTTGGCCTCCTGAGTATTTGGATTATAGGCATGTGACACCATGCCTGGTCATAGGGGTCTGATTAGGCTTTAGTACGAAGCATGAATTCCTTCCCATGACGCAGTCTTCAAATTCAACCAGAGGGCAGTTTGTTACCCCAGAACATCCATGCCACTATTGCTCAAGTGGGCATGTCCTGCCTGGCTTGTCAGTTGTGTAGCTCACAGGGTCCAGCCTTGGGTAAGGTTATTGATGATTTTCCTCCAACAACCCATAGCACCTTCTAGTGCTATGACCGCTAACAAGATGCTTCCAGATCAGTCCTAGCTTGATTTCTTCGTGTCCTTCAACTGAAACATGTGGTGTCTTCAGAAATAGGGTCTTACCATCTAGTTCTCACAGGAAACCAAGAACAGTGGCAATAGCTTGTATTGTTTTGGGGACTGCAGGTACCTCCCTGACCAACTATTCACTAAGAGGTATCCCATCCATACACTGGGATTTTCCTATAATAGGCTGTGGCTTCAGGGAGCAGCATTATCCACCCACACTTAAAACTTGTATTCAAAGTCTTTAAAATTATATTTATGTGTCTATACATATTCAAAATAAATAAATGGGTTTCCACATGGCTTCTTTATATGTTGTAATTTTTTAATCCCTCCCCTGTATTTGACTTTATTTATTTGAGAGGAGGATAGAGAGAGATGGAGGAAGAGGCAGTTAGAGAGAGTGAGTGGGTGGGACAGGGCCTCCAGCCACTGCAAATGAACTCCAGAAGTGTGTACCACCTTGTGCCTCTGGCTTACATGGGTACTGGGGAATCAAACCTGGGTGCTTAAGCTTCACAGAAAAATGCCTTAAATGCTAAGTCATCTCTCCATCACCCCCAACATTTGATTCTCAGTATCCAACAAGAAAATAGCAGTGTAGAAATACAGACATTATATGGGGAAAATAAAACAGATTTCTAACTTCCTTTATCTGCTCATTCAGTATATAAGAAGGTGGACCAGTGGGTCAGATTGCATCAGAGGTCTAGACAAGAAGAGAAAGAGTGCAAAACTTCCCTAAGCACTAAGGATTTTGTGAGGATAAAGAATCATGGCAGTCAAACTTCTTATTTCCCTGCCCATAGTCTGCAATGCCGGGCCTCAGCATGGGGACAGGGAAATGAAAACGCTCAGTAGAATATACCCTCATGCTGGAAGATGCACTGTGTCTTCCTTCATGAGACAACTTCCGGCTTGGTGCGGGGTGGGCCCAGCAGCTCAGGAGAGACAGGTGAGCGCAGGCTTGACCTGGCTTGGGTTCTGCCACTGCACGTGAGAGGCTCAGCAGCCCTTATGTGATGGGATCTAGAGGCGCTGGGAGCAGCTGTGGGTTGGCATCAGACTGTGGTCTGTCTAAAGATGGTTCTACAAAACAGGACCATCTCAGAAAAGCTCAAGACCATTGTAACCTCATGTTTTAAAAATTTCCCAAAACTCATTTCTATTTCATCTATCCATTTCAATTTATTTATTTAATGTTGTGTTTCTTCAACTTGTATGTTGGAAAGCAAATTATTTATTTTCCTTCACTGCCTCCAGTTTTGCACCTATCATTATTTCTGACTATTTTTATTTCTTTAAATTGATAGTACTATTATTTCTCAAGTTTTGAATCTAATATTTATTTCATATCTTTCCTTTCCTTTTACTTTCTGGTAAGTTTTCTAAAAGCTATAAAATTTCCTCTAAAAACTGCTTGTGTCTCACAAATACCATTCTATTCTGACAATACTGTACTATTACTCATGATTTTGGGATATGATTACATGTGCTTCATGTAAGTATAGATATATTGATCACATCATCACATGTATTTTCTAGACTTACATGACTTACCATATTTTAGTGGACTTTGTATTGTATTGTATCACATTCTGAGGTGATAGTTGATATAACTTTTTCTTTGGAAGGTATGGAAACCTTGAAATGACCAAAAAGCTCATGATTTCTCTTCCCTAGTCAATTCCAATATGAAATTAAGTTCTTCTTTACTTGGAAAAATTACTTCATAAGATGACTTGAAGGATTAAAACAGCTACAATATACGCCCGGCTTTATTGGGTTTTCCACACCCACCCTAGTTCTCCCAGAGAACTGACATTCCAACTCCTGCGCCTTCAGTGGGTCTCTGTGTATGTGTTCTGACCTTTGATAAAAGGTTTCCACTTCTGTAGGACCCCCCCACTCCAAAAAGGTCAGAGGGCATAAGACCTGCTCTGGCTGGCTATGACTCTCCTCTTGGGCTCTAGGTCATGTGGTCTCTGTTTTCTTTTCCCCCACCCTCACCAGTTTATGTAACCCTGCCTTCCTGACAATCTTCCCAACAGTCTTCCAGCACCAGCCCTACATAGACTGCCAAGACAACTCCCACCAGATTCCACTTCTGTGATTGGACCTTGACTTAAACGTTAGGTGGAAGGCTGGGTGAAGATCAGCCAGAGAGGAACTGAGGACACTTGACAGTCTCCTGCCCATGGTGAGGCTAGCATTATAGTTGCACTCAGTGCTCTGGAGTAAGAAGGTTATAGCTATGATCCATCTAGTATTTATTCAGCCTTGGTTTCTGGCTCTTTCTTACTTGTGGACTGCTTTAATGACACGAAAGCTAATGCAACGGCTCAATACAGTAGGCAGGCTGTGAGGGGTTGATCTTGTTTTACAAAATCCTATGCTCAAGCCTTAACCTGAGTACCTGACAATTTGGTCTTATTTAGACATAGGGTCCTGGAAGATACCTTGACCAGAGATCATTTTAGTATTAGACTTGGACCAGATGGCAAGAACTGGTGTGTATGTAATAGAAAGGTGAGGGAGACCCAGATGTCCAGATGACCGTCTGGGAGAAGGACCAGTGGGGACAAGCAGAGGCTGGAAAGAAGCTCAAGTCAAGGGATCCAAAGGGTCAGCAGCAAACACTAGAGGCTGGGAACATGGAACCTCGGTGAGGAGCCACCTCAGATGTCACCGTGACTCAGGTCTTCTGAATTCAAGGTCTGAGAGAGAGTAAGTTTCACTCATGTAAAGCCATCATATTGGGGTAGGGGTACTTTCTTACAGCCAGCCAAGACAAGTAAAATGCAAGCCAAACCTGAGCTGAATGGGGGTAGAACCCCTGCTGGCTGGCTCTTGTCTTCACCCAAATCAAGCATCCTGAGCTACCATGCAGCTCCTCAAGACAGCTTGAAAACCTTGCCTCAAAGTTTTCTTAGGATGGGATCTTTTAGTAATAAGAGAATTTGCTGTGCAGGCATGAGGAGATGATTCATCCTGAGTTTAACATCCATGTACACAGCTGGGCAGAGCCATACACACAGCTGTAACACCAGTCCTGAAGTGGGAAGACAGTAGAGAATCTCTGGGGTTTGCTGATTAGCCAGTCTGACCAAACTCAGGAGCTATGGGCATAGTGAGAGATTCTCCTGTTGCTATTGTCCACCTTATGTTGGCCAGGGGGTGATGTCCACCCTCTGATCATGCCATCATTAGAACTTCCCCTCAAGCCTGTAAGCCAAAATAAACCTCTTTTCTCCACAAGCTGCTCTTAGTTGGGTTATTTCTACCAGCAATGTGAACCTGACTGCAACAGTAAAGTGGTACCAGGAGTGGGGTTGCTGCTAGACACATGACTGTGTGGCTTTGGTATTTTGGAGCTGATTTTCAAGAGGCATGTGGAAGGATTTGAAACCTTGGACTGAGTGATGCCTTGCAGTGCTGTAAGTACAGCTTCATGGACTATTCTGATTAGAGTTGAAAGGTCTGAGTGCAGTAAGAACCATGGACTGTGAGATTTGGCTTATGAGGGTGAGAAAGAGATTTGCTTGGATTTGGCTAGCAGTTTGTGTGAGAAGCTTGCTATTATGCCCACATCTTGAGAAGTTGTGCGGGGTTGTTTTGCATAGAAATGAACTGGTGTGAGCAGAGGCATATGGCACAGGAAGAAAAATCTTTGGGTGAACTGCTGCCCATTCAGCTGTAATTGAGAGATTACAGCCTTGAGATTGGGCCAGCTGACCTGCACTGGGGCATCAGGAAGAATGTAGACTCTTTTGAAGGGGATTGCGTACTCAAGGAGTGTCCTGTTCTTCAAAGTATGCTTCATTCCCTCACTGGATTAACAAATTGGCACCCTACCTGCTATTATGGAGTACAAAAAATGCAGGAAAGAGAGTGTCATTGAGTTTGCAACATGGTCTTATGTTTGGGAAATGGCCATGGGCAGTGTGAAGCAGGTTTATTGGATGTCTGCATGGAGACCCCATGGGGCCATGAGGATGAACTGTCGGTTGCAGTGGAGACCCAGTGGAGATGCTGGAACCACGAGATGGCTGCTGAGGACAGCTGCCAGCTCTGGATGAAGTTTTCAAGGGCTGTGAGTAGCAAGGCTGAAGGGGAAGAATTGGAACTCCGGAGACTTGTTGTTGGTTAAAATTAGAGACTTGTCACTGGCTAGAGTTGTTGGACTTGGAGCTACTTATTTTAGTGTTTTCCCTGTTTAAATCATGTATTGCTTGAGTATTTAATTATTTTTGTTTATTATTTATTTATTTATTTAAGAGTGACAGGAAAAGAAGGAGAGAGAGAGAGAGAAAAAGAGAGAGAACACCAGTGCCCCAAGCCACTGCAAATTAACCCCAGACATGTGCTTCACATTGTGCATCTGGCTAACATGGGTCTTGGGGAATCGAGCCTTGAACCAGGGTCCTTTGGCTTCACAGGCAAGTATTTAACTGCTAAACCATCACTCCTGCCTCACTTGAGTATGTATTACAATGCCCAATCCCATCTTCTGGAGTGTGAATGTTTATTCTATGCCATTATAGGTTTTTTTTGAGGTTATTTTTTTGCTATTATATCTCAGTTAAAAGATCTTGGCCTGTGGGGATGTTTGAATATCATTGGGATTGATAAAAACTATGGGGACTTTTAAAGTTGGATGAGCGCACTGAATTTTACATCATGTATAGTTATCAGTTTATGGGGACAAGGGGGGAATGTGGGGGTTTGATTCAGGTGTCCCCTATAAACTTAGGTGTTCTGAATGCTATATTCCCAGATGATGGATATTTGAGAATTAATGCCTTCTGGAGACAGTGTATTGTTGGAGGCGGGCTTATGAGTGTTATAGCCTGTTTCCCCATGCCAGTGTTTGGCACACTCTCCTGTTCCTGTTGTCCACCTTATGTTGGCCAGGGGATAATACCCACCCTCTGCTCATGCATTTTCCCTGCCAATGTGGAGCTACCCCTTAAGCCTGTAAGCCAAATAATCCTCTTTTTCCCAAAAGCTGCTCTTGGTTGGATGATTTCTACCAGCAATGCGGACCTGGCTGCAACACCACTTCAAGGAAACAGGAAGAGCGATAGACGAGGACAGCTGGCCTGCTCCTACGCTTTCTGTGTGTGCACATCTGCACCACACAATGCATGCACCACTCACCGTGCACACACACACATGCACATGCATGCACCACTCACCGTACACACACACACGCACATGCATACACCACTCATAGTAACACACACACACACACATATGCATACACCACTCATAGTAACACACACACACACACACATGCATACACCACTCATAGTAACACACACACATGCATACACCACTCATAGTACACACATGCACATGCATACTCTACTCATAGTACACACACACACATGCATACACCACTCATAGTACACACACATACACACACACAAATGTATACACCACTCATAGTACACGCACACATGCACATGCATACACCACTCATAGTACACACACGCACATGCATACACCACTCATAGTAACACACACACACATGCATACACCACTCATAGTACACACATGCACACATGCACATGCATACTCTACTCATAGTACACACACGCACATGCATACACCACTCTTAGTACACACACATACACACACACATGCACATGCATGCACCACTCATAGTACACACACACACACACACACACATACACCACTCTTAGTACACACACATACACACACGCACACACATACAGAATAAAATTTCCAGCTGATACACCCTGTGGTGGCACACACGTATAATCCCAGCAGTTGGCAAGCTGTGACAAGAGAATTGCCATGATTTCGAAGCCATTGTTGGCTATGTAGCCAAACCCTGTCTCAAAAAATGTAAAAATGCAAAACAAATGAAAAATTTTCTGGTTTGAGAGTTTCCAAGGACTATCCTGGGCCCTTCCCCATCGTGGGAGGGCCTTGGTGACCCTGACCTTCCAGCCTCGCACCACCCTGCAGGTCGAGTTGAGTCTGTATTTTTATAAAGTGTCTCAGGCTTCCCCGTGTTTAGGGCAGGCCTGAGAATCCCAGAGTTAATCAACCCTCTGTGGACCCCAGCCTGGCCAATGCCCGGGCCTGGCGAGTGCCCCAAAGGCATGATTATCTGCTGGGGCTTGCACCACCATCACCAGGGCCTTTTGCTTAATTAATCACAGAAATGTTCCTGCCTAACTTCAGACAACAAAATAACGAGCAGGCCTGTGAGAGGTTCAAAGACAGTGGGGAAAACAAGCTCTCCCCGAGGAAAGGGCCTGTTGGAATAGGGAGGTCAGAAAAATCCCTGGAATCCTTGCTGCATTCCCCCTTTAATATGCACATAATGATATTATAAATTTGTGGGTATAGTACTAACACATTTTGATTTCAGGGCTAGGCGATGTGAAGCTTTGAGCAGGACCTCAGAGATCACCTGGGTTAACCTGCTCCTTTAGAGATGAAGGTAATTGTGCCCATGGAAGTTAAGCGGCATGCCCAGGGCCATGAGGCATCCTAGGACTCAGATTTCCTCAGTCTAAATCCGTAATAGTCAGAATGGAAGCTTCTGGAAATGGAGGCTGGAAATTATAGTGAAAAATAAAGAGGATCATAGGATAGAGTTCAGATAACTTACAGGATGGAGAGAACTGATGTCAGACTGGAGCAAAGGACATGTCAGAGGGCGGAGTTCAGCTGAGCGCTTGTAGAATAGCCAGGGGAGAGGAGCCACATTAGCTGCACTGACTATGACGGTCAATGTCCTAAGTGTAGATGAGACACAAACTTGTTTTCAAGGACCTAGAAACAGCTCAAGAGTTAGGAAGAATACTGGAAGTGGCTGGGTCAGTGCTAGGAAAGTAAATGCTGATGGAGAGGTGAGGACAGTCCAGGCCAGCTGCAGTTTCAAGGAACTGCCTGATCGGGCAGAACAGCAGGACCTCAGAAGGCTGAGGCATGGATATATGAGGACAGGGAACCACTTGAGCAAGGGCTGCTGGAGGAAAACCTGGAGCCGTTGAGAAATTCAGATTGCCCTGGGGGTGGGGCAGAAGGTAAATGGAGGTCTGACTAGGTAGGGCCAGTTCAAGCAGGTCTCACCAGGAGTTTGGAGTCTACAGGGAGTAGAAAGCCACTAAGGAGCACCACTGTGCATCATTTTCAGGCTGTCATGCACAAGGGTGTTATGTCTATGGGGCATCATTTGCATCATGAGACTCTGGTGAGAGTCTGTGAGGGGCAGGAGAGATTCTGGGCCTCTTTTCTGAGTCCTGGAGCAGCACTGGAATTCCTTCCCATAGCTACTCTCAGTGGCTCCCAAGGCTGGGCCACTACAGAGTCTTCACTGATCCACAGCGGGCATATCTACAAGTACTCTGACGTTGCCTCTCAGGCCTGCCAACTTAGAAGAGCTGGTTCATTCCCTCCACTCTTCCATGAGGGGCCGGGAGAGAGCTAAGGCTTTACAATGATTCAACATTTTTTTAATATGTATGTGGAGTGCATATAAGTATGCACACATGTTCATGTGTGTGTGCGTTTACGCATGCATGTGTGAAGGCCAGAGGTCAACTTTGGGTGTCTTTCTTTGGCAATCTCTCTACACCTCATTTTTTGAAGCATGAGTTCACAGATTTGATTAGACAGCAAGCTAGCAAGCCTTAGGGGCATCCTCCTGTTTCTGCCTCCCCAGTAGCTACGTTACAGGTGAATGCCACCCACATGGCATTTTATGTGGGTGCTGAGCCCCCGAGTTCAGGTGCTCAAGCTTGTGTGGCAGGAGGCAGAGTCACCTCCCTGGGCATGGTCTAGACTGTCTTTGGAATGGTATCCCGCTAGCTGTACACCGGATGAGCTGCGGGTGACAGAATATGGGGTATGGAGGTGAGCAAGGTAATGGTGGGAAATTTGGGAGGTTGGTGATAAGTGTGTGAAGCTCTAAGAAGCAAAGGGTTTGGAAATATTAATGGCAGAACTGCAGACTTCATACTCGGCAGGATGTTCTTGCTCAGGCTCCCAGTGGGATTTTGGCTCAAGTGTTTGCTTATCCCCTCTCACTTCAGAGTCGAACCAACAGAACAGTTCCCTGCGTGCACACCTCAGCAAGGTGAAGGTTTGTAAGTTTTCTCAAAGACAGTAAGTGTGAAAAAGCTTAAATGCTGTGTTCAAAGCACCTACTGCTTAAAATGTTTAGAAGATAGATCTGATCCTTTCATAAATATGGCATGCACAGGGAGACCTGTCTATTCTTTGCTGAGGGAAACCAAAGGCAGGTGGAGGGACCCAGGGGCAGATGGGTGGAGGCTGCTAAAGGTTGAGTCAGTTTCAGGGAAAACAGGTGTTTGTAGCAGCTGGGTGGTTGGTAAGTCAATAGTGACCTTCCTGAGGACATGTAGGGAACTGTTGGCAGCAAACACAAGTGTTTACAAAGTAAGAAATGCATGCTTCTCCTGAAGCTCCCCAAGTGTGGACCACATAACCTGGGTGAACACCTGTGTCCCGGGCTGCTTTCTGGCAACAGGAAGAAACAGGGTGGTTGGGGGTCAGTGGGTGCTGGTACCTGCCACTGGCTTGAGAGAGTGGGAGAACTGGCTTTGTTCCTGGCTCAGCCATGAATTAATTGTATAACATTCATTTTTATTTTGATCTCAGCACCCACTACTTAAAAATGAAGGCTGGAAGATGCACAAAGTGGTGCATGCATCTGAAGTCGTTTGTACTGACTAGAAGCCCCAGTGCACCCATTCTCTTTCTCGCTCTCTTCCCCCTTCTTTCTCCTTAGAAATAAATCAATAAGTAATTTTAAAGCATGAAGGCTTGACATACATTAGGTGCTATCTAAGTTTCTTTCAGCCTTGAGAGACTGTGATATTGTTTTCAAAGTGAAGGCAACTCACACACTGTTACTATTCTTTATCCTAAAGTGATACATCTGTACTTTAAAAAGTCTTGTATTCAGATAGTTTAATATGTATGTGTGTGTAATATTATGTGAACACGTGTTTGCATGTGGGGGCACACTTCCATGCATGTATGTGTGCATGTGGTGGCCAGAAGTCAGCGTTGGGTGTTTTCCCTACTTCACTTATTGAGACAGAGGCTCTCACTGAACCCAGAGCTCACTGAGCTGACTGGTAGCCAGCTGGCCTTGGGGACCCAGCTGTCCCTGCCTTCAGAGCCCTGGGATGATGGGTGTGAACCAGCATACCCAGGGTTAATGTGAGCTCCGGGGATCCAAACTCAGGTTCCCAGACTTTACTCAATGAGCCATCTCCCCAACCTCTTATGAAAATGCCATTTTGTACAGTCATTCTCTGTTATTCAAATCACTGGATCTATGTCCTTGTGACCTGAACTCAGTAGTCAGTAGTGGTATTGGAGGACCAAGGCCTTTGAGCAGTTGAGCCACCTTATTAAATTGTGTTGGTGATAAAAAAAAAAGAAAGAAAGAAAGAAGGAGGGCTGGAGAGATGGTTTAGTAGTTAAGCACTTGCCGGTAAAGTCTAAGGATCCTGGTTCAAGGCTCAATTCCCCAGCATCCACGTAAGCCAGATACATAAGGTGGTGCATGCATCTGGAGTTCATTTGCAGTGGCTGGTGGCTCTGGCATGCCCATTCTCTCTCTCTCTCTCTCTCTCCCTCTCTCTCTCTCTCTATCTGTGTCACTCTCAAATAAATAAATAAGTATCAACAAATATATTTTTAAAAAAGAAAGAAAGAAGAGAAGAGAAAACCAATTCAGATGTCCTCACCTCTGACTACGCGTTAGAATCATTGGGAAGAGCAGCAACATCATAATGCTGTCTGGGCCCCACCCCAACCATGAAGACTATGTTCTTGGCCAGCTTCAGACCTCAGTTTCCATTGGTTTGCCCAGACTTCTCTGGTGACTGGCCTGTGCCAACAACGTACAGATCACCAGGTGATCAGTAGGTGCATCTGATATAGCCATTCCACTTGAGGCCCACTTCTCAGTGGGTGAGACTTGTCTGCCGTGAGCCTGGGCAGGAGGGAGAGTTGGTGGCCTATAGACTGGTATGAATCTGTTTGCAGGAGGGCCTGAGAAGAGGTCTTCCGTCTTGAATCCGACAGAGTAGTAAGATCGTCACCGTGAGGTAGTAAGTTAGAGATTAGCAGAGCCAGAGGACAGAGGTAGGACTCGTCCCTCACGGATTACAGCATGTAAAGCCAAGGACAGGAACAGTGGAAATCTTTAATATTATTTGTGTGCATGTGCATGTGAGTTGGTACAGAGTACGTGTGGTGTATGACGTGATGGGAGAGTAGCATGTACACATGTGTGTACACATCTGTGTACCTTGCCCTGGGGATGCACATGTAGAAGCCAGAGGAGGATGTTGGCTGTCTTCCTCTCTTCTCCCACACAACTGTGGTCTTAGGACAGAGTCTCTCAGCTCACAGCTGATGTTTTTGCCATTTTTTTTTTGTCAAAAAGTCCCAGTTATTCTGTTTACTGTCTGCAAGGCTGAGCCTACAGATGTGTGTGGCCATGAGCAGCTGTTTATGTGGTTGCTGAGGAGTGTAACTTGTGCCCTTAGACCCACATGCTTACACAGCAAGTGCTCTTAACTCCTGAGACAGCTCCTTGGTAGGATTTGAATTTTCTGATTGAAAGAATGGGACCTGTGTCATATTTATGGTCCTCCCTAGAGACTTGACATCCAGTTCTGCCCAAAAGGATATTGATGGATAACAATTTAAAATTGGCTCCAGGGGCTGTAGATCTTATGACTACTATCTAGCAGGAGGCTTTCTGATGGAGAAGACACATACATAGTTCTCTTTCCTTTAAAAGTCACTTCAAATCTAGACAGGGATAGGTCTCTGTAAATATTTCTTGTTCTAAAGATTTTAAAAATAGCATAGGGCTGGAGAGATGGCTTAGTCATTAAGGTACTTGCCTATAAAGTCAGATGATATCAGTTTGATTCCCCAGGACCCATGTAAGCCAGATGCACATGTGTCTGGAGTTCATTTGCTGAGGCTGGAAGCATCCATTCTCTCTTTCTATCTGCCAGTCTCTCTCTTCCCCCCTCAAATAAATAAATAAAAATATTTTAAAAATAGCATAGAAACTGCCTAAAATATGGACTGGGGCCCTGGCCTCTTTGGTAGTCATCCAGTCTCCCCTGCTGGGAGCATTCTTTGTTCTGCAGTAAACTCTGTGTATATTCTACACTACACTGTGAGTGTGTCCATTGAATGTTTTCCATGGAGAGCACAAGTTCCAGAAAGAAGAATGAGTCCAACTGAGATCTCAGTGATAATTATTACATTAGTTTGTGGGGTTGTAGCCCAGCTTCCCACTAACCAGAGCCCCGTTCACTCTCTTGCAGTTTTTTGCCAGCAGCTGTGGCAAGGGCTGATGTTCAGCCTCTGTTTTACCATCCTTTCCCTGCCATCATTAAACTTGCCCTTTAGGCTGTAAGGCATAATAAACCCTTTCCTCTTAGCAGCTGCTTTTGGTCAGATGTTGTGTCCAGCAATGAGAAGGCAGCTATTACACAGTCCTTTCACACTCTGGAGCAGTAGTTCTGTGACCTCCTTGCAAGACATGACATTTTAAACTATTTTGACAAAGCTGTATGATATTTACTGAGCACAGTGATTATTTAAAACACTTTATTTGGGGCTGGAGAGATGACTTAGCGGTTAAGGTACTTGCCTGCGAAGCCTAAGATTTTTTTTTTAAAATTTATTTATTTGAGAGCGACAGACACAGAGAGAAAGACAGGTAGAGGGAGAGAGAGAGAATGGGCGCCCCAGGGCTTCCAGCCTCTGCAAACGAACTCCAGATGCGTGCGCCCCCTTGTGCATCTGGCTAACGTGGGACCTGGGGACCCGAGCCTCGAACCGGGGTCCTTAGGCTTCACAGGCAAGCGCTTAACCGCTAAGCCATCTCTCCAGCCCCGAAGCCTAAGAATTGATGTTGGAATCTCCAGGCCCCATGTAAGCCACATGCAAAAGTGACACAAGCCTGCAGTGTTGCATATGTGCACACAGGAGTGAACGCATCTGGAGTTTGCCCACAGTGACTGAAAGGCCCTGCTGCATCCATTTTCTCTCTCTCTCTGCCTCTTTCTCCCTCTCTCAAAAATAAAAATAAATAAATAAAACAGTTTATTTGTCAGATTATTTGATTATTACTGAGAACAATGTCCATGAAGAGTATATTAGTTACTCTCCCATTGCTGTAACCAAATATTTTACCAGAGGTAACTTAAGGGAGGAAGGGTTTGCTGCAGCTTATAGGCTTGCCTGGGAAGCTGACATGAAAGGTGCAGCTCACGTGGTGAGAAAGGAGGGCAAGGCACATGAGGCGGCTGGTTGCATTCGGTGATTGGTTCAGCAGCGAGGAAGCAGAGTGAGGAATGCTTGCTCAGCTAGCATGTTGGACCTTTTGACACCCAGCCTCATTGTGAAATGGTGCTGTTCCCATTTCAGGTGGGTCTTCCCACCTCAATGAGCCCAGTTTAGAAACTGCCCAGAGATTTGTGTCCATGGTGATTTTAAATGCTGTCAAGTTGACAACTCAGGTTAGCCACTGCAAACCCATCCCTTGTCAACTTGATACCTAAATGGATCACTTTTAACTCATAACCTTCCACTCTTTGTCCCCATAGGATCATGGTCGTTAAAATGCATTTTAGCCTCAAAAGTCTCCATAATCTTTAACAGTGTCAATTCTGTTCAGAGTCATATAATTGTGTAAGTGCAGAGTCTAATGTGAGACTGAGGCAAATTCCTAACTTTGAGCTCCTGTAACTTCAAAAACATAAACATAAAAAAGTTAAATGCTTCTACTGTGACGTAGCACAGACTAAGCCTCATTCCAAGAAAGATAAATTGACAGAGGAAAGAAAGATTGGGCCAAAGCAAGACTGAAACCCAAAAGGGCAAGCACAGAACTCTGCAAGTCAATGTCCAATTCTGGCACTTGTGATGGAATTTGGGTTTCAAAGGACTTGGGTAACCCCAGCACTGTATGTGTGCTGCGTGTAGAAATAACAGCCTTTCTGCTGGGCAGGTTCCTCGCTGAGCAGCCTTCCTAGGCAGAGGTCTTATGGTCCTGGCATCTCCAACATCTTGCGGGTCCCACTGCAGGTTAGAGTTCACTTTCACACCTTCACGCACTGGCCTTCCAGGGGCTCTGTGCAGGGACTCCAATCCTACTGTAGTGGTTGGAAACAGAATTAGCCCATAAATTCGTGCTTTTGCTTAGTCCCAAAGTGATAACAATCTAAACAAGGAGCATTGCTTGAGGAGGTGAGTGGTTGAGGGCAGGTTTAGGGGTGTTACAGCAGCTCCCCTTGGTAGAGTTCAGCTCATTTTCCTGAAGCTGCTTTCTTCCTGATGAGGCAGAGGTGATGTCCAGCCTGTGTTCATGTACGCCACACTTTCCCCTGTCATCATGGAGCTTCCCCTTGAGTCTGTGAGAAACAATAAAATCTTTCCTCCCATCAGCTGCTATTGGTGAGGTGCTTTGTGCCAGCAACAAGAAAGAAACTAACAACTACCCCTGTCATGATTCCCTGGCTTTAGCGGTTCTCTGAATCCATGGTAAAATACTCTATGACCCCTTAATCTGGCATCACCAATTCCTTCAAAACCATTACCAAGTGAATGAAATTGGCAAGTCCTGCCAGCTTAGGATGGAGTCTGAGCCTTGCACCTTTGAATGTCTCTGTTCCTTTCAGGCTGACCTTGATGATATTTCCCTGGGCAGTTATGTTTAAGCAGAGAATCCTCCTGGCCAGTTTCTTGTTTCTTCAAGTAAATTTGTCATTGCAACGCTGAGCCTCTAATAGGTGGGGTTTTGCTCTTGGTATTCCTTCCTCTTCCTCCAGTTCAGTGAAGGAGGCTTCGCTCCAGCGGTGCTGATATCGTTAATACTATAGCTGCTTTCTCGGTGCAAGTCTGAATGCTATCCAGCTTTGAGACTTCCCCCATCTTTGAGCTTAGCCCATTACCACTGATGTTCTCAGGGCACAGGCAGGATGCAGCCGATTTCTTTGATGGCATAGCATATGAACTACTGGTAGCCCAGTTCCTGACAGAATCCTTGTTCCCCTCTGAAACCTTATGGTGCAGCTCTCTACCAGTGACATTTCAGCATCCTCTTATAAGCTCTCACCAGTATTTCCCATGAAGCCCTGCTTACTCAGTGGCTTTTCAAGGCCAATATTTCAGACTTTTCCTAATTTTTCCCACAAAGTGGTTCCAAATGCCTATGAACTTCATGGTCAGATTTATCTCAGCAACAGCCTCACTTCTAGGCACTACTTTTCTGTATCAATTTATAATTGCTGTGACCAAATTCCTGACCAGAAGCAACTTAAGGAAGGACATACTGATTTCAGCTTCCAACTCAAAGAATTACAGTCCATCCTGTATGGGTTCCAGATTTGGTTACCTGACCTCAGAAAGTTTGTAGAAGTGACTCTTTCATTTCTGTCCAGGATCGTGGGAGGAAGAGGATGGAGATGGCCTGGCTGAAGTGCTATGTGCACATGTGTGTATGGGAGCATGTGCACATGTGTGTGAGTTCCTGTGGAGCCAGAAGTTGAGGTCAGGTATCTCCCACACATTTTGGAGACAGTTTCTCTGAACCCTGAGCTCACCTGTTGACTAGACAAGTAGCCAACATGCTCCAGGATCCTCCTTCCTCTTCCTCTACTGCATAGGGTTTACAGGCCCATACTATTTTATGTGGCTGCTAGAGATCCAAACTCAGACCCTCACGGTTACACAGCAAATGCGTTACCAACTGGTATCAACCCAGCCTTGAAGTTTCCTTTTGGTTTTTTCTTTCTTTATTTTTCTTGAGGTAGGGCCAACTGACTGGCCTTTATTATGAGAGGGAGAGAGAGAGAGAGAGAGAGAGGTTTGTCATGCCAGGGCTTCCAGCCACTGAAATCAAACTCCAGACACATGCGCCACCTTGTGGCATGTGCAAACTTGCGTGCTTGCATCACCTTGTATGTCTGGCCTACATGGGACCTGAGAGTAGAAATGGGTTCTGAGGCTTCACAGCAAGTGCCTTAATTGCTAAGCCATCTCTCCAGGCCTGAAGTTTACTTTTAAAGAGGTATCTATTACACATTTTATTGTTATAAAGGATGATAAACACCCAGAATACTTTTGTGGAATTTTACCAAAACCTGTAAACTTATTACTAGCCTCACATTAAGATAAGTTCATTGTCAAAAGTCCAGGTGGATGACGCCTGTGTCAAGGACAATGAGATCCTAAGTTACAGGCACAGAGCAGTTGTGGAGAAGGTGCTCCACTGAGGTAAGCAATGTCCCACACTCCAGTCAACGGCAAGCTCGGATCTGCTGCGAGAGGGCCAATGGGCACAGCTCCTGGGGGCCTTTCTCCAGCAGTGTGAGCCGCGTGGAACTGTGGCTGCCAAGGGTGGTGATAGATTGCATGTAACAGCAGCTGGACCTGAGGGTAGCATCAGGCAGGTGGCTAAATCCAGCCAGAGGGAGCGTGAGAACATGAATTATCCTCAGAGTACAAGGCTGGATTATGGACAAACAGCAGGGTGTGGTCAAAGAGGGAAGTTTCCAAATTACAACATTTGCTATGGAGACAGTTTAAAGGATAAAAAAATAGTAACTGGAAAGTATAAAAACAATTCAATTTTTAGAAGACAGATTTTTTTTTTTTTCTAGAGAAGTTTAGACAAAACTATTCTGTGGACCAAAATAAAGCAGTCGAAGTGTTATCAAGAACTTATGAGCACAGGATCTGGGAAGACATTTCAGTAGCTAAAGACACTGGCTTACAAATCCTGCTAGCCTGGGTTCAATCCTGGGTTCAGTTCCCCCAGCACCCACGGAAAATTTGACCCGAAGTGGTGCATGTGTCTGACATTCATTGTAGCACCAAGACACCCTGGCATATGTGTGCACGTGCACACACACACACACACACACACACACACACACACACGATATATTAATCTTAAAAAGAACCTAGGAGCAGCAGAACAGGCATGCATTCTGCTTCCTGTGTGCTTGTCATTCAAGGCCCCACTAATGAAGTCCCATCTGAAAATGCTGGAGTGAGAGGAGAGCCACAGAGCTCTGGAGGAAGCAGGCTACAAACAGGTGCCGATGTTTCTGGAAGAAGAGGGGCCAGAAAAGCAGCAGGAAGTGTGTGGAAGATGGGCTTTGACTCTGTAGAAAGCTGTCTGAGAAGCCAAGGCACGAGTGCCTGTGCATCACTGGGCATTTGAAAGGATCAGACGGGACCAGGTCTTCTGCCCTCCCGTGCTTCATTTGGGGTCTGGATTAAGAGCCATTGAGTTGCAGGGTGAGGCTCTGGTTTTCCAGAGCCATGAGCTTGTATAGTGGGTCCATAGACCTTCCTTAGTACGTCTGGATTGATGGGCCTGGAGTAGATCCCATGAGTCTAGACTGAATATCCTTTAAGCAGGACACTCATCCTGCCTTTCTAAGATACTCAGAGAGTGTGGGAAGAATGCAAGAAAACAGGGGACGGTCTCTACCTTCTGACACTGTTGAGAACACTTTCTGTACCTTGGTGATTACAGATTCCTATTGTTGCCATGGGCACTTTCCCCTCTTCCAGCTCAGGATCACTATGGCTAGCTGCGACATGTCTTCCAGTCCTGAGGCTCAAAGTTGTTGGGAGAACACTTAAGGTATATTGTCCTAGAGTAATATTGACCTGTTCCCTTCTGAGGAATCAGACAGGCTCAGATTGCTTAATGGTTCAAGTTGGTCTGAGTCACAGAGAGCCAGTCTCAGACAGAAATATCTATGCAAAGTTGGGGTTGTTGGTGGTGGGGAGCAAAAACAAATAATAAAGCTCAAGTCCAAGTAGATCAGCAAGAGATGGAACCCTGAGTACAGGTGGAAAGGATGACATTGGAGTGAAACACTTGGGAGATGAACCAGCCTTCTCACTCTGTTGCCTACACTGCTAAGGGAGGCTGGCCTACTATTATAGGCCAGTACAGGTGGCTTTTTTATTAAAACTGTAAGCAGAAATGCTTACATGCCATGGCTAGAAGCCTAAAAGAAGAAGGGTCTCAGTTCTACTCCAGATGATCCCCAGTTTACTCAGGAACCCTGACAAGTGACCATTACCCCGTTCTATACAATGGCTGGACCCCAGTAGCACCTCTACTTTGGACACATTGAAGGCCCTGGATGAGCCCACCCACACTACTTTTAATGTGTTCACATTTCTACAGTCATGTTTTCCCATTAAAGTGACGTCTCAGAACTTCTCTCATTGACTAATCAGAACAAAATAGAGCAAATATACAAAAACCAGAAAATCAGAGAATGGCTGTGCCACTCTGAAGGAGCAGAACAGCCTCTCGCAGCACCAAGGGGAAATTTTGACTTTTGTATGCATCCAACGTGTGTGTGCGTGTTGGGGTTGGGGTGGGGGGGCTCACCCTTGAGTCCTAGTGACGCTGAGAACAGAGTAGGGAACTGGGGCATGGAGACCCACGCAGCTCTCCTCTATGGCGGCTTGCAGCAGTGAAGGACGGCGAGCCCGAGAAACTGTCTGGTTGGAGAAGCTAACTGGAACCCCCGGGCCAGTGCTAAAACCACATCTGAGGGACAGGCAGAGCAGAAAGTGGGGACACGTATCCAGTCCGGAAGTGGAGAATGGTGAAAAAAAAAAAGGGATTGGAGGGGTCTTGACCCTGATGGTGGTTCAAAGTAAGAACACCACCCATGCTGGAAGCCAGGGGTTGGTGATCCCTGGGTGAGCACAGAGGCTGTGTCTCTAGAGACTTGTCCATCTACCATTCTGCCCTGCACTTCTCTGTGTGCTTGGGGCAGCCCTTCGTCTCACTCATTTTTTGATGCTAAAAGTAAAGGCTGTCAGTCCTTTTCCGAGAATGTGCGTGCACATGGGTGTGTGTGTGTGTGTGCACATGTGTGTTCCTCCTCCACCTCAGTTTTATGAAATAAGTTTTCTCAGTGAACCTGGAATTCATTGATTTTCTAGACAAGCTAGCCAGCAAGCTCTGGGGGTCCCCTGCCTCTGTTTCCCCAGGGTTGGTCTCGCAAGTGCACGCCACCACACCCGGCACTTTATGCAGTTGCTGGGGATCTGAACTCAAGTACTCAGCCGTGTGCAGCAAGCACTTTACCCACTGAACTAGCTCCTCACTCCCAAGAATATCATTGTTTCAATAATCAAACTAGAGTACAGACAGGAGTACATCATAAATGCGGATGAGGCAGTGCCCGCAGGACATGGAGGAAAGGGAGGAGGGAGAGACTTTTGTGCCCTTGCTGAGGGCAGGAGAGCTGGAACTCTTAAAGATCCATTTCTTGGTTAGGGTCAGTCTAGGACTCTGGGTTTTCCATGAAAGAGCATCACAAATCCCAAGGCCTACCACCTTCCCCTGTCTTCTAGTGCACCTAAATTATTGTAAGTCACTAGTGACAAGTTGTGGGCATGAATCCTGGGGATCAGACACATAGAATTCGGTGGGAGTCTATTCTGATCATGCCCAGTTTGGTCAGGAGCCCGAGCCTATGTATTTCACTGATTAAGTCAAACCTGGATCCACCTCTATAGTCGTTCAGCCTGTTTTTGTCTGATTGTCCTTTTGAGAAGAAAATGGGTTGACATTTCCTTCTACTTTGTGATGAGGCTGTGCGTTGAACCCCATTGAAAGAGAAGACAGCTGCTGTGTGACTCCTAAAAATCTGTCCACCTGTCCCCTGATACTCTACCAGCATCCTGATATGGTGGTGAACAGATGTGTTACCATCTCCCTATTTCCTGTGCCTGTCTTCAGTTTGGGCATTTGCCCGTGGTCTTGCCCAGATTATGTTACTATTGGCCAGTTAGTCCCACCATGCTTCTTGTGTCTGTTAACTTCATTCCTTTCAATTTTCACCCTTTTTGCCAACGACAGAACTCTGATGGCCAAGGTCATATATCCTTCCTTTTCACTAGGCTAACCCATCTAACAGAGCTCACGTGGATGTCTCAAATCCATAATTAAATATGAATCTACCTAGAGAAATGAAAATTAAATGGGCAGTTACTGAGCTAAGAATTTCACATATATCCTCCTCTAACTCAGTCATCATTAGCCTTACAAAGACAAGGGCTGTTTGGTGACTTGTGGTAGACCCTATGGTAAGGCATTTACATGCCTAACATTTATTCCTAGCAATGTCCCTACAAGGTACCGTTAATGTCACAGCTCTGCAGCTAGAGAAACTGGAATCTAGGTATTTTATAAAACTTGTTAAAGTTATGCAACATTAAATTAAACACAGCCTCCCAGGCACCATACTTAATCATCCATAGTCCAGAAAGTTTGAATGCTTGCCTGTGAACACACAGCATGGAAAACTGAGATTCAAACTCACATCTGAATCAGAAGTTCTGGCACAAGAGAGTGCTCATGCTCCTGATCTAGCATCTGGAGGGATGGGAAGAAGGGACATGGGTGTGTACCACTGACCTACTGTAGTAGTTACCTTCTCATTGCTGGGACAAAACACCCAGCCAGAAATAGCTAATGGAAAGAAAGGGCTTGCTTCCAGTTTCCAGTTTGAGGAAAGAGTTTCATCATAGTGGGAAAAATATGGCAGGAACAGACAGCAGAGCATCACATCTCCACATCAGCAGGCTGGAAGTAGAAACAGTGAGCGTTGTATGGCCAGTGAAGCTGGTCTATAATACCCCAAGGCCTGGCCCCAGCACACACCTCTTCCAGCAAGGCTCCACTCCCAAGGCTCCACCAACTAGGACCTTAGTATGAGGCTTAATTACAAACAAATGAGGCTGTGAATAACTTTTTCTTTTTTTTTTTTTGAGGTAGGGTCTCACTCTAGCCCAGGCTGACCTGGAATTCACTATGGAGTCTCAGGGTGGCCTCAAACTCACAGTGACCCTTCTATGTCTGCCTCCTGAGTGCTGGGATTAAAGGCATGCGCTACTACGCCTGGCTTTAACTTCTTTTTAAATGCAAACCACCACTACTTATCATGTTGTCACCAAAGGTCATGTTAAAATTAATTTCCTATTGCAACAGCATTGAAGTTGGCCTTTGGAAGGCAAAGGAGCCCACAATAGTAGATAGTTCCCTTATGAAAGGGTTAGGGGTTATTGGGCAAGACCTCTTACTCCTTCTCCTCCTGCAATGTCCCTTCCAAAGATGAAGCAAGGTGACACTATGAAGCACCTAGAGCAGCCTCATCAGCACCCAATGCTGCTGCCTTGATTATCTTAGGTCTCAGTCTCTCTCCCTAACTGTAGGAAAACCATTTCTCTTGTTTATAAATTCCCTGGTCTCAGGCGTTTTGTTACACTAGTGCAAATGGAATAAAAATGCTGCACAGAGGCGGGAGAGATGGCTTAGTAGTTAAGGCACGGCAGGCAAAACCAAAGATCCCAGGTTTGATTCCCTTCACTCATGTAAAGCCAGGTACACAAGGTGGCACATGCATCTGGAGTTTGTTTGCAGTAGGTGGAAACCCTGATGTGCCCATACCTCCCCCCCCCGATTGAAAATTAATAAATTTTTAAAAATATTTTTAAAAAGAGCCATACAGGAACAGGCAGATCCTGAATCTGTAAGTCCTTGGGAATTAGAGCATTCTGAGCACCTCCTTACTGGTTCTCTCCAAAGTGACATCAGTTCTTACTAGAATTGGCCATATCACTGAATTTGCTCTGTCTGGGCAATCTACGCTGCTAGACCCTGCTTTCCTAGCAAGGTCAGTTGGCTGGCCTGTGCGGCTTTGTGGACCTGGACTTTCCATGCCCTCTGGCTGCCGCCAGGGTCGGTACCACCTCCCTACGGGTTGCTTTCTCCCAGTTTCTGCAGAGGCCCTCTTTGTTTTACCCTCACTGTATGAGTCCCCTGCTGTGAGTTCTTTTGAACAAGGCCTTAATTGATATTAAAAAATTAAAACTTGGAGATGAGGGTGGAGACAGATAATTTACCTAGGACAGCATGCTCAAATATGAATACATAATTACTGTTTTAGAATAAGGTGTCAGGAAGTGAGATTGATTTAAATCTGACAACTGTTTATACACAGTGAGCTGTCATCAGATGTACATGCAGGGTCAGGAGAGCAATGTTCTGTCTCTGTGACAGCTTAGCATGGCGATGGAAATCTGGCTTCCCTTGCTCTTTCAGGGGGGCAGCAAGACACCTTCCAAATAATAGGCTGCATTTTTTCTGTGTTTCTCGTTCCCACTCAACTACCTCTTCCCATGCCCCTATTATGTGCTTTATGGACTAAAACAGGAAGCTCGTAAGTAGTGGGGAAGGGTATGTGTGGTAATTTAAATGCATGGCCCCCAACATATTCAGGATTTGATTTCAGTTTGTAATTTAGATCTGCAGCCACCTGGATAGAGGAGGTGTCCCTGGGCGGATCTTAGGGTCCAGCCCTAAGGTGTGGGGGTGGATTTGGCAGTCCTGTCTAAACATATAAAAGTGCCTGAGTTTGGGGGCTGGAGAGATGGCTTAGCTGTTAAGCACTTGTCTGTGAAGCCTAAGGACCCTGGTTCAAGGCTCGATTCCCCAGGACCCACGTTAGCCAGATGCACAAGGGGGCGCACACATCTGGAGTTCGTTTGTAGTGGCTGGAGGCCCTGGCACGCCCATTCTCTCTCTCTCTCTGCCTCTTTCTCTCTCTGTCTGTCACTCTCAAATAAATAAATAAAAATAAAATTTTTTTAAAAAGTGCCTGAGTTTTACTCGGATGTCCTGCAGTATGTTTGTTTGTGGTGTGGCTCTTGGGTTTGGGCTATGACTTTTTTCCCTCTCCCTGCTTGGATCTGTGAAAGTGGGCTAGCTTCTTCTGCCATTATGGGACTTCCCCTCTATCTTCAATGAATATCTCTTCCTTCATAACTGCGCCTGGTTTGGAAGTTCATCTCAGTGACCTGAAGCTGTCTGCTACAGTATGTTAGAGAGGTCAATAGCATGGACTGTGGATTTGACTTTGAATTTTTGTGTGTGTGTGATGTCGGTGGTGGGGGGCAGGGGTGAGGGGGCTAAGCAGGTACTGGAGGAGGCTGGAAGATAACTTCAGATCTTGATCCACAACCTCCTTCTTGTTTGTGGCAGGGTGACTTTGTAGTTCGCTACCATATTTGCCAGGCTAGCTGGCTGGCAACCTTCAGATTCCCCTGTTTCTAGCTCCCATGTCGGCTTAGGCAGGCTGGGATGACAGACACATCCCATTCCTCCAGCTTTTGTGTGGGTACCAGGGATCTAAACTCTGGTCATCATGTTTGCTCAGCCAGTGCCTTGTCCACTGGAACATCTCTCCAGGGCCCTCCATTCTGAATGCTTTTTGTTGCTTCTTAGCCAGCAAATCATTTCAACTCTCAAAGCCTCGAGTTCCTTACCCATAAAGCCGACATAATAACAACACCTTACTCACGGGGAGCTATTAGATTAAAGCGATATGCATTCAGGGCACTAGCCCGGGGCCAGAACAAAAACCAGATGTTCAACAAATAGTGGCTATGGTCATTATTAATATCAGACAGAGGTCTGACCTGTCACACTTGGGATTGTGTCAAGGGGAGAAGATTCAATTAACAGCAGTCCCCTGGATGTGGGAGTGGCATCATAGGCTATAGGAATTCAGATGAAGGGAGAGCAGCTCTGTGGGAGGAAGATGTCAGGGCAACTTGCAGGAATAAAGCGAAGGTCACAGGACTTGGGCCCTGCTTGGAAGCCACCCACCTGACTCGTGTTCCTCTGTGTTCTGCGTCCTTCGTGCTCAGTGTGGGCAGTTATCCACTAAGAGTTTTCCCTGTCTCTATCAGGCACTCCTTGGTAGCCCTCTCCTTACGCTCAGAATGTAGGACTCAATCCACTTTAGCTTTGGGAGGTGCCTGTTCTTTTGTGATGGAATTTCCTGTTGGGTTGTGGTAGTCTCCTATCGCCCAGGGTGCCCTCTGAACGCCCGAGACCGAGACCCTCCTTCCCCGCGCTCACCGCTACTCGCGCCCGCGTCCTTACGGCCCGTAACCTTCCAGCACGCGCGTGCCCACGTGGCTAGCTCAGTACGCAAGTTCATAATGTCGTTCTGATTGTGTGTAATGCTGGCCTTTCTATGTAAGCTAAATTTTACTTGTAAACATGTCCAGTGACTCAGGAGTTTCATCAAACACCATTCTAGTTGTCACCGGGAGAGCATTTTTTGAAAATATTAGATTAACATTTTATTTTTTTATTACTCTGTACGTGTGTCTATGTGGATACACTTATGCCCCAGTGCATAAGATCAGAGGACAGCCTTGCGGTGTTGGTCCTCTTCCTCCACCTTGTTTGAGACAGAGTCTTTCTTGTTGCTTGCTGCTGGGAAGGTCAGTCTAGCTGTCCGTCATGCCTCGGGATTCTCCTGGCCCCACCTCCCATCACTGCACTGAGATTACAGATGTATGCAGCACTCTGTGCCTAGCTTTGATGTGGGTGCTAGGGTCCAACCTTGGGTCCATGGGCTTATGGAGAAGTCACCCTTAGCCACTGAGTCATCTCCCAGCCCTGAGATTAATATTTTAGTCAGGAGACTCAATAAGGGAGATTGCTTTCCATGAAGTAAGTGGGTGGACCTCATCTAATCAGGAAAAGACTGAGATCCACCTGAGAGGGGAGACCTGGCTCCGGACCACTTTCATAATCGAGCTTCAATACTAACTCATCTGTGAATCTCCAGCCTGTGGGATCTGTTCTGCGTACTTTGAACCTGGGATTGTGGGAATCAATTCTGTAAGTTTTTTTTTTTTTCTTTATAAGCATCAAATAGCTCTGTTTCCCAATAAAGCCCTGACTAATAATATGTTATGCAAAGTGGATTCATAGCTGAATCATGAAAACAATTCCTGGTCTTTTCTACCCAGCATCTTTTTTTGTCCCTATAAGTAGTAAGCGTTGGCTTGTTTTATTGTTGTTGTCTGACTAGATTTCTCTTTATACCTCTGAGATTCAATTTTATTCTCGGCTAATTGAATCTCCCTCAACAGGCAGCTGCCTGACATATTCCATTTTCTCTTCCTGAAGAAGCATCTAGAATGAGGTTGGCTTCATGGGCAACCTGTGCTGATCATAGGGCTGTTTTTGGGTTCATGCCCTGTTGTCACTATTTTTAAATGCATAAAGAATTATTATCATGGAGTCTTCATTTTTAATTTGGTAATGCCTTACAAAGTACGTGCTCACTTTATCTACCAGAATGTTCCAATGAGCTCTAATATAGACAGGTGCATAAAAGCCATTCTAGTCATATATAAGTATCTACAGTCACCTCTCATAGCGGTTGCTTTCACCCTTCCGTTATGTTGCCTCAACTGTTTACTCCCAACAAAAGAAAACTTTTAAAAATAAAATTAAGAATGTTTTCTTACTTTTATTTCCTAAGCCCACTTACATAATGTTTCAAGCATAAAGGTAGGTGAGCGTGTACAGCCAAGGTGAGCTGTTTAAGTAGACAGAGTTGGAGAAGCACGTGGAGACCTGTTCAAGAAAGCAGAGTGTGGAGGAAGTACGTAGCAGTCAGGGAGGCGGGGCTGTGTCGCTGCAGGACGGGAAGCCGTGTGTCTGCTATGGGAACCAAGGGCAGATGTGGATGAAAACTGCAATTGGCAGTGCCAGGCTTGAGATTTTCTACAGACTTGTAGGCCTCCAAGGACTTATTTCCCAATCTAGTGACATCTGATATGTGCCATGTAGTTAGCAGCTAAGCAGAATTTCACACTCCCCTTTTCTTGGCACTGAAGTAGGTGAACAGGGAAGGATGGGTGGGGGAGAGACCCTAGAGACTAAAAACAGGGAATCCTAGGAGAGGGCTTCCAGTGAATATTAAAACCCAGTGCAGAAACAGAAGCCAAACCACGAGAACTCTGGAAAGTAGCCAGGGAGGGCTGGATAGTACTACCTCCAGGCAGGCCAGACCCAAGATTGGCAGCGTGGGCATTGCTAAACTCACATGAGTAATGATGGTGGAGGAAAGTGTGGCAAGTAGCTCACATTGTCATCAGCATCAGACAGGAAAAGCAAGCAAAACCCAGCTAGCTCTCAACACCTGGCGGGCTGGACTAGCCAACTCCAGGATCCTCCCAGAGTCACACACCCTCTACAAGGCTCCACCTCTGAAGGGCTCTGCCTTCTGGGAACTAAGTGGGCAGCTTTGTCATAAACACAAGAGGCTATGTGTGATCTTTCACACTCAAACCATCGCCATCGGGTTGAATTCTGGACATTGCCCACTGTTGCGATGTTTTGGGTAAATTAGGAGATGAGGGTATGTTGCAGGTATTGTCTCATTGCTGAAACAAAACACCCAAGCAGAAGCAGCATATGGAAGGAAAGGATTGATTTCTGATTTGCAGTTTTGAGGGGAAGTTTTTCTTTTTTTAAATTTATTTATTAGAGAAAGAGAGAGAGAATGGGTGCACCAGGGCCTCCAGCCACTGCAAATGAACTCCAGATGCATGTGCCCCCTGTGCATCTGGCTTATATGGGTCCTGGGGGATCGAACCTGGGTCCTTTGGCTTTGCAGGCAAGTGCCTTAACTGCTGAGCCATCTCTCCAGCCCAGAAGTTTTATCATGGCAGGGAAAACACAGCGCAGCAGACAGTGGGGGCATTATACCATGTCACACCGGAAGTGAGGAAGCAGCAAGCATGAGTTAGCTCGCGCTGGCAGCTGTGGCCAGATTGCAACATTCCAAGGACCACCCCCAACAGCACACCTCCTGTAACAAGGCTCCACCTTCCAACCCCCCCCCCCACCAGCTGGGGCTCAAGAATCAGGCTCAATCACAAATGTGTGAGGCTATGAAGGTGGTTTAATGGGGACCTCTTGCTGCCTGAACTTCAGTTGCTATCCACATGAGGTCACAGCCTTGAGCTTTCTTCCTAGGCTTGAAAAAATAATGGTATCTCACAACATTGTTCCAAAATGCTCATGGGTAGTCTAAAAGGAAAATATTTATGAGATTGTGAATGGACTTCAGTGATATCTGACAGAAGTATACACATATCCCATGGGTGGAACTGTGTTTATGACACTCTCCATGGCAGTCAACATCTGGAAGTGACTCCAAAGCACATCATGAGACGAGCTGAAAACTACATCATGGTGTCATTTCTCACAGGAGAGATGCAGCGATATTAGAGAATAAATGACCCAAACTTGTGTTACATGAATGAACGAATCACAGTAGTAGGAGGTTGAACAAGATTACAGAGAGTGCACTGCATGGTTTACTTGTGGAAGCTTCAAAAACAGGCAATGTGATTTTATGATATGTGATGTCGGATTAGTAGTTTTCTTCAGGGACGGTGGCTGGGCAGGGTCATGAGAGACAACTTACAGAGGCTGCTGTTGGTCTAGTCTTTCATTTTGGCACGTATGTTACATTGTTACATCAGCGGATCCCTTTGCAAATAAAGGCCATAGATAAGTAAAAGTGAAGGGTGGGGATACACCTTTCAGAGAATGAACACAAGAAAGCTGAAGACTAGCTGTATTAATATCAGGCGAGCTAGACTTGAGTGTAGGGATAGTGCAGATATAAAGAGGGTATTTCTTGAGGATAAAAGGATTGATTTAATAATACTCCATGGGCATGTACCACATGAGGCTGCTTTGAAATATGTGGAGCAAACTCATATATGGCTGAAGAGAAAATTAGATAAAACCACATTTTTGGGATTTGTAACACTTTCAGTAACTGATGTCATGTGGGAAATAAACTCCAGTAAGGATATAGAAGATGTCAGCTAACCTGACCAAAATGATTGTAAAGGGAACAGTACCCCATCACTGTGGGATATATTTATTTTTTTAATTGTACCTGCAGCCACAACCGAGATAGACAACCCAGGTAATAAAACAAATCTTACTACATTTTGAATGGATGCAATTTCAAGCAGTTTGGTTATGACCATACAGTAGTGATTTAGAATCCAATAACAATAAGATAGCTTGGAAATCCTTAAAGATTTGAAAGTTAAGATAGATGTAAACAAATGATAAGTCAAATAAGATACCATAAAGGAAAATGGAAAATAATTGAAACTGAATGATTGTTTAACCTGTCAAAAGTTTCAGAGTATAGCTAAAGCTAAGTACATTAGGGGAAATTTCTACCCTTGTGTGCTTACTTTAAGAATAAAAGGAAGTTTAGAAATCAGTGCCAAAAATAAAATAAATTCAAAGTAAATGGAACAATATTATAACAATAAAAGTTGAATCAGTGACATCACAGTCAAAAATAGTGACTCAGTAATGTCAGCATTCGTTTTAGGGAAAGATTAGTAAAATTGATAAACCATGCAGAGACTGACCAACAGAATATGCAAGTTACTAATATTGTTAACAGAGGAAGAAATTATGGTTCTGATCCTACAGACATCAGAATAGAGAAAAATAAAAGCCTACATCTTGGGTAATTTTATGCCAATAAAGTCTGTATCATAGGGTTCTCAAGGAATTCAGATTCCTTAAGAAATATAAAATGGACATAAACTGACACTAGAAGAAATGGAAAATCTGAATAGCATGTTCCTTTAAAACTTAGCATTTCTGCCAGTATAATGATGCATGCTTACCAGCACTGGAGAAGATTCAGGAGTTTAAGGCCAGCATTGGCTCCATAATTAAGTACCAAGCCAGCGTTTGCTAAGTAACGAGACCTTGTAAAAATCAGTAGAAAGCGAATTTTTAACATAACAGAACAAAACAAAGGCAAAATTTTCCCACAAAGAAAATTCCAGGAACATTTTAACAAATTTGTTAAATATTTAATTTCATTAAAATTAAAATTTCTGTTATGTATGATTTCTTTTAAGGCAAGAGTGGATGTCCTAACATAGATACCTTAACAATATGCAAAACCAAGCATGTTTGGGACATGCACAGTTATAGCCAAGAGACGAGGGCAGAACCAACCAGTCTTAGGAAATTTCTAGTAGCTGATGTCAAACTGGGGGTCACTGTTTCTGGAATGAAGTTTTTTGAAGATGAAATGCTTATTGATATCCAGATGGCATCATGTTAGCATTTTTAAAAAAATTTTATTTATTTATTTGAGAGTGACAGACACAGAGAGAAAGACAGATAGAAGGAGAGAGAGAGAATGGGCGCACCAGGGCTTCCAGCCTCTGCAAACGAACTCCAGACGCATGCGCCCCCTTGTGCATCTGGCTAACGTGGGACCTGGGGAACTGAGCCTCGAACCAGGGTCCTTAGGCTTCACATGCAAGCGCTTAACCGCTCCAGCCCCATGTTAGCATTTTGAGGACCATTAAGATGGTGTATGCATCTGTAGGCAGTATCCCAAGTTCTGCCCAACAGGTAGCTCTGAAGTCAGACAGGCTTGAAACAAACCGCTGAACATACCTCATCTTTGACATTCTCTTTTGAAAATGAAATTAATAGTGTCTACTTCCCAGGGACTTTGTAAATAATTTAAGCACATACAACGCATCAGTTTGACACACACCCAGTAGTTAACACTATTTCATTCTCCACTAATGCACATATACAAACCCCACAGGGTGGTTCCAGTCCAGGCTTAATTCTAACCTTAAAACAAAACAAAAAGAAACCACTTTTGGAGCTCAACTGAGTTAAAATCCTAGCTTTACTGTTTGACCTCTGACAAGTCACAATTTTCTCTCTTATTCAGTGTCCTCATTTGCAAACTAGAGATAAAGTAGTGCCCTTACTTATGCATTTGTCTAGAGACCTAATAGATGAACCTCTTAGAACAGTTTATTGCAAGTTAAGCACTAAAGAATGGCTGGCAATTCTTTTTATTACTTTTAAGTTCCTATACTTTCCAAAGGTCTAATAAATAAGGCTTCAGAAGCCAGGAGCAGAATCAAGGCATTAAGGGAGAACTGGTAACTGGGTTTTCCAAGCTAGTTGAGGCTAGTAGGAGCCAAAGAATTGAAATCAGGGCAGAAGATGAGGGAAAAGGACTCTGCTGGAGCCATGGCCAGAGCTCCTGGGTGTGTGGTCAGCACCTACACAATTATGTGTATAAGAAACTATCCGTGATAGGCCATGTGCCATGCATCTTCTAGTTATTAAAAAACCCCATTCTTGGGCTGGGGAGAATGGCTCAGCCGTTAAAGGTGCTTGATTGCTCAGCCTCACAGCCTGGGTACAACTCCCCAGTACATATGTAAAGCCAGATGCTCAAGTGGTGCACGCCTCTGGAGTTCCTTTGCTGCAGCAGGAAGCCCTGCTGTGCCTGTTCTCCCACTTTGTCCTCTCTTAACTGGAAATAGGGCTGGAGAGATGGCTTAGTGGTTAAGTGCTTGCCTGTGACGCCTAAGAACTCCGGTTCGAGGCTCGATTCCCCAGGACCCACGTTAGCCAGATGTACAAGGGGGTGCATGTATCTGGAATTCATCTGCAGTGTCTGGAAGCCCTGGCGCATCCATTCTCTCTCTCTCTCTCTCTCTCTCCCTCTCTCTCTCTCTCTCCCTCTTTCTCTGTCTGTTGCTCTCAAAAAAATAAATAAAAATAAACCCCCCAAAAAGAAAAAAAATAAATAAATAAAGACTTTTAAGCTTCTTTTATTTATTCATTTATTTATTTGATAAAGGGAAAGAGGCAAGAGAGAGAGAGAATGGGCATGCCTCTAGCCACTGCAAATGAACTCCAGAGGCATGCACCACCTTGTGCTTACATAGGTATTAGGAAAACCTGGGTCCTTCGGCTTCACAGGCAAGCACCTTAACTGCTAAACCATCTCTCCAGCCCAATAAATATTTTTTTCAAATCTCCAACAATCTTCCCAGTAACCCTGGCAGTTGGGTATAATTATTTCAACTTATAATAAGGAAAATACACATTAAAGAGGCAAAGTCAATTTTTGGCCAAGTCCTTGGTATGTGGAAAAAAGAGACAGACTCTCGAGCCACTAATGCTCCCTCCTCCACGGTGATGAGAGCCAAGCATCGGGGGCACGGTTCCTTCTCTTATTAGGAAAGTTGCCAGACAGTATCTCAAAATGAGGCATCATGGGATATAGAGAAAGACACTGCAGAAGAGCCTAGATTCTTCCAGTAGGATAAAGTGCTTACAAGCAATTATGCATTGTGCTGAATGGAGAGATATGTGCCCACATCAAAGACGCACCTAGAAAGAATTTCTACTCTGACTCCATCTTTTAGCTCCTGCTTGTCCCCCAACTCTCACACCTGGCTTGCTCTAAGAATTCAGTGCCAAGGCCTTGGCATTTCAGGTTCAAAGCCACCCAACAGAAGCATCTCCTCTTATCCAGCTCCCTACCGAACCTCCACAACTGTTCCTTTATGAACAAGTACATTTGAAGCAGGAGGCGTGAGCGTTGCTGCTGGTGGAAGGCAACAGTGAGCTCACCTAGCTCACTTCTTACAGGACCGTTTCCATCTTGCGTAGTGGTTTGTCTGGGATTCACTGCGGTCTTTAACTTTATTCCCCTTCACTGAAGGAGACTTGGTAACACCAGTCAAATTGGGGCTTGACCCTGTAGTCTAGTTCTCCTGGTTGGGGATTCCTGACTGGTGAAGAGTTGAAAATCTCTCACGTCCCAGGAATAGCTTCTCACCCCATGAAGTTCTCAGGGTCCATCACTGCATTGGCCAAGGCACTTGCACCTTCTCTCATATCCTTGCGCTTCTCTATCTATGGATCCACCAAGTTCCCGGGGGAAAAACAAAAACACAATGTAATTCAAAAGCTTAAATCGATGTTAAGATTCACTGCACAGAGCATAGTTGCCAATTTGGGTTTTCTAAGAGAAAGAATAGAATTATTAAAGAACTACTCAGCTTTGTTGAGACCCAGGCAATTTGTTTCTTGAATACAGCAGAACCATTGAAAGCACCCATTGCTTATTTGCAAAATTAAAACGCCTTGGCTATTATTTCTTGTTGGACAAACTTTGGCCACACTCAGACTGGGGAGCTCCGTACAAAAGACATACAGGCCTGAAAATTAAAAAAAAAAAAAAAAACTGATTAAATTTTAACCAGCTGCTGGGCAGATAGTTTGCCTGAGGCACATTTGTCAGTTTCAAAGGGTCTTTTTATTAATTTTGCATTTTGTATTTTGTTAGTGGAAAGAGCTCCCTCTTTGGGGACTGCCAAAAGCTATAGGCTGAGAATCTTGAAGAAGCCCAAGGACGCTTCTGAGAATGCCAAGTAGATGTGGATTTCTGAGCACTCCCCATTACTTGGGCTTTATCAGTCCTAAAAATATATTAACTTTAGGGGAGAATTATTTGAATTAACTTCATGGCATCCCTGCTGACTCTGCTTTGGGTAACATGAGTTCAGCTAATTGTCTGTCAAACTATACCTGACCGTGCTGTGTGTATGGGAACAATTTACTTGACCTCCCTGAGACTCAAGTTTCCAGCATGTACAATGAGGTTTATCTTTATAGTCTCTACAGCATTGGATTATCTGCCTTGTGATATGTTGGGGAATTCTGACACAGTGAAATTGTCATGTGTTGTTTTCTTTTAGAAGTGAGATATGGTAGCTCAGTAGTTAGACCATATGCTGGATAATGGTAGTAACTATTATATTATTAAGATCTAAAATTGTAGAGATTTCTCAGTGGTTAAGATACTTGCCTACTGGGAATGATTCTCCAGTATCTACATAAAGCCAGATGCACAAACTGGCACACGCATCTGGAGTTCATTTGCAGTGGCTGGAGGCCCTGAGAGGCCCATTTTCTGTGTCTCTTCTCCTTATCTCTCTCTCTCTCTGCTTGCAAATAAATAAATAAAAATATTTTAATGAAGAACCTAAAATTGACTAAAGTTTTTAGATGCCAGAGTCCATGTCAAACACTGCATGTATTTTAACACTTATTTTCTTAGAGGATATTTCTGACATGTAAACCATCATTATACCCATGTTACAGACGAGGTTACGAAGAACACAAAAGGTTAAGGAATTTACCCAAAGTTAAACAGTAGGTGGGCAAGCCAGGATTTGAAAGCAGTCTTGACTGGTGGCGGAAGTTGTACTGGAATGTTCACAAGCATTTGCTTCCTTCCGCTGTACAGATGGGTTTGTTTCTAGGCTGGGAATGTGTTCTGGTTTGTGGTGGATATTCCCAATTTCAGATCTGCCTGGGCTCGGGCCCAGTGAAAATGCTGAGGCACAACTCACCAGTGTCCCGAAAGAACCCCGTGAGCCTCTCTGCATTCAGGTGGCTCCAAGCTGGAAGGGCCGCCCATGGGGAAGAGACAATCTGTGAAGAGGAGACTCAATTCAGGGGTTAAATGGAAAACGTGAGCCTCTGCTGTGATGCTGGGAATTTCATAAGTTCCATGCAGGCATCTTCAAACAGCATTAAATACAAAGTAAAAAAGTCTACCCTCAGGCTAGAATTTGTAGACGACTTACCTGCAGGAGAATATGGCTAAATTTCTGCCTGAATACAAAGATCGGTGCTTAACATGTAAAAGTAGCATGTTTGTGTGTCAGTGTGTTTGTGTGTGTTTGTATGTTTTGTCTGACTGTATATTCCTTTCTTTGTTGCATATATATATATATATATATATATATATATATATATATATATATATATCACCTCACCTGTGAAACTTTTTATGCCAAATCAATATCTGGTTGGCTGACTTCTGCATTATTTAATGTACTGGGAGGGACATGAGCCTGCCCACCTCAGTGGGATCTTTAGACTCCTATAGAGGGTTATGGTGTTACAGCTCTGGGGACAAATTCTCCAGGAGATGTCACTCTGTCATGAACATGCCTTCATCTGGCAGAGCTCTGGACTGAATTCAGGGCCTTGTGCATGCTCAGCATCTAAGCACGTGCTCTACCTCTGACTTGCACCTCACCACATGTGGCTTGTTGGCCAGTCTGACTGCTTGCTTGTTCATGTGGCTTAGACATTTCACTCATGGGGATCTAACCTATGACCAATGATTCAAAAATGAGGGAAGAGGGCTGGAGAGATGGTTTAGCAGTTAAGGTGCTTTCCCACAAAGCCTAAAGACCAGGTCGGATTCCCTAGTAGCCATGTAAAAGCCAGATGCACAAAGTGGCACTTGCATCTGGAATTTGTTTGCAGCAGTTAGAGACCCTGGCATACCCATTCTCTGTCTGTCTCTCTTTTCTTTATCTCCCTCTCTGATTACAAATAAATAAACAGTTTTTTTAAATCATTTTTTTAAAGGATGAGGGAAGAATCCAGGCTTCTTGGTGCAGGTCTTTAATCTAGCACTTGTGAGGCAGAGGTGGGAGAGGCATCATGAGTTTGATACCAGTCTAAGGCTACATAGTGAACTCAAAGTCATCCTGGGGAAGAGTGAGACCACACCTTGAAAAAACAAACACACAAACAAATTGCATCATTTCTTTTTTTTCATACTCTGGGTAGAGAGGTAGACTATGCCTTAAAGAGCTTATGTGGTTCTTTTTTGAGCCACTCCCCTGGCTCCCTTTAATCATGTCCCCCTAGATAGCAGCATTGGACATCTCTTTGGGTTGGCGTGTGAACTTTAAGCACTTTCACAACACTGTTAGTTTCACAGAAGAGAAACAAGTGCATTTAGAATAACATATAAATGCTATTCCATATGGTAGATACATGTAGACTTAAAATAACATAAGGAAAATGGAATGGGGTACAGCAGACACAGTTTTGTCATTAGATATGTCACAGGAACGTAGGTCCAGCAAAGGCCTGGTATTATTGTTGACCCAGGTCTCTGTTGCTATGCCCGTATTTCCCAGAATTCTGATTTTACTTGTAGCTTGAGTTTGTCATTCCGATGCCTGTAAGTTTAGGATTACTGTGTTTTCTTGGTGAGGAACATTTGTTTGAACAGTGATGCTCACCTGACTAACAACGCTCCCTCTGTCAAGCCTGCGAGGCTGTTGTCCTCTACAGAGTGATGATAGCAAAACACACCGGCTACAAGCAGTTATCTCATTGGCTCTGTAAATTAGGAATCTGGGCAGGACTTTGCTATAGTCCATATTCACTGCCTCTCCCACAAGGTCACTTGGTACTAGGGTTTCAGTCAGGGTCTGTGGCCTTGTCTGAAGGGGAAGAGTGGGACCAGACAGCACTCAAGTCCTCATGGGCAGTTGGACTGAGGGTACCAGATGATTATTTAGGTCTTGCTGACCAGAAAGTGCCACGATCAAAGCCTTGCCCTGTGGGCCTGTCAAAGACAGCAGTTGACTTCTTCACAGAATGCTAGCTGAGAATGCAACCGGGGCAAGAGGTATCCCAGGCAGGTTTCGGCTATGTCCACTGTTGCAGTCAGGGTCGCACTGCTGGTAGAAATCACCCAACCAAGAGGGGGAGCTTGTGGGGAAAAAGAAAAAGTTTACTTTGGCTTACTTGAGGGGGAAGCTCCATGATGGCAGGGAGAACGATGGAATGAGCAGAGGATGGACATCACCCCCTGGCCAACGTAAGGTGGACAATAGCAACAGGAGAGTGTGTCAAACACTGGCATGGGGAAATTGACTATAACACCCATAAGCCCGCCCCCAACCATACACCACCTCCAGGAGGCTTTAATTCTCAAATCTCCAACAGCTGGGAACCTAGCATTCAGAACACCTAGTTTATAGGGGACACATGAATCTAACCACTACATCCATTTTTTAAAGTTTTTTTTAAATTAAATAGTCCTTTGTTACTGGTGACATTTTCCCTTTGGTTCTTGACTCCTGAAGGAAAGAGTTTAGGAGCACAGTTTAGGCAGAAGCTTATTAGGAAAGCTTTCCACAGAAAGAATGGACTGGTTTGTGCACAAAGCAGGGTAAGCGGTACTGTGGGTTTATAAGAAATTCTTATGCATATTTATGAGGTGGGTAGTATGTTCATGGGGGTAAAGTGACCCTTTTTCCCTCCCAACCAAATCACGATGAAACAGATCTTCTTTTTAGGGTATTTCTTTTTATGCTTCTCCAGAAAACCCCACACGGGGCTATAAAAGTCACAATGAAAATGATATTATAATGAATCTGGGGCCTTTTGGGAACACACACCCTTCAGTAGTTCATATTTTGTGGCAAGCTGTAATGCCATAGAGTCCAAAGAACTTGTCTACAGCTTCCAGGAGGTTCTCCTACACAGAAACAAGGCAGAAGACTGTCAGAAAACATAGCCACCAAGACGTAGCTGCACTGCTCTTGGCATCCAATTCTTTGCCCACCTGCTGTCATATTGTTGATGAATTTTAATAGACAAGCTTTATTTTATCTGTACATTCACAAGATATTTTTGCTGCTTATAGAAACCTAAGTTCACCACCAGTTTTATTCAGCACTTTGAAAGCACTGTTCTGTTTCCAGCCAACTATCATTTTGGTCAACCACTTTATAGTTGATGTAATAGTTTATTTTTCAGCTGGACTCTGGCCATGAGGTGTCCAAAAATTTGGTGAAACTTTATTCTGGCCATGTTTATGAAGGTGTGTGTTCAAGTGGCATAAACTCTAAGCTGGGATGCTGGGTAAAGCAGCTTACCCTCCCTTGTGTGGGTCAACCTCATCTGAATAGCCCAAAACGTGAATGGAACAAGAGTTTGACCCACCCCGAGTAAAAGCGGGCTTCCTGTCTGGCTACCTTGAACTGGAATCACCTTTTCCTTTTCTTCAGCATGGAACTGAACCCTTAACTCTTACTGCATTTCAGGCCTGCTGACCTTTGATCTGGAACATAACTGATCTCCTGAGCTCAAAGCAATGGCAGCTTCAGTATCTGGTGAGTCACTTCCTGGCTTATGGATGATGCCTCTTGCTATATCTTCACATGATAGAAGGGAAGAACACTCAACCTATTCATGACGCTCCAGCTTCCTGACCTAATCACCTCCTGGTAACCTCACCTCCTAATACCGGAGCACTGGTGATTAAGTTTCAGCATGGAAATTATGGGGGCCACGTCCAGACCGTGCCATTCTTAACTTCTAATACTTGTAGTCTTGTTCCATGGACTGCACTCCAGATAATAATTTAAGCCATATCCACCACCTCACTGTTTTTCTCTTCAGCTGTTCATGTCTGGTAATTTCTTATATCCAGGGATTTTTTAAAATTATTTTTAGTGATTATATTTTTATTTTATATTTAATACATCTGGCTGCCTTGTAGTATTAAGTTGCCTTCTGTTTTCTGTATTAGTAATTCATGAATAGCTGTTATGTATTTTATCTAATAACTCTCAACTTTAAGTTCTTGACTCAGCCTAGATTTTTCTAGAAATCAGAAGTTATTCATGATTATGTTTTAGGGAGGGCAGTTGTACTGAAGATGACCAACAGCAGAGGTGAGTGAGGCTGTGAAGAGACAGTCTTAATGTGGAGGCACTATAGCTGACTGCCGCTGAATGCAGCTTATATATGCAAAGATTTGTTCATGGGCTCTCCTCTCCCATTGCTCAGTTCTGCCCATGGGTCTCTCCCCACTGCTGGTTTCTACATGTATGGGCTAGGGTCTCTTGGTGTCTCATACTTAAGCATCATTAGATGAGCATGGAAACAGGAGGCCTGAGGTGAGATACTTCAAGGCTATACTTGCACGAAGTTAATGGGAACCCACATGGGAATGACAAAGAAGGCAAAGCACATTAGAACTGGTCCACACAAGATGACCTAATTGTGTCTAATCCTGGGATTCAGTGTTGTGATTAATTATTTTTCATTCATGATGACTTATTTCCCCTTAATTGTTGTTATTTTTTAATCATAAACACTCACTGGATTGATTTTAATTTTAGGGAAAGCTACTTGGTTTAAATCAAGGATGCTTTCGGTGTAAAGACAAAGTTTTATTTGCTTCTATGCAGGACATCTTTAAATTCCATCCTGAATTACCAGCTAACTGTGAGTGCTGAAGGATGAGCAGCGACACTCTTCAGCTGGTCTGAGGAGGAGTCACCAGAGAAGGCTAGTGTCCTCCCGCCCTGCAGAGAAGCCTTAACGTCCACATTTGCTCACAGCTCACACTACTTTTTGATCTTTATTATTATTTTTTTGAGTAGGTGAGTGAGTGGAGTGTTTCCTATGTTCTGAGAGCCAAGCAATGCATTCAAAACTACATTTCCTACAGCATACAGTTCCTGGGTGGATGTGGAAGAGCGCTTCTGTGTATATGATTGCTACCTCTTGCAAGCAGAAGACTCTGTTGATTTTCAAAATAGAAAAAGGGAAGAATTATAGTGGCCAGAAAGGAATGGTGGAAATAGTGGAGTATAGCTTGGATCTCATTCTAAATATTTTCTTGGTGTGTGTGTGTGTGCGTGTGTGTAGTGTTACGGGGTATGTGCACGTGGTAGATGCGTGGTGTATGCAGATTGCATGCCCTGTAAACACGCATGCAGAGGCCGGGTGGGAGGTGCTCTCTCCTCACTGAGCCATCCCTCTTAGCCCCATCACTGTAGAGGTGTACAAGCGTTGTACATGTGTTCTTAGACCTACAGTGTGCCAGACCGTTGCCCCTGCTTCCAAACTACAAGTTAGCATTCCTTGTTTCCACAAAGAGGCTGAATTCAGGCTGACCTTGGAAAGGGAAGGATCAGATCATCCAAGGTTCTTGAGAGCTGTGGCCTAGGGCATGCTGGGACATTAGCCACGCTTGACACCCTTCCCTGCAGGCTTGGCTCTGGAACAGGTGTGTTTTCAAGAAAGCGCTGACCATAGGTGTGAGTGACACAGGCAGACAAGTGTGAGACATGAAAAATACAGGCTTTAGCTGCATGGCCAGGTGTGTTAGGAGCACATCTGGCCTCAGAACCCCAGTGGCTGGACTCCTGCTGCTGGAAATGAAGTGGAATGGGCAAGACCCACAAAGGGAGAACAGAGTCCCTGTGGAGATGAAATGGAGAGGTTGTGAGACCCAGGAGGGGAAAGAAGGACCTCACAAATTCTCCACACTCAAGCAAGCACCAATACTGGAGGGTGCTGAGGCCTGGCTGCTTGAATGAGAATAGAAGTGCAGTATGTGGCTGGTCAAGAGGCAGGGTGTGAGCAAATAACTGATGAATGCAGAGAGAATAGGATGAGGCAGAATGTTGCAGCTGTGGACAGTTATCTTTCCTTCAACCCAAGACTTCTTCCTTTGGTGGCCTGAGGGGCTCTTGTCTAGTCAGACAGCCTCAATTTAAATAGTGACCACACCGCGCGAGTCACTCCACTCCTGGATCTGCTTCAATTCTGCACAGAGAGAATCTTTGGATTATTGTCACTATCTTTAATGTATCTGCTGCTTTCCATTTGTAATGCACACACACACACACACACACACACACACACAGAGAGAGAGAGAGAGAGAGAGAGAGAGACACAAACAGAGAGTGGGAGAGAGAGAGAGAGAGAGAGAGGGAAAGAGAGAGAGAGAAACAAACAAAACAAGCAGGCGAAAAGGTCAAAAATGCCTGCCGGATGAGCTTGTGAGATCTGACAGCAGACGGAGCAGTTTCTCCTGCAGGCCTTCAGGGAAGCAGTGAGGCTGAGGGGCTGGAGTGGCTGACGGTGTTTGTGAAGTTGGAAAATGAGGGAGAGAAGTAAAGGGCCTTCTGAATTCTGGCAAGGCATACCAAACTTGTGGCAATGACATTGAAGTGACAACAGAGGTAAGAATGAGGGTCAGTGGCCATCAGGGAAAGAACATTGAGCAGCATCAAGTAATACTAGGGGGATGGAGAGCAGAGAACCAAGTAACAGGAGGGGGAGAGAGCGCTGAGCACCAAGTAACAGGAGGGGGAGAGAGCGCTGAGCACCAAGTAACAGGAGGGGGAGAGAGCGCTGAGCACCAAGTAACAGGAGGGGGAGAGAGCGCTGAGAACCAAGTAACAGGTGGGGCAGAGAGTGCTGAGTACCTAGCAATAGGAGGGGAGAGAGCACTGGAGGGGAGAGAGTGCTGTGAACCAAGGAACGCGAAGGGGACCGAGGGCTGAGCACATGGTAACACAAAGATCTCTCAGACAAACCTTCAGGCTGGTTTGGTGGATGGACATGCACATGTGCTTTAAGAACAGACCAAAATGTGTCCGACAGGAGTCCAACAGACCATACAGGTTGAGGACAGTCAAGTAATCAATAAGCAATATATAGATCAAGTCAAGCAATTTCCTGAGGGAAGGTCAAAGGAGATAGGACAAGGCCCAGGAAGGAGTGACTGAGGCTCCCAGGGAGGGTGAGGGTCACGATCGAAGGATGGATGGCCTGGGCAGGCAGACACACACACAGGTGAGCAGAGGATGGTGTCTGGTGGTTGCTCAATTCCTGACAAGGGAGATCCTCAAATGTTTGGATTGTGCTTGCTAAATCTGCTGGGTGAACTGATGCTGCTTGGCTCCTCAGAACCCCCTTGTGTGATTTATGTAGAGAAAATAAATCTTGAGCTAAGGGCTGGAGATATGGCTCAGTGTCTAAGGTATTTGACTGCAAAACCTAATGACACAAGTTTGATCCCCTAGTACCCACATAAAAGCCAGATTTACAAGGTGGTGCATGCATCTGGAGTCTGTGTGCAGTGGCTGGAGGCCCTGGTGTGCCCATTCTCTCTATCTCTGTGTCTCTCTTCCTTCTCTCTCTGCTTGCAAATAAACCATTTCTAAAACAATTCTGGAGCTAGATATGGTGGTGCGTGTTCCTGACCACATTCCATAGCAGGGAGAGGCATGAGTGACACGGGCTGTTAGCAACGTGGCCAGCTCAAGGCCAGCCTGGACTACACAAACCTTCTTTTGAATATTATAAGAAAAACACAAGTAGCAACAACAAAGAGTGAAGTTTTCTGGCTATCCGTCAGAAGAGAGGTCATGGAATTAAGAAGTTCAGGAGTTTCAGAAGTTAGCAAGCCAGGGCTCAACATGGCTGCCACGTGGAGCTTTGCTTCCATATGAGAACGGGATGGGCGCCCTACCTCACGCGGGGGTGGGGGCGAGGTGGATGTCAGTCCACCCACATTTAAGGGACAGCTCTGAAGGACAAGTTCTCAGCAGCAACTCCGTTTCCTTCCCTCTCTTCTCCGAAGGTAGAACTTTTTTGTTATCTCTGTACTCATCACTGTGTCTAATGTTTTGCCTTGCATATAGACGGGGCAATGGAGAAGTTTTCCCTTTAACCAGCTCCAATTGAAAGAACATGTATAATTCAAAAACAGACAAATAAATAGCATTGGTCCAAGCACCCGGCTGTTAGATGAACAGATCAGAGAAAGTTTTGCATTAAACGGTGCAGTTCTTCTGTCCTTGGCTGTCAAGCAGCACAAAGGTAATCGCAGGAATGAAGGTGCCGACAAGTGAATTTCTGGCTGGAGTGATCACAGCAGCCTGGCATCAACCAGCGGCTACTTTCCATAATCAATGTCGGAGCTGAGTGTGTTCACCTTATCAGTGCCTCCTGAGATCCCCAACCCGGAACCTGGACGGAAACAGTTCCCCTAATTGATGCGTGTTTGCTCAGGGAATTACATCCTGTTTGATTAACTTTGGGTTTGATTTCCCTCCTCCTGCTAGGATTTCCTTGGACAGAGCGGTTCTTTGATGCTTTGCCTGTGGTAGAAGGAGTTGAAGCTCTGGGCCCTGAGCTGGGTCCTAACGCTAGCCTTCTAACCTTGGAGAAACTTGTCTGTGGGAAGAGACCTGCATACCACTGCCGAATGCCTTGGTACAATGTTTTCATTTAGTGCGAGAAAGAAATGAAGAATTCTACTGAGCGCAGATAGTGACCTAAACAACTTACATGTAAAATTATATTTTTATGTCCAGGCCTATTTGTAAGATGAAGAAACCAAGGCTCAGAGAAATAAAACTCACAAACTCAGTACAGAGTGACCTTTGCTGAAATGCTGTGGTGCTTTCTTTCCACCACACTTAAACAAAATGATATAGAATAGCTTTGTAAAATGTACAGTTTATCTCTTTATTTATTTAAAGAGAGAAAAGGAGAGAGAGAATAAGGAATGAGTGTTTCAGGTCTTCCTGCCACTGAAAACGAACTCCAGATGTGGGCACCACTCTGTGCATCTGGCTTTACATGGGTACTGGGGAATCAAACACAGGCTGTCAGGCTTTGAAAGCAAGCGCCTTTAAGCACTGAGCAATCTCTCCAACCCAAATGTGCAGTTTTTAATACAAAGAAATGTCTGAATTCTACCTCTTCACATTCAGTCTTAATATATCATCTTGCTGTTTTGTTCACATTTGTGCATTTTAAGACATAGCTGTAATTGCACGATTATTCAGCAAATCATTAAACAAATATTTTCTTAGAAATAGCTTTGGCAGAGGGCTGGAGAGATGGTTCACTGGTGTAATGGTTAAGGTGATGTCAACTTGATCTGTTTAGTAATCCACAGAAATCCCTTTCGGGTGGGTCTCCAAGTTGGCTTCCAGGAAGGATTAACTGAAGGAGGAAGTCCTTCCCCCAGAGTGAGCCCTTGCCCAGAGTGGGCGCCCCTCTCAGAGGGACTTCACATGAGGAAGCTCTGGGTGAAAAGAGCCCCTTCCTTCCACTTGGCTGCTAGAGTTGCTTGCTGCCTTCCAACATCAACTGAAGACCAACATCAACTGAAGACCCCTGGACTAAAAACCAGTGGAAACCAGTGACTCCTCAGGAAGCCTCCAGGCACTCAGTGCCAGGTTGGCCACGTGGACTGAGCAGCTACGGGGTTCCTTGATCCACGGCCTGCAGCTGCTATTGTACTATCGTAAGCTAATTCAATAAATTCCCTTTTTAATATAATTCATCCTAGTATTTCTGTTCCTCTAGAGAGCCCCGACAATACAAGTCATGAAAGGCTCTTGTTTGCAAGACCTGAAAGCCTGACAGCCAGGTTCAGTTCTCTAACACCCACGTAAAGCCATATGCACAAAGTAGCACATGCATATGAGTTCATTTGCAGTGGCAGGAGGCCCTGACATGCCCATGTTCTCTCTCTCTCTCAAATAACTAAGTAAAAATTTAAAAAATATATATAGCTTTGGCAGAGTTCTCAGGAGTCTCGATTTCTTGAGGCTTCTTTGGGTCTTCAGGTCCTAGAAGACCCTGCAGAGCTGTTTGCTTAGTGATGACAATAGACACGTAATTCTCTCCCTGCATGTGTCTTTCTGTCAGAGTCTCACATGCTAAGTCCTTTGAGCCTCTTTCCTGGTTTATTTGACACCCTGTCCAGTCTTCCAGTGTGGTCCTTAACTGGTGTGTCTCAGCATCAGTAAGATTGTCTACTCTCTATTTGACCAATCTCCCCTTTCTTTGCATAGTGCAGCAAAAACCCTTATTCCTCTGGACTTACAAATTAAACTTCCTTAACCCAAATTTCAGTACCTCCAGTACGATGAAAGGGGACAACAGAGACTGAAGAGATTGCTCAATGGTTAAAGGTGCTTGCTTGTAAAGCCTGATGACCTGGGTTTGACTCCCCAGTGCCCACATAAGGACAAATGTACAAAGTGGCATATGCATCATCAATGTTTTTGTTTGTTTTTGCAGTGGTAGGAAGCCCTGGTGTACTTATGCTCTCTCTCTCTCTCTCATAAACAAAAACTTTTTTTTTTTTTAAAAAAAAAGGATAATAGGATCCTTAGAAGACTGGAAAGAGGAACAAGGAAGATAATAAGGGGGCTGTTGCCACCACAATGTCCAACTGTGCCACAGAGAGAGAACTGAATGCTCACTCCAGTTTTCCTAACAGCTCAGTGACTCAGGAAACTTTGATTCCTCTCCTCTAACCTCCAAGACAGAGGATCTTTTCACCTCCTGCATCTGCTAAGACCCCAGAAACCAGGTAGAAGAGGTTCCATGATGACTGTGCAGGGGAGAAGGGCTGTGGTATGACAGACCAGGTGGCTTTGAGAAGCTATACCAGGAAGAGCAGGAATTGTACAATACTCACAGCATTCCAGGGACTTACAGGCTCCATTAAAGGATAGGTCCTGGGCTGGAGAGATGGCTTAGCGGTTAAGCGCTTGCCTGTGAAGCCTAAGGACCCCGGTTCAAGGCTCGGTTCCCCAGGTCCCACGTTAGCCAGATGCACAAGGGGGTGCACACGTCTGGAGTTCGTTTGCAGTGGCTGGAGGCCCTGGCATGCCCATTCTCTCTCTCTCTGCCTCTTTGTCTCTCACTCTCAAATAAATAAATAAAAATAACAACAACAAAAAAATTAAAGGATAGGTCCTTATCCTTGCTTGACTTCAGCTATCACTGATCCTCTGTTGAGGCTATAGTAAGATCCAGGATGAGTTTTGGGGATTCCAGTTCCACACTGTCCTGGTTCTTCAACCTACTACTGTGGCATTATGGAGCTTCTAGTCTCCCCAGGCCATAATCAGACTATTTAAAATGAAATAAGTTAAGCTCACCCCAAGCTAGCCAAGAGCTTAGGGGTGGAGAAATAACCGTGACTGGGATTCTTTGGAATAATCACGTGTTGATAAGGAGTAAGTGGTCCTGACTTGAGCCCCTATGCGCTCAAGCCTGCGAAGTAATAGGGGACATATGGGAGAGCGTATATGGAGTGCTTACTTCATCCTGAGTACGGTGACTTAAATGTGTAGTGTCTCCTGTAGTCCTGTGTGTTTATGATTAAGCATCTTACTTAATTCCCAGCTGGTAGAACCTTTGGGAGGTGGATTCTTGCTGGAGGTGTGTAACAGGGGCCGGGCCTTGAGGGTGACAAGTCTAGCCCCACTGGGTGTTCATAGTTCACTCTTTTGCCTTCTTGCCTGATAATGAGGACATGTGACGGAAGCTGTTTGCTCTTGCTATGTTTCCCTTGCCATGATGGCACTGTTCCTCAAAACTGTAAACCCTTTCCTTCTATAAACTGCTCCTGGTTGAGTGTTTAGTCTCAGCCATGAGAAGGTACCTGTTACACTAAGGACTGGGGATGATGGCGGAATGGTGGAGCAGAGGAGGAAAATCTGTCTGACTCTGCGTGTAGAAACTCATATTGCAATGTGAGAAGGCAATGTTAAGTTCACCACCTGTCCCGGTTTGCCCTGATCGGTCCGTTTCTGCCCCTTATTCCTGTTCACTACAAACTTTCCTGACTCAGAAAATAAATTGAGGGTCAGGGATGGAGAGATGGCTTAGTAGGTAAGGCACTTGCCCGTGAAGCCTAAGGACCCAGGTTCCATTCCCCAGTACCCATGTAAGCAGATATACAAGGTGGCACATGTGTCTGATTTGGTTTACAGTGCCTGGAGGCCCTGGCATGACCATTCTCCCTATCTGGTTTTCTCTATCTGCCTCTTTCTCTCTCTCAAATATATAAGTAGCATATTGAGGGTCAGGCTGGTGAGATGCTTTAGCAGCCAAGGCACTTGCTTGCGAAGCCTAAGGACCCATGTTCAACTCTCCAGATCCTATGTTAGCCAGATGCACAAAGGTGAGGCAAGTGCAAGGCTGCACATGCCAATGAGATGGCACAAGCATCTGGAGTTCGATTTCAGTGGCTGAAGCCCTGGCATGCCAATTTTCTCTCTATCATTCTCTCTTGCTCACTAGATAGCTAAAAATTAAAACGTAATTAAGTGTCAATATGAAGATCTTGGTAAGCTGACATTGGCAAATAAATATTATGAGATAAGAACATAAAATGCTGTAAAGTTTTGGAACAAAGAACCCATGGTTCCATCTGGAAAGCCGCAGGATGCCTGGGAGAAGATGTGCAGCAGCTTTGTGAGTGAGATGGGCTAGTGGCCAGGGCTTGTGTGACACTTCAGTGATGAGATTTGACTTTGTCTTAAAGTGTCATGTAGGTGATGTCCACTGCTGGTGACAGGCCCTGGAGATGAAGGATCTGACTCATTAGACCTTTATCTCCTTGTGTGCGGGTAGCCCAGCAACCATCTCCAGTACTGGGGATCAGTATGTGCTGTCCTATAAGCTTTCAGCTCAGTGCCCTGTCTTTACATCTTAAACTAGTTAACCAGAACACTGTAATATGAGATAAAGATAGGTGTGGTGATATGAGAGATGGAGCTATTGCCCACACTGGGCTGAACTAGGTTTGGCACATAGGAGTTACTCAGAGTTCATATGATTTGGATCATTGTTTTGTCTGGGACACTGAGGACAATCAGAACTTCCTCCTATTAGAGACAGAGAATGCAAAGTAAGCATTGTTTCAAATTGATTCAAATTGAAAGTACCCAAGGGAAGAAGTAAATATCTTCCAGGGGACTAGAAAGGTCGGATCATGTTCTCTGATAAGGGGGCAGAGAGAAAGCTGCAAGCCACATCTCCCTCCAAAGGCAGTCTGAAAAAACAGTGGGATGATGGAAAAGCCAAGCCCATCATTGCTATCCCTAATGCCCTTTGATTCCGCCAGTCATCCTCAGTCACTTACCCAGCCAGCCTATCTACAAGTACGCACTGAGGACCTACTATGGACCAATACCCATATCGCGGATGAGCAGAGAAGATACGCAGGCTTCAGCCGCTGTCGTCAGGAAGCTCATTCTACAGCGAGGGATGAACGATGGATGGATCATGCTTTGTCTTCCCCAGGCTCCACTGACCACAGACTTGACCATGCTGTGCCCATGGCCAATCCTCGCTGGGTAGGCAGTACGGAAAAGGACTCACCTGCCTCTTTCTCTCTCTCTGTTCATCGTTTTCAAATAAATAAAAATAAACAAAAAATTTTAAAAAGAAAAGGGCTGGAGAGATGGCTTAGCAGTTAAGCACTTGCCTGTGAAGCCTAAGGACCCCGGTTCAAGGCTCGATTCTCCAGGACCCACGTTAGCCAGATGCACAAGGGGGTGCATGCATCTGGAGTTCATTTGCAGTGGCTGGAGGCCCTGGCGCACCCATTCTCTCTCTCTCTCTCTATCTGCCTCTTTCTCTCTCTCTGTCCGTTGCTTTCAAATAAATAAAAATAAATAAAAATTTAAAAAAGAAAGACTCACCTGTGCTAGGGAATGGCTCAGTGGTTCAGAACACTTGCTGCTTGAGCTCGAGAACCTTTCAGGACACGGACTGCCAGGTTTGGCTCCTCTAAACCCACATAACAAGCTGGATATGGCCATGTACATCCGTAACACCAGTCACTGGGGAGCAGACACCAAAAAATTGCTGGGCTTGCTGACAGACGGCCGATCTAGGCTGAGATGGGTGGTGAGCACACACGAAGTTCTCCTCTGGCTTCCCCACATATGTTCACGGGGTGTGCACATATGCATACATACACACACACACACACAACACACACACACACACACACACACACACACACACACACACACACACTCAGCCTCTGCAATAGGCACAGGAACAGGGAGGAATGACACTGGACACTAGGTATGCAGCCAGAAGGCCGAGAGCCAGTGTGCGTGGGGCGTGCTCCAGAGCACTGATGACCTTTAACTTGAAGATAACTGCCAATTTCTGCTCAGAGACAACTTAGACTCAGCTTTGGTTTTAGGGTCTTCAGAGGATGATGAATTTGTGGGCTCTGGGATCTAGTGGTTTGAACCTCTGCCACTTTCTGTCAATGGTGAATAGGTTGCCATCTTCTGGATAAAAGCTAATGATAAGATGCAAACTTTAAAGCCATTGCAAGAAATTAACAATTGTGAGAGGGAATGAGTTAAGTATTAGGTAGATAGAAAAAAGCTCGTAAGAGAAATGTTAAACTGGTTTCTGTTCGCTGTCTAGAACACAAGCAGCTGTTTATGTTACACTCTCACCTGCCCACCGCAGGTACAGGGCTGGAATTCAGCATCTCACCCAATCAGAGCTCTCTGGAGCTGCACCCCACCCAGGTGTGGGTGGACCCCTTGTTTAATCCTAGGGCAACTGGCTTTCACAACTGACACAGGTGTGCCAAGCTCTTCAGGAGTCCTGACTTCAAATGTCATGCCTAGGCTCACTGGAGGGGATTCCCTTTCCGGCTCTTTGGCTGTTCATGTCTCCGTGCCTGGATCCCCAACTGTAAGACTATGTCCTTCCTGGTCTTGGCTGCCAGACTGGGAAGGGATATGTCTCTGTTACTATTTATGTGGCTTTCTGATTTCTTTGAAAACATCCACCTTTTTAGAAAACCCCCCTTTTATATTTTCATGTTGGGGGGCTCTCGGGCCATGTGGATCCATTCTCCTTTCCTTCTACTCTCCCTCTCCTTGGACCACGTGGGTATATCCTCTTTCCCTTCCTCACCTCTCAACCCTCCCACTCCCTCATATCCCTGATATCTCTGAATAAGATATAATTGTTTATAAATTATCCTTCTCAGTCTGGCTTATCTCAGTTCTTTGGTTAAAGACAGACGTGAACTCCTGAACTTCCATAAACCCTGTTGCGCTTGGATACAGAGATGAATACAGAGGAGATTCAACTAATGATAGCTTTCAGTAGCATTGCCATTATTTAGTAGTAGAAGTAGTTATGGTAATAGTAGTTGATGACAAGATACTTCTTCTGTTTTTTCTACGAGGAATTAATTCCTGTTTTGGTAAAAACAGTCTTACCAGCTTCTTGGTTCTCCAGACTTCTTTCTACCATTGCCAAATGTGTCTCCTGTGGCCCTGACTTGACGTCTTCTTCCAAGTGGACCAGTGAGGACATCTTGCCTCCTTCTACTTAGTGCCAACACTGCCTCACACTAGCAAATTCTTCACTCACTGACCCTCCATGGTAAGTTGTTCAGACGGGGAAACCTACCAGAGGGCCAGCCACGCTGTTGATGTGGCTCCCTTCTCTCCGTTACATTCCTGATCCTATTGTCAAAACCCTTCCTTTTCAAAATAATGGCAAACTCTATTTGTTTAGGATAAACAATTTCTGGAAGTCATACCAAAATATCAGGCCAGGCAATGACTGCTTTGAGAATGAGGCTAGGCAGGAGCAGAGCTTCTGAAGGTGAGGAATTGCTGAATGTGAGTTTGGCATCAGAATTCAAGGCAGGGCCCTGATGTGAGCTATGAGTTAGGGTAGAAGGTTTTGAAGGGCAAAGAAGGTGTTGGGGTTTACTCCTAGAAAGGGAAAGGTGTTAGCCTCAAAAATTCATAGAATGTTCTGGCACACCCTGAAACCATTTGTCTTATAAGAATAGATTATCCTCAAAGGTTACCCTGAGCCATGTAGCTGGCTACAGCACAGACCACACATCCCTCTTCTTATATGCCTTCATACTTATATGTCCTTCATACTTTGTATGTCCAGTAGTTCTCTTTATTGCTGACCACCTTCCTTCACTTTGTCTTCAATTTTTCTGTTTTTATAATCCACACTTGAGCAAGAATATTTTTTTTTCTGTATCAAACTATTTTTCTAGTTGCTATAGCCAATTACCTAATCAGAAACAAATTAAATGAGGATTTGTTTTCACTCAAGGTTTAGAGAATATAGTCCACGTCCATTATGGTGAGGAACATGGAGGAGAGACTTACTCCCATCGGTAGCAAAAGGCTACTTGCTCTCAAGTTGGTGGATCAGAAAGCAGAAAGGAGATGCTTGTGCACAGCTAGCTCCTTCCTTTCCTGCCTTTTATTTAACCTGGAAACCCAGCCCAAGGGATGGTCTACCCATGTAAGAGCAAGTCTTTCCCTCTTCCCTGGCTGTCTCTGGAAAATCTCTCACAGAACACTCAAAGGGGGGCCTCACTGACAATGCTTTAGGTGTTTCATAATCCAATCAAGCTGACAACCAAAGTTAATCATTACCCATGTGTGTATATGTATGTATTTCATTTTTATCTTCTTTTCCATTCCGAACTGTAATATTGTAAAACAGGTATTCGATCTGCACCCTAATTTTCTGATAAGTAGCTCTTACGTCCTGATACACGCAGGTGTTAGGAGACTCCTATTCTCTTGCCACTGATCTACTAAATCCTTTGACATTTACTGCAGAAGAGAAATCTTTTGCCCTAGTGAAAGGATTCAGGGAGGGCTCCTGCTCAGCCTCAGGTTGGGGCTGTGATTAGAAGTTGTAACTTTCAACCTCCTTTACCAGAGTAGGGAGTGGCTGAAAGGACGAGCTGATCAATAGTAACCAATGATGCAATCAGTCATGCCTACATAATGAAGCTTCCATAAAATCCCTTCTCGGTAGCTGAACACTGGGCAATTCCTGGAGATTCCACGCCCTCTCTCCGTACCTTACCTTGCACATCTGCCTGTCTGGCAATTGATCTCTGTCTTCAGTAATATCCCTTTTAATTAAAAGGTAAATGTAAGCAAAGCATTTCCAGGAGCTCTGTAAGCTGCTCTAGCAGATGAATGGAACCTCCAGCATGGATTGTAGGAGCTCCTCACTTATAGCCAGACAGAAGAGTACGAAACAACTGTTTGTGACTGGTATCAAAACCTGAGGGTGGTCTTGTGTTGCTCAGGCTGAACCCTCATCCGGTGAGATGTGAAGCTCCCTCTAGGCAGTGCACAAATTGAATTGAATTAGGGGACACTCAGCTGGTGTCCACTCTAGAATATTGCTTGTTTCTTTGTGTGGAGAAATAACCCACACATCTGGTCTCAGTGGGAGTCAAGCCACATGAGAGTGGAGATTAGGAAAGCCTCTTTTGGTTGATCCTGTCTCTAAGATGAACATTAGCAGGTAGATTCTTCTTCCACTTTTTCTGAGCCAGAGAAGTCAATCACACTTGATGAATATTTGATTTTGTCTTTGCTTTTCTACAGAGAAAGTGATTGCCTGACTTACCCAATTTGTTAACTTATGTAACTTTTCTTGATCAGCTTTTCTGACTTATATCATGGCTACTCCATGTTCCCAAGTATCAAAATATTCAAATCTGTTTTGGTTATTTTAGGGAAGGTTTTATTCAATTTGGTAAAGATACTGAATGTTTCAGGAGTTAAAGGACTAGATGGGCTGCAACCTGAGATTATTTTGATTTAAAAGATTTTTAAAGCAGAGGTCCTGAATCCTTATTACTTATTTTAACTCCAAGTGATGCATAGAAATGTAAGTATTTCCTCTGAACTAACCACAACTTCTGTTCTTCAACCAACATACAGTCTAAATAAAGATGTCATATTTTACCTCTTCTTTACCTATTATGAAAGTCAAAATGCATTTATATACCTTATGTCTATCATTAAAAATTACTTTACATATGAAACCCAAGTCATCTTTGGAATTTCCCTTGTGAGGCAGATGTAAGCAATGGATAAATTTCTGGACAGTTCTTATTATCTACCCAGTGGAGTCCTTAGGACATTTCACTGTGGTCCTCTTTTATCTTCATCCTTTACTCTGGGACCAAGAAATATTATGTACACATATGGTTTCAATGCCATCTATGACTAAGGTGGTTTGAATGTGAATGTATGTCCTCCACAGCCTGAGGTTTATTAAGATTGATCTTGAAACTTGAGTCTCCAGCAGCCCTGCTGGAAGAGGTCACTGGGAACAGATCTTTTAGTCCTTCCCAAAGGCGTGTGAAGGTCAAGTTTAAGCTCTGATGATTTTGTGCTTGTGGGAGATGGCTGTTGTCTCTCTGCTATGGATCTGTGGAAGTGAGCCAGTTTCTTTCACTATGATGGAAATTCTTTTGGATTCTGTAAGCCCCAAATTAACCCTTTCCTCCTATATAAGCTGCTTCTGGCTAGGTGTTTGTCCCAGTGATGAAAAGGTAACTGCTACAGAAAATTGTTAGCAGGAAGTGGGGATTTGCTGTGATAAATTTGACCATGTGAGCTTTGGTCTTTTGGAATGTTTTTGCAGGACGAATGTGGAAGGACTTGGTACTTTGGACTGAAGAAGCCTTGCAGTGCTATAAGCAGAGCTTTATGGTATATTCAGGTGAGAGTTTGAAAATGCTAAATGCTGAGAGAATTATGGACTGTGAAGGCTTGGCTTATGAACTTTCAAAGGGGAAGGAGAGGACTTTGTTTGAACTTGGCTACTCATGGAAAGGCTGTCTGTGTTCTGCCCATGCCCATACAGCTTGATTAAGGTTGACTTTGAAGGTAATGGGCTGGTATGCTTGGTGGAAGGTATACAACAGAAAGATATGAAAGATTTTACTGTAATAGTTAAGGTGTTTTCTGTTGTTCCAAGAACCTGGTTACCCAGGAGTTACCCAGAGAACTGCCACAGAAGCCGAGACACTCCAATGTAAAAGCAACAGTTTTCTTTATTGCAAGCCTAGGCCTGGGCTCCATCCACACAGTCTGGCACAGCGGTAGTGAGGGAGAGAACCCAGGCCCTCAGAGGGAAAGGGTTTATAAAGAACTAAAAATCAATCACCAAGGTTATATCATATTGCAACTTTTATTTATTTTTTCTGTTTTGCCTGAGGTAGGGTCTCACTCTAGCTCAGGCTGATCTGGAATTCATTATGGAGTCTCAGGGTGGCCTCAAACTCACGGAGATCCTCCTACCTCTGCCTCCCGAGTGCTGGGATTAAAGGTGTGTGCCACCACGCCCAGCTCATATTGCTACTTTTAAAATGATTGGTTGTAAGAGGGTGCATGTGGGAATTTTAGACAGGGTGTGCGTGGGAACTCCAGCCTACTTATTTTAGGTCAGTAACTTGTTTTCAGAACCTATCTTTTGCAAGAGCTGTTTGCAGAACTTATCTTTTTGCAAGAGGCCAGTGCTTCCGTGGCTAGGTATCTCTGGAATGTTCTTGGGTTCCCAGGAATTGAGGGGAGGGCGCTATAGCTAAACAAGCATGAATACAGAAGCAAAAGAGCACATTAGTCAGCTAGTTTTCTATCTAAGTCAGGCCTGGGCTCTTTATTTGCTCAAAATGGCTGTCTGATTTAAAATGGCAGCACCACTGTCCAGGCTCTAAGCGAGGTCACAGAAGCCAGACGCAGCACGTTACTTCTCCTTGGTCTCTCATTTTCAACTTGACCTGTTTAGCAATCCTCAGAAATCCCTTTCGGGTGGGTCTCAGAGGTGGCTTCCAGGAAAGATTAACTGAAGGAGGAAGTCCTACCCCCAGAGTGAGCCCTTCCCCAGAACCGACACCTCTTTCAGAGGGGGCTTTACATAAGGAAGCTCTGGGTGAAAAGAGCCCCTACTTTCTTCCACTTGGCTGTCAGAGCTGCTTGCTGCCTATCAAAATGGGTTGAAGGTGAGAGTGGACTGATGACCAGCGTCAACTGAAGACCCGCATGGATTGAAACCCAGCGGCTCCTCAGGAAGCCTCCAGGTCTTTAGTGCTTGATTGAAACTGCTGAGGCATCAGGCTACTTGGAATGAACAGCTACCAGGTTTCTTGATTTTTGGCCTTGCAACTGCTATTGGACTACTGTAAACTAATCCAATAAATCCCCCCCCCCGCCTTTTTGGGTTAAAAAAATGAATTCCCTTTTTAAAATAATTCATTGTAACGTTTCTGTTCCTCTAGAGAACCCTGACTAATAACATGCACTTAATCACAAGAAAACGTCAAGTATGTTTGAAGTTACTGGCACAGAGACTGGTTTTAGGTTACTAAGCTGTAGTTGTTAAGCAGATTACTTCCATTAGTGGTAAGCCAACTGCTTCTCATTGAAACAATAGAAATGATGCTCTGAGGATGAGCCACGGAAGGATCAAATGAGTAGGAATACAAATGCTTTTACAAGGTGAAAGCTTGAAAAAGGCTTGAATGAAGAATTCTAAAGGAGTATGCTATTCTTCAAGGTTAAGATTTATTCCCTTCCCCCAAATTAACAAATATGGTAGCCTACCTGGTACTAAAGAGTATAATGAATGCTAAAAATAATGGGTCATTGGATGTGCAACACAATTAAAAAAAAAAAAAAAGGCCTCTGGGCAAAATGAAGCAAGAATTAAATACTTGTGTGGAGACCCAGTAAGGCCACTATATGACAGTGAACCAGTTCCAGGGACCAGTGATATGTGGTATGTGAAGCAGGTTAAAATCCCTGATAATGCCACTGTATGAAGATAAACCAGTTCCAGGCGCTGCTGAGATGTGGCATATGAAGCCGGTTTGAGGTTCCTATAGGAAGACCAAGGAGGCCACGGTACGGTGCTGAGAGACCAAGGAGAAGCAACGTGCTGCGTCTGGCTTCCGTGACCTCGCCTAGAGGCTGGACAGTGTGCTGCCATTTTAAATCAGACAGCCAGGCCTGGCTCAGATGAGGACCTAGCTGACTAATGTGCTAGTTTTGCTTCTGTATTCTTGCTTATATATTGCTTGCTTAGCTATAGGTCCCCCCTCCCCTCGACTTCTGGGAAGCCTCCACCTGAGAACATTCCAGAGATACCTAGCCCCAAGGCCCCGGCCTATTGCAAAAGATAGGTTCTGCAAACAGCTTTTGCAAAAGATAGGTTCTGCAAACAAGTTACTGACATAAGTTAAGTAGGCTGGAGTTCCTGCGTGTGCCCTCTCTGAAATTCCCATGTGTGCCCTCTTACAACCAAACATTTTAAAAGTTGCAATATGATGTAACCTCGGTGATCATTTTTTCTTTATAAACCCCTTCCCTCTGAGGGTCTGGACTCTCTCCCTCACTACTGCTGTACTGGACTGTGTGATGGAGCCCAGGCCTAGGCTTGCAATAAAGAAACCTGCTGCTCTTACATTCAAGTGTCTCGGCTTCTGTGGCAGTTCCCTGGGTGACTCCTGGGTGACTGGGGTCTTGGCTCCTGGTCAGGGGTCTTGGCACAACAGTGCTATGAAGATAGTTTGCATTGTAGACCCAAAGATGTTTTGGATGTACCAGGACTCTGGACATGCTCCCACAGAAAGCTGATAGCATGGAATTTTCCCTAGGCTATGCTAGCCTACAGTAGGGTTAGCATTGGAAATCCAAAGACTTCCATCATTGTTTATGGATGTTTGACTTGAGCTACAGATGTCTGATGTTTACCTAATGGTTATTATTTTTTACTGGTACAGTGTCTCCTTGTTATGCCTTTTTGCAATGGAAATGTTTACTCCATACCATTATGTATTGGTATGTAACTTAAGGTTTGAATTGACAGGGCTCACAGTGAAGAGACAGCCTTGAATCTCAGATAGATTTTGAGTTTTTGAACAATGTCAATGTTGACAACAGTTATGGGGACCTTTGAAGTTGCATTGAATGCAATTTGCATTGTGAGATAATCTTGAGTCTATGGAGGTCTGTAGAATAATATGGTGGTTTGGATGTGAATGTATGTGCCTTATTGCCTGAGGTATTTTTTATTAAGATTAAGCATGCAACTTGGGTCTCCAGAAAACTTTTTGGAGGACATGTCATGGAGGTAGATCTTTTCGTCCAGCCCAAAAGTATGTAATGAATGAACTTGAGCTCTGGCTGTTTTGTGCTTACCGGTTCTGTCTGTTTTCTCTCTGCTTTGGATGTATGGAAGTGAACCAACTTCTTCCTCTCTAAGAGAACTTCCCCTGGATTCTGTGAGCATGAACTAAACTCTTTCCTCCCATAAGCTGCTTCTTATCAAATGTCTGTCCCAGCAGCAAAAAGGTAACTGTAACAATGACTTAATATCAATCCCATTTACCTTTTCTTATTACTTGTGGCTGCCCTGCATCATGACACTTTTCTATTAAAGGGATATTCCATAGTGTAAATCTTGATAGAAGCAATTTTCTGTTTTGACAGAGGAAGTTAGACAGGCAAGCGTGGAGGGTAGCATTCCATCATGGTGCCATTGCATACTCTTGAACAGCATCGGTTACACTGTTGTTCACTAGCTATGTCTGCTCTGTATATGGAAGCAGAAAGCACAGGCTGATTTGAACAGTTCTGGTCAGCTGCTTCAGCCCAGTATGTCCTGGCAGCGAGGGTAAGGCAATGTGACTTACTTAAGCTTGTTAAATTGTACTCAAATACTCAATTTGAATACATCGCATTTCAACAAATGGATGCAAAGATTAATGCAGTGGAGAAGATGCTACCTGGTGATGGTACCCAGTGGTGGCAGTGCTGGTACCCAACGTCTGACAGCAGCCACAGTCCAAGTGCTGTCTGGCGGTGTGATATCTTAACACAGCTGATTCCAAAGCCCTTGGCTGAGGTTCCTGCTGCAGTTCTCATGTGCTGTATGCCATGTACCATGGGCTCCCTGTGGATTCTCTGGCCTTGCTGGAAAGCTTCCAGTGAATTTTCTGTTTACATCAGACAGAATTGGTTTATAGTTGATTATCTCATTATAGATTGTGATAGTTAAGGTGTTGTCAACTTGATCTGTTTAGTAATCCACAGAAATCCCTTCTGGGTGGGTCTTGGAAGTTGCTTCCAGGAAGGATCAACTAAAGTAGGAAGTCCTTCCCCCAGAATGAGCCCTTCTCCCAGAGTGGGCGGCCCTGCTCGGAGGGGTAATTGATATAAGGAAGCTCTGGGTAAAAAGAGCCCCTTCCTCCCTCCCTCCCTCCCTCCCTCCCTCCCTCCCTCCCTCCCTCCCTCCCTCCCTCCCTCCCTCCCTCCCTCCCTCCCTCCCTCCCTCCCTCCCTCTCTTCTTTCCTTCCTTCCACTTGGCTGCCAGAGCTGCTCGCTACCTTCCAGTGTGGATTGAAGACCAGTGTGGACTGAAAACCAGCATCCACTGAATACCCACGTGGATCAAAACCCAGCGGCTCCTCAGGAAGTCTCCATTTGCAGTGCTGGGTCAGGATTGCTGAGTCATCTGGCCACGTGGACTGAGCAGCTACCAGGTTTTGTGATTCTCGGGCCTGCAACTGCTCTTGGACTACTGTAAACTAATCCAATAAATTCCCTTTCTAAAATAATTCATTCTAGCTGTTCTGTTCCTCTATAGAACTCTGACTAGCACATAGATATAGGTAATGCAAAGGCATATATGTTTGCTTTCTGTTGCTGCACAAAAAAAATCCTGCAAAATTAGAAGATTCAAATAATAAATAGTTAATCTTTCACTTTCCAGAGTTCCAAAGGCCCCTGCATGGCTGAGCTGAGCTTTTCTTCCAGGTCTCATCAGGCATTGGCTAAAGTCTCATCAGATGGAAAAGGATCTGCATACAAACTCACAAAGTTGTTCCCAGAATTTGCCTCCTTGTAGCTATAGAGTTCTTGAAGGACTGTTTCCTTAAGGCCAACAGCAAAGGATATGGTTGTCAGGAGGAGTGCGTTCTAGAATAACAATTAAAGGCACCATAAATATATGAACCAAGAACACAGTTACTTATTACCACTATTCAATTTTATATAGTATTCAGAATTATATTTCAGTGTCTTTATACAAGTGGGATAAGATGAAACAATATGTTTAATCATATGAGCATCCATCAGAAACACATGAGTGATACATTGTGCTCAATTGTGCTCAGGGCTACAACATCAGAAGAAGCAGGAATTTTCCCACCTTATCATCATTTTGGGGGTTGACACTCATAAACATGGTCCACTATTGACAGAAATGTTATGTGGCTTATGACTATATTAAATGTCATCTTGAAGAGTCATAGGGCAGATGACAAAAATTAAGATTAGCCTTGTGAGTGAGAACTTCTATCAATGATACACAGATCCAGTCTTTTGTCACAGTGAAAGCTTTAACCAGGAAAGACTTTAGGTACAAGGGTTAAAAGGGGGCACATATGAGAATGCAGAAAACTTGGTTTTGCCCTCTCCATCCATTTGTCTCTTTTCTTCCTTTTCTATTTACCTTTACTCTATTGCCAGACTGGCAGGAATTCTCTAGGTAGCCCAGGCTGGCCTTCAATTATCAGTAGTTCTCCTTGCCTTAGTGTTTCCAAGGTTGATATTATTTTATAGGCCATGGTCCTTCACACCCAGATTACACCTACCTTTAGATCTTGAAAGAGGAAATGACTTATTCTCATATTCTTCCTTTTGTATTTATAGGTAAGTATCCAAAGGTAGACTCTTATGTATCTCCTGTTCCAATTACAAATTGAATCTGGGAGATTTTTGACAAGAAAGTAAATTCCCAGTGTTTGTCACATAAGGAACCAAAGCCATTTTTTCCACTCCCTCTGGCTTATTAAATTCTTATGATATAACAATGCTTGGTAGTGGCAAGAGGGTGAGCAAGTAGCTCCCCATATGCAGGGAAAGGGTGTTTACATTTGCATAAACTTTCTGGATAATTTGGTAAAATACATCAAAGAACTTAAAAATGTTTATACCCTTTGAATTAGTAATTCTATTTCTAAAAATAAATCCTAGGGATATAATAATGCAAATGTGAAGCAATTTAGCTACAATAATGTTCATCATACTATTAAAATAGCAGAAAATCAGATAAATCTAAATTTCTAACAGAAAGAGATTAGCTGAATAAATTTCAGTATATCTGTGCCACAAAAATGCTTCATAGCTATTAAAACAGTAGATTATGGAAAAATATTTATTGGTAGAGAAGGATGATCATTATACTTTAAAGTAATTCAACAGGTTATAACAAGATATGCACACAGTAATTTTTTTTAATATTTCAGTGCATGTGTCTGCGTGTGAGAAGGGGTAAGTTTGAATATGTGCATAAAGCATTTTTTCAGTGCTCATATTTGTGTGTATGTGGGTGTGTGTTCATGTTGGGCCCATGTGTGGAAACGGTGCCTGTGAAAATATGTGTGGAGGCCAGATGGTGATATTGGATCTCTTACCGAGTCATCTTATATTTTTTTAAGGTGGGGTCTTGTTGTAGCTCAGGCTGGACTCTAACTCACAGCAATCCTCCCACTTCTACTTCCTGGGTGTTGGGATCAAAGGCGTGCACAATCACACCTGGCACTCATCGTATTTTTTTGAGTCAGATTCTCTTTCTGAACCTAGAGTTCACCAATTTGGCTAGACTAGCAAAACCTAGGGATCTTCTGTGTCTGCCTCCCGGATGCTGTGATTACAAGTGTGTATGACCACGCCTGGCTCTGAGGCAGGTGTTGGGGCTCCAAATTCAGGCCTGTCCTCACGCTTTCATGGCAAGTACTATACCGCCTGAGACATCTTCCCAGGTCCTCACACTGGCTTTCTTTGAAAGTGCTTATAGGAAGACTTGCATTTTTTTTTCTTTTTTTCCTTCTACTTATGTCTAGTCTCTTCACTTGTATACAAAACAATCATCCCGTTTCAGCCTATCAGAGATGTGGTCATCTGTCCACTCTTACTCTGACAGCGGCCATGTTCTGATGGAGCGCTTCTAATGGCCATGGAACCCAAGATGCTGCTTCTGGAATTCAGGATTCACAGACCACCCACAACATAAGGATGAAGTGAAGCATAGGACCCCTGTGATCCAGCTGGGCCTTCTTTCTGTCAGAGATGTCTGCTTAAATAACAAAAGAGCTGGTAGAGGTCATTTTAGCAGGTAAGGGAAATGTTAAAACATGCTTTCAGAAAGTAGGTGACAGGGAGATAACTCAGGACCCATGGGGTGTTCCGGGGTGAGTGGAGTCCCACCCATGCTGACTCTCTAGCTGGGGCTACATCAAAACCTTCTTGTTGCTAAGGATGTCTTGCTTTGTTTGCAGAATAGCACAGTGCTCTTTTCCTTACATTGCTTAATATGATCCTTTTATTACTTTTCTCATTGCTATGAAAAGATACCTGAAACAAACAGAAATTAAGAAAGAAAGGTTTCCCTTTGGCTTGTGATTCGAATGTGAAAATGTTGCAGTAGGAGCATGAAGCTGGTGGTCACACTGTGTTCACAGTCGTGAGGCAGACAGAGGTAAATGTTGACATTCAGCTGGTTTATTCCTTTTTATTCAGTTAGAGATGCCAGGGCATGGATTAGTGCTGCCCATATCCAAGGTAGATTTTTTCCCAATTAGTTAATCCTCTATGGGACCAGCCTCATGGACACACCAATTGGAAAGTCTCCCAGGTGATTTTAAATCTCATCAAGTTGAAAATCAAGATTAACCATCACAATCTTCGACCTCCATCAGTGTATGGTGATTTGTGGAAGTACTAGTAAAGTAAATGTAACTCAAAGTAGCACAAAACGAGAATGTATTAGCTTTCATAATTAGAAAGTCAAGTATGAGGCAGTCTTCAGACATGGTTTAATCAGCCTTCCAGTTTGGTTTCTATGTTACATTCTAAGTACCTCTCCCACTTACTAGCTATCCTGGTTTAAACTAACATTATTTCCTTAGTTATAGAGAAGTGTTGCATTCTACTCAACCTCTTTGCTCACAAACTCAGAAAGTAAAATTTCTGATAGTTACTTCCACTAGACTACCCCAGTGCCAATTAGTGTAATCACTGAAATATTCAGATATGATTGTGGGAGAGTAAGTGTCTATGTATAGGGAGGATACTTTGGTAACTTTAGACCAATACAGAGCAAATTTCACCAAGTGTCTATTTTTAAATGAAGTTTTATTGGAACATATCCAGAGAATTTTATTAGTTGTCTTTGGCTGCTTCCTCAAAACCACAAGTTAAGCAGTTGCAACCAACTATCTCACAGCACCTAAAATACTTCCTAAATTGCCCTCGTCTCCAGGAACCAACGTAGCCAGTCTTATCCTAACCTTAAAGCTGCTATAGAATATGGATAATGGGATAGAGGTGAAGATCTAATCCTAATTCTTCAACCTGTGAGAAATGCTTCTTTTCTGAGGTTCACATTGTCCAATTCAGATGAACCCTGCAGTAGACAACTTCAGGTCACTGAGATAACTTCCAGACCAGGCACAGTTATGGAAGAAGGGATATTTATTGAAGCTTGCAGATCCAGAAGAAGTTCCATCTATAATGGCAGAAGAAATTGGCATCCTCTTAAGGGACCAAGCAGAGAGAGAGAAGCCCCGAGCCAATCAACCCAAAAGCCACGCCACATGCAAGCACTCTTAGGAACTCCAGGTGGAACCTAGGCACTTGGCACACATTTGGATTGGAACTCCAAACCCACCACTATACCTCAGGGCTGGACCCTAAGATCCACCCAGTGACACCACCTCCAGCCAGGTGGCTGAAAATTCAAGAAGTTTTAATAAATTCCTGAATCTATTGGGGGGCGTCTATTCAGACTACCACAAATCCCATTTTGTGATGCCTTTGTCCAGCATTAGACAGATGGTTGTGTTCCAAAGATCTTTTATTCTATAAGCATCTGTGGTTAATTTATCCTCTGGCAAGTCTCACTTTCCACATCTTTAAAATGGGGGTGAGAGTTGCATCTACTGCATGAGGGTATCAGGAAGACCTGTGAGGTCACACACACATTACTTTTCATTCCATACAAGGTACATACAACACGCTTATTAAATTCTGGCTGCAACAAGAGACCATGTCCTTGCCTGCCCTGGATGGCTCTTTGTTCTTCCCACGCACTGCCATTGGCTGAGGTTGTCCACACCTGATTTTCCATCCTTGGCTCACCATGAGATTCAGCCTTATATCCATCTGTGTTCCCTCGATTTTTCTGGCCAGCCTTCTGAGCTCAGTCTGGGGTTCTGATGATACCAATTGCCCAGCATGGCTTCCATTAACAGTGAACATTTGCCCTCTCCTCCTTTAGAAAGACCCCAAACCCAGGGAAATGAATGTCAAAACACCAGACCTGTTGCAAAAGCCTTTTTTCTCCCTGCCTTTCACTTAAGAGTCCTCAGAGGTCAACAGAAAATAGATTTAAATGTCTCCCAGTCAAGTGCAGACCTCACAGGGCTCTACAATGGACCCATGGTGGGAGCTTTTCACACCTTCCTCTGCCGTCGGCTGCACAAATTGATCTAATATTGACCTCCCTGGGGTTTGTCTCCACTCATTGTTGTCCAGAGCGGCAGAGTGCATCTTCCATTAGTTGTGATTAGTGGTTAAAACTGCTGCGTTATTTTTTTTCTTACAAAGTGAGGGAAAAAGGAGTTTCTCTGTGAAGAAGAGAACCGTGTGGAACATTCACTTCGAGTCTTTTTCTTTTCCCATGGTTTGCAGGCTGTGATTGATGAAGTCAGCTTTCAATAAAGCCCATAACGGAATGGACAAATATCTAAAAATAAGTTCAAAGAGGGCATGGAAAGAAGAAAAGACTTGGACCATAAATCATTCATAGGATTCCAAACATGAGAAGCATAGAAACAAGGCCTTGGTCTTTCTCGAAATCACCAACTGCCACAACCACGGGCAAGAGCTCCACAGCCTGGTGTTACAGGCAAGTGGACTGAAGTCTGCAGGGAGGAGCCAGGGACCAAGTGGGGCTCCAGCTTCCATGCTGGAATCTTAACTCATCCTGCTCTCCGTGCCCTGGGCATGGTCCGCCTCACACAGCGGTGATGTGATGTTTTCTTCTCTTTATTTGGAACTGGAGCTTTTGTCTCTCTGGGGTGTTATGAGGTTACTGAAAGTATGAATAGAGATGTGCCTGGAAAAATCTGAATGCACTAGATGGGTTGTCAGCAGATGTCCATTGATCAAGTGAACTTGTCCTCTTTAGGGCTGGAAAGCGGAGGTTATCTGATGGTCTGCATAGCTTGGGGTGCCTCTCCTCTGTGTGTTGGGTATTCAGAACCTGTTAGACTCTGTTGGAATACTGTTCCTGCATCTTGAAGGAATCACAGCTGGTCAGGCAGAGCATGTAAACATGCCTGGGACATGTCGATTTCCTATATTCCCAGCCTCCGTCACAGTCCTGTACGTCAGACATGGCAGATATAGCATGCTTACAAGAATGAAAGGTAGAATTTAACAATTCTATTCTCTTGCCTATGATTACATAATAATTCAAGGAAAAGTCAGGCACCTGTAGGTCCTTTCTAAGTGCAACTGCCAGGGACTGATCCAGTGAAATATTCACTATCAAAATGCAATGCATTTCTAATCATAAGGCAATAATTAGGGTGATGAAACCGACTTGGAGTTGGTATTTTACAGTTCCGAAAATGCATTTACATGCATTATTGCTCTTGATGTTAAACAGACCTCAGTGGTGGTTGGTTTGTGAAGTGCCTTCTGCAGGTATCATGTTTGAACACTTGGCCTCCAACTGGTGGCGCTGTTTGGATATTGTGGAACTTTAGGCGGCGGAGCCCTCGCTGGAGGAAGTGAGTCACTAGGTGCGTGCCTTGAGGTTTTATAGGCCAAACCCCGCTTCCTGTCAAAACTCTGCTTCCTGAACCCAGAGGCAGCGTGACCAGCCACCTCATGGTGCTGCTCCCAAGCCTCCCTGCTGTATTACCCCCTAACCTGTGAGCTGGAGCTAACTCCCCCACCCAAGTCACTTTTGTCACAGCAAGAAGAAAAGTGGCCAATACACCTTGAGAGTTAGCTCACTGCTAAATTATTCCCATTTGCTGAATAGAAATATTTGAAATTAAAAAAAATGTCTTGTCCAAGACCATGTAGGCTACAGTGTTAGAAGTTATAGACAGCTATCCTTTATGTACATGCTAGGGTTTTTTCGTTAAACGTGGCCACATGCTGCAGGACATATGTAAGTCACTTACAGGAAGAATCACCTCTGACATCATTTATGTGATATTGATTCAGTATTTACATTGTGCCAAATGCTGTTCTGGGTGAATCATTCATGAAATTATCCAATATTAATTCCAATTTTTAAAAAATATTTTATTTATTTGAGCAAAAGAGAGAGAGAGAGAGAATGAGCATGCCAGGGCCTCCTCCAGCCACTGCAAATGAACTCCAGCCACATGCACTACCTTGTACATCTAGCTTTACATGGGTCCTGGGGAATCAAACCGGGATCCTTTGGCTTTGCAGGTGAGTGCCTTAACTGCTAAGCCATCTCTCCAGCTCACCATTATTAATTAAAAGACAGCACTGTTTTATTAGTGAAAACTAGATGAATAATGACAATGTTCTGTGCTTGCATGTCCCGAGTCTTGCCTTCTCGTTTCCCAGTGGTGTCTCTTAGCCCCTCAGAGGCCTCCTGAAGCTTATCACCAAAGACCAGGGCTTCTGCAGTTCACTGTTTCAGGCCCTTTCCTCCACGCGTTTCAGCCCCTCTGGCTCCCCCGACACCTTGCCTGGTGTTTAAGCTGCATGGTCCCCATCCAGCACCTATACAACAACACCTGGAGTTGATCTACTGTCCCCTTGGGTGCTGGCTCCTGGTCACCCCTGTGGACTCTGTGCACTGCTTGCTGCTAGTTAACTCTGTAGCCAAGTTGCCTGACTGCTCCAAACCTGCTTTCCTTATGTCCGCAGGGGGAGTAAATCGGGTACCTGCCTCGCAGGGGTCTAGGGAACGTAAGATTCAGGTCTGGTGCTTACAGTAAATATTCACATTCTCTCCTGTCATGTAAGAGCCAGCTCTCTTCTGAGACTTCCTGAGCTTAGACCCAAACTGCGAAGCTGGATCACTGTTTCTGGGAGACTTGAGCAAATGTCTGCTCACCATAGATAGGGCACTGGCCATAGACCAAAGAACCAATTCCACATGAGTCTAGCCAGGTGACCCAATGAGTATACTGAGGGTAATTGTAGGCTCATGGAAAAGGGGTTGCTTACAGGAGCATGGGTGACTCAAAGTCAGCTGCGTCACTCACACCCATCCCAGCATGAGTGCAGACTCAGGAAAGGTACACGCCTTGAAGTTGAGAGTTTGCTCAAGGAAAATATTTCTGCTGGTAAAGCCTTAGGGAGGGGGCCATGGGTCTTGTGAGTTGCATGAGCTTCCTGCAGGTAGTCCACAGCCACAGCTCTGCAACATGGGGCCACACACTCACCTGCTTAGCTGGGAGGTTATCTCCCCAGGGCTCCCAACCATCATGTATAGTCATTCCTCACAGACTGGGCTCTGCACGTTACGGACTTGCTCATACACTGGGTGTGTTCCATTTTCTTGACTTCTGATGACAGGCTCTTTAAATACCCCAAAGCATCTAGGGGTAACTCCTAGGTGAGGTCTCACTTTCTCCTTCCACATTGGAGAGGCCCTCCAAGGGCAGGTGCTCAGGGATCTGGGTCCTGGATCCCTTCCGTGTAATGATCATAGGCTATGTCCCCCCTTTGCAAGGCTATTGAGGGCACAAGGGCAGGATGGCCGGGCAGTCGATAGCTTCGCTTCCTTACATGGACTGGTTTTGGTTACACACCCAAATTTATGAGGAAATGCAATTGAAACTGCTATTATGTTTTTTTAAAAAAATATCAAGACACTCAGTTATGAAACATAGAACATATAATTAACTTTATTGAGCAGAACAAAGCATTTTATAAAAACTCACTCAGAGTGAATTAATATAAGGATACTTAGCATAATGTGTATCGTTTAAATTACCGCCTACTAATCATCAAGCAGTAGAGTGGTAAAGTTGTTAGACTTTCAATTTGCAAACAAGTGGAGGAAGGAAAGGCCTGTTTTTACTTTCCAGTGATTAGGTAGAGCATACATTTGTCCAACTGTGGGGTACGCAGGCTTACCTTAGAGAGACAGGGTTTCTGCTCTAAGACTCCATTTCTCAGGTTAGTGACATTGTTCTACATGCCTCATTTCATGTGTGACCTGTGATAATACCCAATCTGGCTTCCTGCCCCATGCAGCTACTATCTTCCAATACCTAAAATCTCCTGAGCCCCACTAGCAGCAAAGCTCCCCTTTCTTTCCACATTCTGGTGCTAACTCTGATCCCAGAAAAAAAAAATTATTACAGTTGTCATTTAATGACTCAGTCTAAAGAGCTGGGCTCAGCTTCTTACTTGTGACATGTCTCTTTTCATAGCAAGTTCATCATCCTGGAGTTTTCCATGATTCTGACTCCAAGGACATCACTATAAAAGTCTACCTGCTTCCTCGTCACCCCTGCCTTCCTCATGTAAAGATTTCCAGACTCAGCAAAGACACAAGAGATGAGAAGCTTACATTTATCCAATTGAAGGGCCTGTGCTGTCGAGAAGCCGGAAGGACTTGGAAACAAGTGTGTCCTCTCTGCTTGAGCTCTAAACACCCTTGTAAGTCTGAATAACAATATTAGTAAGAATGAATCAATTACAAACCTTGGTTATACATGGCAAAATCCTGTTCAGATTGGCTTAAGCCACATGAGGATTTGTTCCTCATGTAACTACAAGTCCAAAGCTCAGTTTCAGCTGGATCCCTCTGAGATCTGACTTCTCTGCACCTGTCCACTCTGGAATCTGTTTCATAAGTCCATTCTTAGGTGAGCTTATCTCCCATGGGGAGAGTCCCTCCTTAACGCTCTGTCCTCTCATTGTGTCTCCTTACATGTGCTCATCTATGAAACACAAGTCAGCCATCCCAAGTGCTAATTAGCTCAATATGATCAGGGCTACTCTGGGCTTCAGTATTCTTGTCTACAAAATAAGGAATAGACTGCATCAGATTATTTCTTTAAAATTTTTTTTCATATTTTATTTTTATTTATTTATTTGACAGAATAGATGTCCCCCAACATATTCAGTGTCTTATTACTTTGTAGTTTGCATCTGCAGCCACCTGGCTGGAGGAAGTTTCACTGGGTGGATCTTAAGGTGTGGTGGTGGGTTTGAGATTTCAATCTGAAGATATGCAGGAGTTCCTGAAGTGTGCTGTGCTGTGCGGCTTTTGGCTTTCAGGCTTATTTTTCTCTCTCTCTTTGTTTGGTTCTGTGAAGGCAGGCCAGCTTCTTCTGCCATTATAGAACTTCCCCTGGATCTGTAAACTTCAATAAATCCCTTTCTCCATAACTGTGCTTGGTCTGAAAGTTCATCTCAGCGAACCTGAAGCTGTCTGCCACACTATCTGTCCTCTTATTGTGTCTCCTTACATGTGCTCATCTATGAACCATAAACCAACCATTCCAAGTGCTAATTGGTTTAATATGATCAGATCTTATTTCCTCTGGCTTGTAAAATCGAATTGTTTAGTAAATGTATCCCACTGGTACTGGCTGCATAGCAAGCATGCCAAAGCACAGAGGCTTAAAGTAGCTGCTTCTGTAGTTCTTGACTCAGTGGCTCAGAAGTTTGGGCTGGACTGAGCTTCATCTTGTCTCATCTGTGAAACTAGCAGGTGGTTGGTTATTTGTGGTAGTGTTGATTGGGACCACTGGGATATCAATCTGCCTTTACACAGCCCCTAGTACATTAGCCTGAGCTTGGTTCTTTGATGACCTTAAGTGCTCAAAAGAGCAGGAAAAAAAGAGACATATTTCAAAGAGCAAGTGTTTCCTAAACTTTGGTTTGTATCATATTTGGCAATATGCCACTGGCCAATACAAAGGTGTGGAGACTGTATTTCTTTCTTTCTTTCTTTCTTTCTTTCTTTCTTTCTTTCTTTCTTTCTTTCTTTCTTTCTTTCTGTCTGCCTTTCTTTCTTTCCTTCCTTCCTTCCTTCCTTCCTTCCTTCCTTCCTTCCTTCCTTCCTTCCTTCTTTCTTTCTTTCTTTCTTTCTTTCTTTTTTTCAAGGTAGAGTCTCACTGTAGCTCAGGCTGACCTGGAATTCACTATGGAGTCTCAGGGTGGCCTCGAACTCATGGTGATCCTCCTACCTCTGCCTCCTGAGTGCTGGGATTAAAGGCATGTGCCACCACGCCTGGCGAGTCTGTATTTCTTGGCCAGGAAAATTATAACATTGCAATCCCCAAGGCATGCATACAGAGATTAGTGGCATGTTTTCTCTTTGCACCAAGTTAAACTTGGATGGTTGAAGAAAAGATGCTAAATACTTTTCTTCTGTGTGTGTGTGTGTGTGTGTGTGTGTGTGTACGCGCGCGCACGCGCGCGCGCACATGTGTGGAGGTCAGAGGCCAACCTCACAATGTTGGTTCTTACCTGCTGCCTTTTTTGAGATGGGGTCTCTTTTGTTTCCCACTGGAAATGCCAAGCTAGCTGGCTCATGAGCTATGGGATTTTTCTGACTCTATCTTCTATTGTTGTAGGCACATTGAGATTCCAGATGCATGTGAGACTTATGTCTTGTTTATGTGGGGGTCTCATAACCCAAACTCCAGTCATCAGGCTTGTGCAGGAAGCACCTTAATCACTGAGCCATCTCCCTGGCCCCAAGGTGCTCTTTCATAAAGTTTGAGGACTCTGACCAGAGCATCTCTAAGAACCATGCTGAACTGATGATTGTTTATGATGACTCTGACATTCTGGCCCCTGCCATAAATCTAGTATTCTATAGCCTACCTCTTTGCTGTTTTTTTTTTTTTTTTTTTTTTTTTTTTTTTTTTTTTTTTAATATCTATCATAGCTTGGAGACCCTAAGTATGAAGGCCAATTAGTCTGGTCCAGGTCTGTGACCCAATTCAGTGTAAGCCTCCAATTCATGCATACAGTAGGAGACTTGTTAATTTATAACTTGTTCCACTTTAAAAGTTCCAAACTTAACTTGAGCCAGATTTTATGTTTCTTTTAAATGAAGGTCTTTGATGTATAGGCAAGTGCTTCACATCTTAAATAAATAACAGGTCAAATTCATATTTAGAGACATGAACCAGGAACAGCAGTTTTCATCACTAAGACCTACTTTAAGCTGGTTTCTAAATTAGAAACCCTCCTAAGAAGCCTGCAGGTTCCTCCTTTTCATGACTGTGGAAGGCTCCACATGGGTCTTCCCTGTGCCCGTTCATCTCTTAGCATGGCCGCCCATGGCTCGGCTGCCGTGAATGGCTGGTTGTCCTGTGCTCCTCCTTATGCCCAAGCCTGTGTCCATGCTCTTCCCCTTTTGGGATACTTCATGCGTGTTCCTCAGCTGCTGACTTCTAGGTGAACTCCTCCGGTAATCCTAACTGGTTTAACGCTTGTCTTGCCACTGCCAAAGTGTTGGTAACCTTGGCATTCTAAAGTCAATTAGTCAAAGAAACCATGAATATCCAAAGGACTACTGTAAAAACCCTTTTTCTGGACTCTCTTCCCTTCTGGGTTGTGAGCTTTGGGAGACAGGAACTCATACCTATGATGATAATGACCCAGCCTATGACAATATAGCAGTCTATGATGTTGATTTATTGAATTAAAGTTTCTCTTACTTTTAGAGAACAGAAAACCATATATATATATAAAATTTGTTTTTGGTTTTTTTTTTTTTTTTTTTTGGTTTTTTGAGGTAGGGTCTCACTCTAGCCCAGGCTGACCTGAAATTCACTATGTAGTCTCAGGATAGCCTTGAACTCATGGCAATCCTCCTACCTTTGCCTCCCAAGTGCTGGGATTAAAGGCGTGTGCCACCACACCCAGCTCACAAACCATATTATTTAATAATATATATCTTAAGTATTTACTGACTATCGTACTATATGCTTACATCATTTCAGTTACCTGGACTAAAATGTTTATAAGCATTATTATTATTAAAAGGAAGAGTAATAATAACTCTGATTAAGAAAACCAAGTACAGAGAGACTAATTTATCTCATGGTCTCCAGAATCCTGGGCCAACATGCACCCAGAGGTGGACCCAGCAAAAGGAGATGGGGAAGAGGTCTGTCTCCTCGGTCATATGGAACCCTTTCCCAGCAGCTTCCTCTCAGACATCTAATTCATGTTGCATCAGCCGGCTTGGACTACCTGCTCTTCTTTTTACCACTCAGTGAGGTGAGTGAGTTCATAGCTCAAGAATCTACGGTGGGGGTGGGGGGAACACACCTTTAATCCCAGCACTTGAGAGGCAAAGGTAGGAGGAACCCTGTGAGTTTGAGGCCAGCCTGAGAATACAGAGTGAATTCCAAGTTAGCCTGGGATAGAGCAAGACCCTACCTCAAAATATAAAAACCAGGGGCCAGAGAGATGGCTTAGTGGTTAAGATGCTTGCCTGGAAAGCCAAAGGACCCAGGTTAAATTCCCCAGGACCCACATAAACCAGATGCACAAGGGGGTACATGTATTGGGAGTACATTTGCAGTGGCTGAAGGCCCTGGCGTGTCCATTCATTCCCTCCTTCCCTCTCTCTCTCAAATAAATAAATAATAAAATATTAACAAAATAAAAATAGAAAAGAATCTACCTGGGGAACAGGGACTGGGCCACCAAGGAGAAAGGTAGATATGTGAACAAAATAATGAAATCTAGCAAAGTGCAGGCGTGAAGGAGAATGGAGTTTTACATAAATAACTCTGAAGGTCTGCTGAAGTTTTTAAGTCAATATTTGAATATCAGGCAATTAAACTGCTGAATTAACACTTCTGTAAATCTTTAACTTTAGTATGTTCAGTTATTCAAGATTGTGTTAGTCTTTTGACTGGCTTTTCATTGAATCTAGTTGGAGAAAATTGATGTTTTAATGATGCGGAATTGGATACTTATTTTATTTTTTTACTTATTTAGGTCAGGAATTTCTCTCAGCAATATTTTGTGAATTTCTGTTTGGTTCAAATCCTAAATTTTGCTTCTTAAGGCTGTCACAAATAGTTTTATTGATCTTTTTAAAGAATACTTATTTACTTATGAGAGAGAGGGAGGGAAGGAGTGGGGGGATATGGATGTGTGCACCAGGGCCCCTGCTGCTGCGAAGGAGCTGCAGACGCATGCACCACTTTGTGCATGAGGCTTTATGTGGGTACTTGGGATTGGAACCCAGGCCACCAGGCTTTGCAAGTGCCTATAACCACTGAGTCATTATGCCAGCCCCTTTACTGATTTAACTTTAATCAATTAATTAGTTATTGTTAGATTATAGAAATGCTATTGATTTTTTTTAAATTTTTTTGTTCATTTTTATTTATTTATTTGAGTGTGACAGAGAGAGAAAGACACACACACACACACACACACACACACACACAGAGAGAGAGAGAGAGAGAGAGAGAGAGAGAGAGAGAGAGAATGGGTGAGCCAGGGCTTCCAGCCACTGCTAACAAACTCCAGACGTGTGCGCCCCCTTGTGCATCTGGCTAATGTGGGTCCTGGGGAACCAAGCCTCGAACCAGGGTCCTTAGGCTTCACAGGCAAGCACTTAACTGCTAAGCCATCTCTCCAGCCAGAAATGCTATTGATTTTTAAGTTTGAGACCATTATCTTTTAACCTCACTAAATATAGGTGACTAAGGTCACCTATACTAGTTCAAACAATGGCTTAAGATTTCTTGGGATTTTCAAGATAATCATGAAAATTAGAAATAAGCAGTTTTACTTCTTTTCCAATCTACAGGATGGTTATTTCTTTTTCTTGTCTATTTCAGTGGTCAAGGTAGAATCAGATAATAAATACTTCAGACATTACAATCTATAAACAGTCTGTCTTAAATAGTTGTCATCTTTTCCTCCTCCTTTTCCTCATTACTATTTTTGCAACCATTCAGAAATATAAAAAACTATTTTTAGCTTGAGGGATATATGTATAGTGTTTGCTGACCTCTGCTTTAACTATATAATACAAACTTTTGTGCATTGTGTCTTTATTCTTTAATTTGAAATATTTTCTAATTACTCTTGATACGTCCTTTGTGACTCATATGCTACTTTGGGAATCTGTAAGTTTGGGAATTATGTGGATATCTTCCTGTGACCTGTCCACAGCTTTTCCTCTTGTCAGTGTGCTTAGTGTGCTCGTAATTTGTTAATATGTGATTTAGGACTCAGAGCGTGGTCTGTGCTGCTCCTTCTTGAAAAGAATGCACGCTCCCCTCTTATTGGCTGAAATGTTCAATACACAAGTGTCAACAGAACCACGATTGTTAATACAAAACGCAAGCTTTCTAACCCTTATGTTTTCATGTTTAGCCTTCGTGTTCTATTATTGAAAATGGTGTTGAAGTTACCACTGCGTTTGTCAGTGCGAATAGGCCATTTACTATGACCGTTATATTAGTTTTTCTCTTATTTAAGAGACAATTGAAGTTTGCATTCTTATGCCTTTTGATGAATGGACAGTTTCATCATTATGTAGAATTCCTCTTTATGCATAGTGAATTCTTTGTTGGAAGCACAGTTTTTTCTAATATTAACATAGCATTCCCACTTTCTGCCAATTAGCTTAAACATGACCATAATGTTTTCATCAATTTATTTTTACTCTGTGATGCTTTATTTAAAATTGATGCCATATAGTTTTTTTTTTATTTTTTAATCCAACATTAAATTTCTGATTTAATAATTCTTCATATAGTTGGGTTTTAATCTTCCAGCTCACCACTTGTTTCTGTCCTTTTTCCTCAATATGCTACATGTCCTTTTTATTTTATTTATTTATTTTTTATGAAAGAGAGGTAGAGAGAGAGAGAATTGGTGCATTGAGCCTGTAGCCACTGTAGTCAAACTCCAGACATGTATGACACCTTGTGTGCATGTGTGACCATCTGGCTTTCATGGGCTCTGGGGAGTCAAACCAGGGTCCTTAGACTTCACAGGCAAACACTTTAACCTTTAAGCCATCTCTCCAGCCCCCTTGTAATTACTTAATTATTTCAATGGTTCCTTTTTTTCCACTATTTAATTCTTAGATATAATTTTTATGATTTTAGAGTTTATAATATACATCTTTTAATTATGTTAAAATATAACACTTCATCCATACTGTAACAAATTTAAATTATATTTCTCCTTTGCTGCTGCTATTGTGATTTTGTTTCCAAATGTGCATAAACTTTATCAGCATTGTTATCTTTGTATTTAGAAGTCCATTTAACAAAAAGAAAATCCTCTAATGTTTTTCTGCATGCCTATTGTTTCTCACTTAACAGTATGACAATCTGAATTTTCTCCAGTTATCATTTTTCAATTTACATGAACTTTATCTTTCTTGTAGAAATTCTGGCAGCAATTTTTTTTCCAGTTTTTCAAATTTGTTCACAATGCTTTTATTTAACTTTTGATTTTTGAAGGATAGTCTCTCTGGGAGGAAATTCTTGTTGTTTTAAATTTTATTTTTCTTTCAAAAGCAAGTTAAGAGTGTCTTAGTCTGTATATATTAGGACAGAAATTAAGTTGTCATTCTTACTCTGTTCTGCTCTTTTAAAAATTTCTCTTTGGGCTAGGGAGAGGCTCAGCGAATAAGGCACTTGACCGCAAAGCCTAACAACTCAAGTTTGATTCCCCAGTACCCATGTAAAGTCATATACACAAAGTGGCACGTGCATCTGGAGTTTGCTTGCAGTGGCTAGATGCACTGACATGCCTATTCTCTCTCTCATTTTCTCTCTCTCTTTCCCTCTCTCTCTTCTTCCTCTCTCTCTGCCTGCAAATAAACAAATAATTTTAAAAGATTTTAAAAGTTTCTCCTCCTCCGATTTGTAGTTCTTTGTTTACAACATACTTTGCTTCTGTTTCTTCTGCTCTGACCCCAGTGGGCACCCTACGTGTACGGGTGTATAGTCCTCATCAGCTCTGACATTTGATGAAGTTGGAGGGACTTATATCAAATTGGAAATTTCAACTGTTTCTGCTTCAAATATTTTTTCCACTGTTCAAGTTTTATCTAGTCATCTGGGACTACTGTGGCTCAATGTTAATGCGACTTGAGCTTCTCTCACAATTCATCAAAACGCAGGTGGGTTATTATTTAGTTCTCTCTTGTCTGTCTATCTTTATTCAGCCAGCCATACTTTTGTGATGAAGAATCTTAAAATATACCCTCAGTAGCTTTCAAGTGTACAATATTTTATGAAATAAAGCACTCTTGTTAAGCAGTAAATCTCTTGAATTTATTTTGCCTACCTGAAATTTTATCCTTTCACCACTACTTGTGAAGTGGCTATGTGTTCACCAGGTAAGGTGACCTTTCTTCCCACCCCCATCAAAATCACGGCGGTCCATTTCTCCACTGCAGGGCATTTCTTCATGTGCCGCTCTAGAGGAGCGGCGCCAGTGGGTTCAGAATGGTGTCAAAGTCATAGTACAAGTGGTGTCGTAATGACATCGGGTACTTTGAGGATGCAACTGCTTTGTTAGTGCCCATGTGTGGCACAATGCCAGCGTGCCTTAGCTTCTCTTTCAGAAGGAATAACATACAAGAGCTTCAAGGTTGATGACCACAAAGGGGCATCTGCCATCCATCGGGAGACAAGAGCCCAGCATGCAGCTGCAGGTTTCCTTAGTGACCTCATATTAACCCCTTGCCTATGTGCTCTCAGGATGAGGCAATTTCACAGTGTGGATTTAAATTTGCATTTTCTGGTGCTGGTGAGCAGTGAGGTTGACAGCTGATAGCTTTTGTATAACTTTGTGTGTGTGTGTGTGGTTTTTTGAGGTAGGGTCTCATTCTAGTTTAGGCTGACCTGGAATTCACTATGGAGTTTCAGGTGGCCTTGAACTCATGGCGATCCTCCTACCTCTGCCTCCCAATTGCTGGGATTAAGGGCATGCACCACCACACCAGGCCCAAAATATAGTGTTTTAATATTTCATTTGTATTTCTTTATTTGAGAGAGATTGAAAGAGAGAGAAGGGGCACAACAGGGCCTCCAGCCATTGCAAAAAAAACTCAGACACATGTGCCAACCTGTGCATCTGGCTTTACATGGGTGCTGGGGAATTGAATCTGGGTCATTAGGCTTTGCAGGCAAGGGCCTTAACCATTTAGCAATCTCCCCAGCCCCCTTTTTTGAGAAATATCTGATTCTTTCTACCAGTTTCTAATTTTTCTCTTTTAATTCTGAGAGGGTTTTTTCCCCCCTTCTTAGCTCCTTGCATACTTTGGGCATTAAGCTCTGATCAGACGTACGGTTTGCAGAGTGATTTCTTCACTCTGTCATTTCCTTTGCTGTGCTGAGCAGAACTTCATGGAACCAATTTCCTTTGTCAATCGTTGCTTTCATTGTTATGCTTTTGGGGTTATATCTGGAAAAAGTATTTGTCTATGCCCATTTCATTTATGTTCAGTTTGAGTAGTTTTACATGTTTAGGCTTTATTTGGGAACTCTTCCAAACATGCTGAGTTTGGAATACGGTATGAGATGACGGTCTCCTTGTGTTCTTCTAAATGAACTCACCAAGTCTCTCTAGCACCATTCATTGGAGATTAGCCTTTTCCCAATGTGTTCTTGCCATTTTGTTGAAACCATTCATTCACAAATGAGCTCCCTGTCCTGTCCTGTGGGTCTGTTTTTATGCATTTGATCATCACAGCTGAGTGTTGGAATCAAGAAGGGTGACATCTGTAGATTGATTCTTTGCACTCAAGATATCTTTGGGATATTTTGTGACTCCATACAAACTTAAGATTATTGTGCTTATTTCTTTAAAAATTATTGGAATTCTGATAACAATTTCATTGACTCTGTGCATTGGCTTCTATAGTATGGATATTTTTACAATGTCCAGTCCATTGGCATCAAATACTTTTATTTATTCTTATTTTTATTTTTATTTGTGTGTGTGTGGAATGTGTGTGTATGTGGTGGTGTACATGTGTGTACAGTTGTGTGCACATGCATGGGGAGACCAGAAGTTAATGATGGGTATGTGGTTTTCAGTTAGTCTCCATCTTTTTCCTTGAGGCAGGGGCCTTCACTGAGCCTAGAGTGCACTGATTCAGCAAGACTTGCTAGCCAGTGAGCCGTAGTGATTTCCCATTTCTGACCCCCAAGCATGGGGACTGTATATACACATCCCCATGCCTGGCATTTTTGTGGGTTCTGAGGATCCAAACTCAGGTCCTCATGCTTGAGCCTCAAGAATTTTCCTCACTGAGCCATCTCCTCAATCCATGGCAATATGTTTAGCTGTCTTCTTCAGTTTCCACAATGTCTAATGGTTTACAATGCATATAAATTTCACTTTTGGTAAAACTTTTATTTCTACGTGTTTTTGTAGCTATTATAAATTAAATTGTGAATTTGATTTCTTTTTCAAATAGCTTATTAGTGTAAAGCAATGCTGCTGATTTTTGTATATTGATTTTGTTTGCAACTTTAATAAATTTGCATATTAATCCTAATAGAATTTAGCAGAATGTTTTGGAAAATCATTTTATCTGCAGAGACAGTTCTATTTCTTTCTAATTTTGATACTTTTTTTTTTTTCCTTTTCTTGCCTATTTGCTCTGGGTAGGACTTCCTCATTTTATTTTACTTCTGTGCTTGTTATTAATTGGAGAGCTTGTGTTGCTATGCCTTTGAGCTCAGTTAGCTTTTCACCATTTTATCCTGCAACACTCAGTCAAATGTCATTCCTACTCAATACCTTTTTCATCTCTCAACTTGATTTTTATCACTACAAGTTCCATTTGGCCCTTTTTTATATCCTTTGTTTCTCTCTTCATCATGTTCATGTTCTAATTTACATAATTGGATATATTAGATTTACAATAACTGATTTTTTTTGTCTGTTAATTTCATCATCTCTATTTTTCCTTGGCCCATGGGCTAACTTTTATGTTTCTTTACATCCTCGCAGTCTGATTGATATGAAATATAATGACTTTATACTGTGCAAGAAATTTGAGTTTATTTGGTGTGTTGGAATATTTTGTGGCTGTACGCCATGAGGAGCTGTAGAGTGGTTTACTTCTTTTGAAGCCCTGTTAATATGTATAGCTTCCTGAAGAAATGTCGGCCTACTATGGATGGGCTCACCATGCTGGGATTAGCATAACTGAGCCATAAAGGAAAGCTTGTCATGCCTCCTGCTCACCTGAAGCACCTCTGCTTGCTTGGATGCCCACCAGCTGCTTCCTCCTGTGGGAGGATGATGGAGCTCTGGGCTCTTTCTGTTTTCTATTGGTATTTGGTGGTTATATGAGAGCGTCACTCTTCCACACTGTGAAGGATGGTAAGTGTTGGTGCTCGGAAGAAGGGGCTAGGAGGACCAAGAGCAGAAGCAGAACAACTTGGAAAGGTCTGCTTCTAAAATGAAGAAGAGAAGAAATCGGTCCTTAAGTGTAAAAGGGAACTATGACAAAACGGTAGGCAAAGAAAGAGAACAAGGTATGGTGGGCGAATTGTGGATGATGGGACAGTCAGGGTGACAGCCAGGAATGCTGGGTGACTCTTGGGTGATGGACCAGAGTCAGGTGATGGTGGAGACAGAGTCTGGGATAAAGTCAGCCAAGTGGGATTTCTTTACTTCCACTGCCTGCCTGCATCATGAAGTAAGTGTACCCAACCTGCATAGCGTGTGCCCATTACGGGGAACCTTTGCTGAGAACCCGTAACCACTCCTCCCAGCTTTGTTGATGTTTGACACCAGTTCTGCCCACTGTTTGCTTCCCTCTTCTACAGCTCCACGTCTTCCCGCCCAGCAGAGCATGACCAAGTACCCTGTGTGTGTTTCTCTAGGACGCTTTATGGCTGCCAGCATCTATATCATGTCATGTCGGCATGCTGTTCAGCTAGAGCACCCTCTCACTTCCTTCCCTTCCACTGCTTTCATAGTGACATGTTTGGCTGATGTCCTCTCGAGCCCTTTGAGCATTAAGTCCACTAAACCCTGGACAACTGCCTGGATTTTATACTTAGTTATGAACTTGTCCTTGGCAAGTGCCACTACCTCATAGGTGCAAAATGATGGGAGCTAGGAAGGTTGGACAGGTGATACACCTCCTCCTAAGTATTAATTCTTTGTGTTTATTAATTCGTTTCTATACGTAGATGCTGAATCACATTGTATTGGTCAAAGTTTTTTTCATGTGTTTTAATATTTTAAGTATGTATAAAAAGTAGTGGGGTTTATTATGGAAGGTTCATTCCATAATATATGTGTGTCATTATACTTTAATCTGTGCAAGAAGACACCGGAAAATGGTTACATCTAGCCCTCCTAGAATAAATATGGTCAGGAAAGCTTCCAGGATTTCTGCCTCTGGTGGTATGACTTTAAAAAGTGACTGAGTTTGGAGGACATAGCTTCTTCATGAACTGTGCTCTCTAAGGGAGGCTCGAGTTCATCTGATTAATGGGAAATTAGTTGCTAACGAGAGGGGCTTGCAGGATGATTGAGGCTTGCGTGCTCATTGGACAGAAATGACTTGGGGCTAGTTCGCAAATTGGAGCTGGCCTTAAATATTTCTTACTCTCAACTGTACCATGGAGAGGGGTAGCTCACTTTAAAGTATGTTGACTCTCTCTTCTAATTAAACACTGAAAACTACTTTTTAATATATATTTTAAAAATGATAAAAAATAATTGCTAAATTATGCACATTTTTATGGTGGGGCTAAAGTAAGACATTTTTTAAAGATTGGTACCTTTTGCTTATTCAAAGATGTTAATCACAGTGGCCCTAATATAGATATCAGACTTCTCTAATGTATTCAAAGAAAATGGGAATAATTATTAAATGCCCAAATATTGACTTAAAGTGCTCCAGTTGGTAATGAAGTTTGGCTCTCCACTTCAGACAGGACATGCTGGCTGTGTACTTCAATCTCAAGCAAACTGAAAAAGTAGAAAGAAGGTAAAGATGGGAGACAGAGAGGAAAAGAGAGAGAGAGAAAGAGAGGATACAGAGAGAATGAGATTATATTGATATTAAGAAATACCAATTACTGGACTAGAGTGGACCATTGATTAAATCAACTAAGTACCTTGGCACACCCAATCACCCTTCTGAAAGGAATAAGGAGAGGCCTGAGCCTGGGCTCCAGGTACTTTCTCCCAAAGCTCAGCATTTCATAAAGCTCACAGTAACTGTTCGTGTAAACCCCTGTATACTCGGTCACCCATAAACCCATGTATTAGTCTGTTTTCAAAAGGCTACCATAACAAGTTACCCAAAGACTGTGCCTTAAAACAATACAATATATTCTTCCAGAGTTTAGCAGAGCAGAAATGTGAAGTCAGGGTGCCATCAAGACCCTGCTCCTCCGCAGGCTCATGGGGAGTATCTCTCTTCTCCCAGCTCTGCTGGTTGTAGGCTCCCTGGATTTATGGACCCATCCCTACGGTTTCAGCCTCTGATTCTCCTCTGTGTCTATGAGATGTGTATCTTATAAAAGTGTCTGAAATTGTACTGAGGTTCCACTTGTGTCATCAAAGGTGATCTCAAGGTCATTAATCGTGTCTGCAAAGGCTCTTTCCCATATAAGGTAAAAGTCACAGGTTCTGGGCATTGGACATGGGCATACCTCTTAAGGAGCCACTGTTCACCTCACCACAACAAGCTGTTCCTTTAGTGTACCTAGTACAGACTTCAGAAGAATGACTTACGGGGTTAAATAGAATAGTTAGATGTTTTACAAATGCTCGGATAGAGAGTAAACCCAAGTTAGGGTCAAGGAAGAGCTAAGGTTGCATTGAAAAAGACAAGCAAGGAGTGTTTCCAGCGAAGGGAACAGACTGTCACTGAGTCCAGAGACAAGGATGAGAGGTGGTGGCCAGTAGGTAGAAGAAATAAGGCGACTGTGAACGTGGAGTGGGGGGCACACACAGCAGAGCCTGGAAGGCCACATCGAGTCCAACAAATCCTGAGGGTCAGAGGAAGCTGTGACATTTTTCATCTGAGAGGGTTGTGGTTCCACTTCAGGTGTAGTAGGAGGCCACAGAGATGCAAGGAGGTCAGCCAGAAGCCTGTTATAGTTCAGGCACCGTGGGTGAGGATGGTGGCAAGAGAATATGAGAAGAAAATGAATTTTTTTTCACCATCTAGCACATTAATTGAGAAAAGCCAATAATTAATTGGATCTAAGAGGTGGAAGTGTGGTCAGGATGACCCTGACCATGGGCCCCTGTGGCAGTCCTGTGCTCATGTGAAACATAACTTGATTCAGACCTGGCCTTCCAGCTCTGCTGTGGACTGACACTTTCCTTTCCACCATGTCCTTGGAATACATGTCAACCAAGTCAGTTATGAACTTTGCTTCCTTGATAGCATTCTTAGTCATATGGAATCTGAGACTCCACCCCACACGCAACGCTTTTGTCTGTTTCATTTCACATCAATTACCAGGGTGTCATTCTCCAGGGACTGGAAGACATGTGATGGCCAACTGAAGCTGGATCATGAGAACACCACTCTCTCACCTCTGTCTTCCTCTTACCATGCTCTGTTGGAGAAATGACAGGGAAAAGCCAGCATGGGTGTTGCAAGTTATGGAAAGATTGCAGACACAGGACTAAAGAGCAGATAGAAGATACATTTAAGGACATTATTTGAGAAAAAGAAATAGGTGAGGAGCTGGGGTAAAGTCAGACATGGTAAGTTCAATATGCATACACACACACACACACACACACACACACACACAGAGAGAGAGAGAGAGAGAGAGAGAGAGAGAGAGAGAGAGAGAGAGAGAAACATCAGGAGGTGAGAACTGAGCAAACAGAAGAAAAACAGACAAAATTTATCACCTGAAGAGATTTTAGTGCACATTAAACAGTCCCATTGTACATTGGGCAGATATAGATTGAAACAATCATCTAGATTTATTCTAGTAACTTCTTTTTCAAACAAAAGTCCAGTGTATATAGAGACAGCAGAGTTACCTGAAAAGGAAGAAAGCAAAACACACGAGCCGGATACTTTCCTAAGGAAAGGAAAAGAAAAACTCACTAAATTCTAATAATCATAATAACAAAACAAGCAAACAAAAAAATTACTTCAACATAGTATAAAGGGGGAAAATGGAAGATTGTAACAGACTATTCCAATAAATTAAGAAGTCATGCATATATGGATTCAGTAGAGAACTCTGATGTCCTTTAGGGATGGGGGATGGGAGAATGGAATGGTGTTCATAGCTTGAATTTCAACTAAAGTATGAATATTAATAAGAAGAATTCAAGAACTAAGATGTCATAAAATAGAATAATGTGGTAATACAACAAAAAACTTAAGATTGGAAATTGTATAGAATATATAATAAATATATTGATAGAATATTATTTTAAGACAATTTACACCACCAATAATCATCCAGTGGGGATCTGAAATCCATTATATACCCACAGAGGGAATGGATGGGCAAATCGAATGTGTGCTCGGTTCTCCATCTGAAACAAGAAGAAAGCAAAGGTGCTATCTGATTCCCAGCATGGATGAAAAATGTGAGACAAATTTAGGCAAATTGTGACTTGAAATTAATTTCGTTAAATGATTATTTATATGTGTGAATACATGCACACACACACAAACTAGGGTTTCTTGCTCCAGCAAACAAATGCCTGTCAGCTTTACATGGGTTGCTAAGAATTGAGCCCAGGCAATCAGATTTTAGAATAAAATAAAGCCCCTTTAACTGCTGAGTCATCTTTCCAGTCCCCCAAGTAATTTCCAATAGGAAAACAAAACTGCATTTTTTTCAAATCAGTAAGACAAAGAGGCCATCACTTCTGTAGGCGTGTTCTCTTGGAGGGCACCATTTCCATGCATGGCTGCCAAGGTGAACCACTGGACAGACCCAGAGATGAATCCTGGACCCAAGGGCTGCAGACAGAGGCTTCCAGACAACCTTCATGTGTCTTCCTGGAGTCTTAATTAGGAAACCTGGAAGACTCTAGCCAGAAACCCTCGGAGCCTAAGCTCAGGTGAGCTAAAACACAGAGGCAGAAGGACTGGAGAAGACTGGAGCTGACCCACAGAAGAAAGAAACAAGGCTGTGTTCCATTGATTGTCTAGCCCACGCTTCCTTCCGGGAGTGGGACTGTGAAAGCATGTGGCCACACCCAGCTGTTTTAGGTGGGATCTGGAAAAAATTGAACTCAGGCACTCTATGGGCCCATCAAGGCCTCATGCTTGCACAGGACACACATCTAACCACTAAGCAATCTTTCCATCCCACTATCATTATTAATATTAATTAAATGAAACTCTATCCCAAAAACTACTAAAAGGAGAAAAGATCCACTGATGAAAGTTATACCTTTAAACATCAAATAGTACAAAATTCAAGTACTTTAAAATCTGAAACTGAAAAATAATGTTTGGTAGAATGAACATAAAACCTCAAGCTCTTGCAGACGGAAGATGTACAGCAGGTGTAACAGGTCTGAGGACTGCCATTAGTAAGTTGAATCAATTCGTGTTGAATATGTGCAGATGAACTATCAGCAGAACACATGCATTTTTATAAATATTCATGGATATTGTTGGGAGCCGCGCTGGCTTCGTCAGGCTTTGCTGCGTCATCTTGTTTACTGCTTTTGCATCCTAATCGTTTGCACATGAGCATATGACGTTATCCTAACATGGCTGCTCACCTATCCCGATTGGGTGATGCAAAGTCGTCTGATAAGACTTAAGCCAATCAGACAACGCTTCACATCCACATGACCACAAGTATATAAGCTTGGCGCTCCATAGGGTCGGGGTCCTTCTCTCTATCAGCTAGGAGCTCCCAATAAAGTGTGCTTGAGAAGAATCCTGTTGTTGTCGTTCTTCCTGCTGGCGGGAGGGGCGCAACAGGATATATCAGTTACCTTCACATGCCTGGAATGAAACTCCAGACTAGAAGCAGTTTATGGAAGAACAAGCTTTATTTTGGCATGTAGGTTTTTTAAAAAAATATTTATTTATTTGAGAGAGAAAAGGACAGAGAGAGAGAATGGGCACACCAGGGCCTCCAGCCACTGCAAATGAACTCCAGATGCATGTACTACCTTGTGTATCTGGTTTACAGGGTCCCTAGGGAACTGAACCTGAGTCCAGTATGACAAATCACCACAAATCACTGGCCAGTATCGCCACCATCCACAAAGTCTGAAAGAGAATGGCTATGGCAGGGTCCCACTGCCTGGTTCAAAGACTGTAGCACAGTAAATTAATCCTAACTACTTTGTTAGAAAATCAGTACAGGCAAAAGTCACAGAAGCTACATTCTTCAGCCACATGGTAGCAAAGCAAAAAAAATTAATTACAGATTTAAAAAATTACACAATCTTATGAAAGCTGAAAGCATTAATACCAAAAATCTTAATTTACAGGTCAAATGGCAAATTTCAAGCCCGTGTTATTAATACTCTGGCTGAGGCGTGCTCTTTCCTAGACGATGCTATCCCTCACTGGTGTTTAGACAGGCAACAGTTTGGTTTTAGTTCTCAATCGATATCTCGAAAACTGCCTACGCTTATGCTCACCCCCACAGTGCCGTAAGGACTGCGCTACTGTGTGACAGCACCCACCCCAGAGCCTGGTGCTTGCTCAGACCTCGGTGCACCCGTGCTGAGACACCAGGCCCACGCCTGCCCTCCACAGCATGTGTGGCACACATGCACCCCCCTTCCCCCTCGGAAGGGAGACCCGCACCTACTCCCTTTGCCTTCCTTGCCCTGACTGTCTTCCCTGCCCCTCCTCCCTGCCAGTGCTTCTACCTGCCGTCTGGTGATGGTGCCACTAGGTACTAGGAGGTCATACATGTGATTGTTGTGTCTTCCTTGCTTTTTAGAAACATCTTATTTATCTACTTTATTCACTATTTATTTGAGAGAGAGAGAGAATTGGTGCACCGGGGCCTCCAGGCACTACAAAGAAACTCCAGACGCATGTGTACCATGCATCTGTCATACGTGGGACCTGGAGAATCGAACCTAGGTTCTTAGGCTTCACAGGCATATGCCTTAACTGCTAAGCCATCTCTCCAGCCCTTTGCTTTTTTCTTTTTCAATTCATTTTCTTTTTTAAATTTATTTATTTATTTGAGAGCAACAGACACAGAGAGAAAGACAGATAGAGGAAGAGAGAGAGAATGGGTGCGCCAGGGCTTCCAGCCTCTGCAAACGAACTCCAGACGCGTGCGCCCCCTTGTGCATCTGGCTAACGTGGGACCTGGGGAACCGAGCCTCGAACCGGGGTCCTTAGGCTTCACAGGCAAGCGCTTAACCGCTAAGCCATCTCTCCAGCCCTTCAATTCATTTTCAACCTAATTCTTTATAGGTTGTCTTTGAAAGGAACAAACAAAAGCAAGCATCGGCCAGGATGTAGGAAAGTCCGAATCCCTTGTATGTGGCTGATAAGGGTGCTTTCTTATGCCACTATTGGAAGAAGCGTGGGAGTTCTGAAGACATCACGAGTGGGACTGCTTCAGGATCCGGTTCCACCTCTGCTCATGCGTCCGTAAGGACTGGTAACAGGGACCTGAATAGTTGAACACTCAGGTTCTTGGCGCTAGTATAAAATATCCCACAAGACAGAAACAACTCAATGGCCATGAATAGATGCATGTGTAAACAAAATGTGCTTTGCAAATATGTCATATTATATTTGGGCTGCTATAACAACATCCTTTATACTGGGTAATTAACAGACAATAGAAATTCATCGCTTTGGTTCTGGAAGTGGGAAACCCGAGATTGGCACACCAGCAGGTCTGCTGGGGGCTTCCTCTACTGCAAAGAGGCGCCTTCTTCCTGCAGCCTTGTGTGATGAGAGGAAGAAATCTTTTTAAGAGAATTCTGTTTTATTTTGAGACAAGTTCTCACTGTTAGCCCAGGCTAACTTTGAACTCATAATCTTCCCTTGTCAACCTTTGGAGTCCTTGGATGCACCACCATACTCAGACTCTTGACACTTTCAAGTGTATAATACATGTTGAGATATATAGCCACGGGTTGCAAATCAGCTCCCTAGAACTTAGCTGTGTTGTAGAAGTGAAATTTTATATGTTATTTAAAATTCTGTTTCTCTGTCCCTCTGGATCTTTTAAAAATGAAGTTGACTATTTTAGGTCAGGGCTCCTTAAACTTTTGCCACTTGTGACCTTTTATCATGTGAGAAATTTTCATGTGACCCTGGGTGATAAAATATGTATACACATCAAACATTTGCTGATAATAATCATAAAGAAATTCATTTCAAGACAATTCTTTGACATACGTATAATTTTACCCATTTACTATGACAAAAGCGAATTATACTAATGAGCTATATATACTTATTATTTTACATAAAGAGTTAAATCTTCACTGAATATTTGATTCTGTCAGACAAAGAACATTTTAGCTTTTTGTTAGAGTTGATCAATCTTTTAATTTTATAATCATTGGTGCTTCGAATGCCACTTTAACATAAACACATAGTATAAAATGTCAGCAGTATGTTTAGGGCAATTCCAGAACTTGTTGAAAATTCTATCCTAATCCCAAACCAAAATTCATCTAATGACTTTTTTATGAAACTCAAGTCAGCATCAAACAGCAATTTTTAAATCAAACATGCTAACATAATACAATTCAAAGACATACGAATCTGATACAATGAGAGTAGGAAAGTATTAAAAGTCCTGTTTTCTCTAATTAAACCTACGTTTCTAAGGGAGCAGAAAACTTCGTGTGCATAGTGGGAACATAGCAGTTCATCGCATTTACCTTGAATCTGAGCCAAGGTGCTTCAGGCAGCTTATGCTGCTGTTGCATGGTGTGAATGCACACATAGTGCAAAGTGTGAATGCTGCGTGTTCTGCCCCAAGCCAGGAGTGGAGTCCCAGGATTCAACACAGGCAAAAACAACCTGAAAAATTATAACCATAGTATGTTTGATTTTGAGTTAATTTTTAGCCATTGAGCATTTGGAATCTTACCTTTGTCAGACTTTTCATAATTGCCACATTCAGGTACATGATCTCCATATGGTTGTCACAAAGGTTAAGAATCTGGGTTTTAGATAACTTACATAAGGAAATCATGAAGCATTCTTTCTTCTGTGACTGTCTTGTTATACTTAGCATAATATCATCAAGGTTTATTCATATTGTCCCATATTGAGAATTTTCTTCCTTTTAAAAAGTATAATAATACTCATCACACCCAGACACACACCACCATGACCATCACACACAGACAACAGACACACACCACCATCACACATGGAGACACACAGACACATGTTACCATGACCATGACCACATCATTTTCTCCATCCATTTGTATTAGTTACTTTCTCATTGCTGGGAACAAATATGCAGCAGAAGCAACTTGAGGAGGGAAAAGGACTGGACTCGGCTAACAGTTCCAGAGGGTGGAGAGCATCCCAGTGGGAAAAGCTGGCTGGAGCTGGAAGCTGGTATCACATCACACCAGCATCCAGGAAGCACAGGATAGCCAGTAAGGCTGGACTCTAAAACCTCAAAAGTCCACCTCTCAATGACATGGTTCCTCCTAAAAAGAAAAGGTTTTGCTACTTTCTGAAACAGTGCCACCAAATATGGATTAAGTATTCAAACATATGAGCCTACAGGGCATTTAGGTTCAAACCAACACACTATGCATTTACAGACATCTGGATGGTTTCCATCCTGTGCCTGTTATTTACAATTCGGCTCTGACCAGGGAGTTTAAGTACTTATTCAGTGTTCAGTCCTCTTGGACAAATGCCCCAAAGAATTGCTGGAGCATATGTAATCTTTTGTCCACAATATTTCCCCTTCCAGGTAAGTGAGTGAGCATATGTAATTTTGTTTACTTTTTTGTGGAACCTGCATATTGTTTCCCACATAAATAACTTTTCATAATGGTTGTGTTTGACAGTTGGCTCACAAAATCCTTGGAAAAGCAACAACTGGCACTATGGAGCACAGCTGGTCAGTTCAAGGGCACACGTGCTCTGTGCTCCGTGCCTTGTCCCATTACAATGCTGGCGTTCTCTGCCAGCCCTACTCCAACGGCCACACCCTTGGCAACACCTCTCGTGACTCGGTTTGTAAGTTGTTAAAAATATTTTTAAAATTTATTTGAGAGAGAGAAAGAGGCAGAGAGAGAAAGAGAGAGAGAGACAGAGAGAAAATGGGCATGCCAGGGCTTCCAGCCACTGCAAATGAACTCCAGATGCATGTGCCACCTTGTGTAGCTGGCTTACATGGGTACTGGGGAATCGAACTGAGGTCCTTTGGCTTTGCAGGCAAGTGCCTTAGCTGCTAAGCCATCTCTCCAGCCCTGTCCTGACTGTTGCCCAGCTGATCTGACTCTCTCTGAGCTGCTCCTCTCTGCCCTCATGACTCATGTAATAGCTTACATGTTGGTTTCCCTACCTTTCACTCTCAATACACTGTGACCTTATTGTCTCAACCATACACATTTTTGGCCCAGTTCCCAGAAGACATTAGGTCTTTTAATGTATGTATGCCCTATAGTGTTCCAATAGATTTGCTTACCAGTTCTGTGAGAGAGGAAACTGAGTTGGCAGCCTCACTCCTCTGACCCCACCACCATTTCCAAGGCCATCTATGGCCCATGCACCAAGCTGATGGGACTTCATAAGGGCCAAACTAAGACAGGATTTGAACCTAACCACTCTTCCTGTCTTCGTTCTGAATATTAGTCAGAGCAGCAGCTGAGGTTCTACCCTGAACCAGAGGCCCGAACTTCAGGAAAATGAGGAAGTTAGAATGTTGCTTTATGTTCACTGAGAGCAAATTGGTCTGTGGATCTGAAGTTCGGTGTGGAGTTCTGTGCTCAGGAAGACGTTACTAAAAGTTATCTGATCTATGACCTCCAGATGGCCAAGATCCTACCTGTCCTTGGGCACTGAATGGAAGTGGACACTAGTTCCGGCCAGGTCCCACCTTTGTTCTCTGTCTGCCATTTAGGGGATGTTCATGCCGTCGGGAGGAATGGCAAGCCTCAGCAAGGGTCTGGATTTTTCCATTGAATAAGCAGTCCCTCCTCAGAGCATAGCATGTGCCAATTAAGTGTTCTGCACCTGGTCATGGATTGTCACCTGTTCAGTGAACTCTGCTCACACGGTAGAGCGCCTACTAAGTGTAGGTTACTTACTTTACTTTTAATGTTCTTGTGACTATTATTCTACATCAGAGGATTTCTGAATATGATCAAAACAAACAAACAAAAAAAAACTTGACACAACCATTTGAATTTAGGTTGAGCATTGCTAAGGAATTATCTCCTAAGTGTGTCTCCTAAGTTCTGTCTTTTCTCCCTTTCTATTGGGTTTGCCTCTACGTTTTCTCTTTCTGTCTCTCTACTTCTCTCTCCCTCCCTCCTCCCTTGTCTCTCTGTGTGTCTGTGTCTCTCAGAGGGAGCTGGAGAGGGGAAAGTGGGGGGAGGGAGGGTATTACCATGGGATAATTTTTATAATCATGGAAGTTGTTTAAAAAAAAATTGAAAAAAATGGGGGCTGGAGAGATGGCTGAACTGTTAAGTGCTTGCCTGTAAAGCCTAAGGACCCCAGTTCCAGGCTTGATTCCCCAGGACCCACGTTAGCCAGATGCACAAGGGGCCACACGCATCTGGAGTTCGTTTGCAGTGGCTGGAAGCCCTGGTATGCCCATTCTCTCCCTCTGCTCTTTCTCTCTCAAATAAATAAATAAAAATAAATAAATTAATTAAAAAAGAAATAATGGAGAAGCTCTGAGAGAACATCCATTCATAAAACGAAAGCGCTGTTGTTCCTCCTTGCCAGTGGTGATGTGGGAACCTTGGAGCTCCTCACCAATGCACCATATGATCTGCCAGTGAGTGCACTGATAATTTTGGGGTGTGTTCAGATTCTTGTCATATGAATTTGAAGAATTAAATCCACGGACCAGAGGATAAGGTTCAGAAAGATTATATTATAGTTTAGAGATTTAGGCAGGATAAGAGAGAAGGGCTTAAGCCCACCATGTCAGAGAAGGAAGCAGGGCAGAGCTCTTGCCCAGGGAGATAAGGCGGGTTCTACCACGCTGAGACTCAGGTTGGTGTTTTCTGTGAGCCCCATGGATGGTTGGCAGGCTTAGCCAGTCTAGTTCTGATATCAGGGATCTGGGGTCAGGATTTCTGTGAAAGAGCAACCTTCCAGAAATCTTAATTTGAGCAGGAAGGGCCTTCTCAGAAGGGAGTAGAAGGGCTCCCTAATAACGCAGAGGTAAGGAAAGGCCAGACCCTTCTGTTGTTTCTGACTATGTTAAAGTATAAATTTTCCCTGACAGGCTCAAGAACAATTCCTGCATCTAGTCAAGGAGAACGCTATTCACTTTGGGGTCCTATTACCCCTAAATGCCCTAGCCAATTTCTAGCTCCTATTCTACATAGATACCATCCGAGGACACTCTGCACTCCAGAATTGGCATCATGTACTTTGAAGTTCAACGCTTTTGAGCTTTTCGGCTTTGTTGGGATGGGACAGCAGAAATCCAGCTGTGTCTCATATTTTTCTTGTTCTACTGGACCTCACACAGTGACGGGCACAAAATAAATACCCATTGACTTATGTCATTGGCACACTGGGACTTGAAACCCACTGAGAAAGAGAGTAGCCTCTAGTCCTGAAGTTTTGACCTCTGTCCCCTCCCACTGCAAGTCAAGATCTGTCCCTCCCTAGGCAGCTCACATTCTTCAAGCAATTAATTATCATGATAAATGCCCACCCCTCCCGCTGAGCCTTGCATCTGCCATTGACATATTGTTGAATTATAATGCATAACTAATTAAAGGTGACCTCACACCAGACTGTTGGGTCTCCTGTGTCAGGACCAAGCACAAAACAGGTCATCAGTACATTCCTCCTTTCCCAGCAGCTCCCACTTGTGTGTGTGTGTGTGTGTGTGTGTTAATTTCAAATCCTCTCCCTGCATCAGCGAGCAGATGAGATCCTCAGCCAGCTTTCATCTTTCAGAAAAATGAATAGTGCGGAGAGAACATTATCAAATGAGCTGTTGAAGAAGTCAGTGAATATGTCATTGAGTGTGACTGCTTCCAGAATGAATTTAGATTTATCTTTGTTATTTTCCCACTCCCTTAAGCACCGCCCTGCCCCCACTTTGCCAGGAGGCCCTGGGGCAGGCTTGTGTGCCAAGAGTCCTGACCGACAGCTGTCTGTCTTGGCTGACAGGTCGAGCAGTGGAATTTTCAGAACTGTTTTGTTAACATCATGAATGAGCTCATTGGGCAGCCTTGTTAAACACCACACACCCCTTGCTTTTGCAATTCTGTAGAGGATTCTATGTCTAACATGCAGGCATGGGATGGGAACAACCATGCTTTTAAACACATCAGGAGCTGTTGCAAGGTAGTTATAACACAGGAACCCAAAAGCCCATCTTTTCATCATTAAAGTCAGTGAACTCCAGTTCGTGCATCATTCATTCATTCACACATTTATTCATTTGCCAAATATTTATAGAACACCCATTTTCTGGGAAGAATCATATCAAGAGCAGGGAATGTTGGTAACTAAGAGCACATACAGTCTCTCTCCTTCTGTCGTTGCATACACTTTGTTATTACCAACTAGAAGCAATTTGGATAGATTCCAGGTTCTTGAAGGTCTACAGTGTGGAAACTGAGGAAGAAGGTTGGTTGACAAAATGTCTTAAAAAGAATAGAATTGTTGAATTGCAGGCATATTTGTATCAGCATTCTCAGACAGCAAATAGACATGATTACATCTGGAGCCCAAATGGTATGCTATGAATGAAAGCATTACTAAATAAAGATCTTGGAATTAAGAATGTAGTAAGAGGGCTGGAGAGATGGGTTAGTGGCTAAGGAACTTAAGCATCCAGGTTTGATTCCCCAGAACCCATATAAGCCAGATGTATATGATACATGAATCTGGAGGTCCTTTGCAGTGGCTAGAGGTCCTGGTGTGCCCATACACCTCTCTCTCTGTGTCTGTCTCTATAATTAAAAAAAAAAAAATACAGAAAGAATGTGAGGCATGGTGGTGCATGCCTTTAATCCCAGCACTCAGGAGGCAAAGGCTGGAGGATTGCTGTGAGTTTCAAGGCCACCTGATATTACATAGTGAATTCCAGCCTGGGCTAAAGGGAGACCTTACCCCATTAAAAAAAAAAAAAAAAAAAAAGAATACGGTAAGAACCACTGCATATTTGGTAAAGGTATCAGAAGAGGCAGAAAGTAGAAGAGAAAAGATCTTGCAAAAATGGCCTGCTGCTTGGTTAATGTGAGTTTCAGAATGAGGCAACAGAGAGAGAAGAAATGATCAGCCAAGGAATACAGGAGGAAAACACCCACCTTAAAGACAGGACACATCCCTAAAGGGTAAGGGCTACCTCAAGGTTGGAGAATGGAAGAGAAGAGCCAAGAGACTCACCTGAAGGTCCCTTACTGTGAAGTCTTGGAGCCTGATGATGGAAGATGTCCTGAAAGTTCCTAAGACTGTCAGAATGGCAGGAAAAGCACACAGCTCAACACTGCCTCCCGCAGCTGCATGAGCTCACTCCCCTTGGGGATCTCTACGGGGGTGGGGTGGGGGGAGGCAGCTGTCCTTGACTACTGCATTCCAGGAAAGAATTCCAAGAGTGGAGCAAAGTTAGTTAGCAAGTTTCACATGAAGGAAAGTACGGGCTTTAGATTTGAGTCTAGAGTTGAAGCAGTGTCTTGAGCGTCTTCACAATGGCTCTGTGATCCTTACAACTTGTAAATGAAATTGTGAGTAGGTTCCATGAGGTGTATTGTTTAGGTCTAGGGATGAGAGCAGCGTGCTAACACATGGCCGTCAACATCATGAACATTTGGACCCAAGTACACACAGTTTCTCATTTTTAAACATCCTTGTTGGAGACGTCTTTAGGAACACAAACCATGCCTGAAGGCAATTTCAGTTTTATCCATGAGTTCAAGTGTCTGATGCTCAGATGCTTCCAGCGTAAGGGGCTTCTTTCTCGTCCCATGTCCTCTTAGCCTGTTTAGGGCTTTGGGAGAAAAGGAAGTCACGTAGAGTGCCGGTGCTTAGAAGGGGCGCGGGCGTTTCCTCAGAACTGTAGACAGGTAGCAATGCCTAGAATGTGCTGAGGAGAAAGGATTTGAAGCCTGGAACTCAGATCAAACCAAGTGATCATGACCCATAAAGCCACAGACAAACAAGTTCTGAAATTTATATATATAAAGCCGCAGATATATATATCTTGTCTTTTATATAACTTTCTCAAGTTGCAACTACAGAAGTTGCTTCACAAATGCTAAGACTTTGGTTTTAGGAAACAAGTGCTCTTGAGGGGATGGCAGTGTTCTGGGAAGACAGTCCCAGGTGAGCTTGCAGGGCTAGAGGCATAGGTGGACAGGAAGCTGGAGACTCCCTGTGGAGCATGGAGATGCCTCCAAGAAATACACAAGGCAGTATCTGTCCTGCTAACTCTGGCCGACTCTGATAATGGAGACTATTAAGGTCTGTAGAAATATTCTTAAGAGAAATAATGACTAACTGCAGAGTTCACTTTTGAGGTAAGGGTTCATCCAGCTTTGTAAATCTTCCCATGGACAATATGCTCCATGTGACGGAGAACAGAAGCTCTACGACCTCATGACAGCCAGGAGTCTGGTAGGCCTGTGACCTCCATCTGGGTATGGGAGCCCTATTTTGCCTCCAACCATGAGGCTTTTCAGGGCAACGTGCTGGTCCTTCCATGAAAGCAAAATGAAACAAAAGAACAGAGCAGGTAGTAGCAGTGTAGGAAACGGAGGTGACAAGGTGACACAAAAGATGGGGGTGGCCTCACTTATCTAATTAGCAATTACGCAGCACCTGCTGTTAGCTGTGCCTTTCAGGCAATCTGGTGATCCAAGCTCCGCAACTGACGGAGAGTGAGCACACAGAGTAGGGTGACAATGGTGGCTTCAGGCAGGAGGACACAAGAACTCCTTACCATGTAGCCTAGGTGTAAGTGGCCTTTGTGAGTCACAGTGGAGAGTTAGAAGGAAGGGAGGAGGTAGGGACAGAGCAGGGGACAAAGGCAGTAACAGATGAGGAAAAGTAGGGGGGGGGAAGGATGTGGAGAAAGAGAAAACAAGGATTTCGTTAGCAATGCATTCAGTAGTATAAGAGATAAAAAGGAATATCCAATTAACACACCATATAATTGCTTGCAGACATTCTTTTTTATTTAAAGATGAAATAGCTAAGAGTTCTAATCAAAACTGGGGTCACAGCCTACATATCAAATGAAAGAAATTGATTGGGTTTTTATTATGCCCTGACTACTGCCAATGCTCCTGGATCACAGATTGCCATAAATTTATACTTATAAACTACTAATTGCCCAAGTCATAATGGTAACAATGGGATAATGAAATCATTCTGATCAAGCTGAAGCCAAATTCCGCTCGACAACATGGGGGGTTGGGGGGCAAGAAGGATGTGCCCTCTAGTAACAGCAGCAGGGAGACACAAAGACCTCTGCAGGCCCGAGTCCTGGTCTAGTGGCTCCACCTTTCTGACAAATCACTTAAGAAGGGGGGTGGTTACGTTTGTCATAGAAGCACTTGTATCTTTTATTTGTCTTGAAAAACTAATGACTGACTTAATCACATTTGATTAAAGGAGCTATGCTGATGTAGTCTTGTGTCTCTGATTGCATTAGGCTTGATTGAAAGTGACAAGGAGAGTATGGAACAGCCTAGCTGGCCCCTATATCTTGTCACTGGGGCTTGGCAGGCACGACGTGGCAGAATCCTGAGGGAATCGCTGTGGTGAACAATGTCATCTTTCAACTTGGGGGGATGGGGAACCCTGGGAAGTTATCTTTAAAATAAAATCTGTGCTCCCGTATCAGAGCTGATGAAGGTCTCAAAATTGATTCTTACGCACTTCCATTTTTAGTGGATAAAAATAAAGAACAAAATAGCCACACATATAAAAATAGTCTCTTTCTAGAAACTTGGATATTGATTGACAAGCTTGGAAGGGTTTTAAACATTTTTTATAGTAATATGCACAAGAAGGCAAATGTTCAGATTTAGGAATTAACAGATGAATCCAATTTTTGAAATGAATGAATTGAAAATTGTGTCTGTGTGTATGTGTGTGTGTGTGTGTTTTCTAAGATTTACATTTACATTCATGAGAAAAAGAAATGGCTTCATAAGTCCTGCTAGGCCAGTATCTGAATGTAGGCTGTGGATCCTGTGTCAGGGTGTCCGACCACTAGCTTGACTAACCTGGACACAGACAGGAGGGCCAGACTACCACAGACTTCCTCTCAGTCCTTCCTGGGAGCTAGGACCCCCACCCCAGTTCATCGCAGCTCATCAGACCAACTGTTAGGACTTACATGCTTTCTCCTGCCCCCCTTCCCATCAAGATACATTTTCTAGATCCTGGTAGAGAACACTAGGGCCTCTTAAACTGCAACATCCTGCAGAATCACTGCGGGGTTTGCTAAAATTGAGATTCCTTGATCTCCACTATTAGAGATGTCAATTTAGTACTTTTGGGGTGCAGACCAAGAATTTGCATTTCTAACAAGTCCTTGGTGGTGATGGGGGTGGTCCAAGGGCCAAAGTTTGAGAGCGATCCTCCTTCTTGATGACTATTTCTCATTTGTCAATTAGATAGTTTTACATAACTGCTCAAAATTATTCAGTGCTTCCCAGTGGTTTATTGAATAAAATCTAGATGTCCAGTCCTTTAAATTCTAGTTGCTTCTAGAAAAGAAGCAGGGGTTGGCAACAGGGAACTAGACAGACAGACAGGCCAGACAGATAGCCAAATCTCTAAGCCTGTCTCTATTATCAATCCCTGAGTTGAGTTTTCTAATTAAAAATTTTATGTGTGTTTTGTAAAACAAATACACATGTAGAGAAACTGGACAGAATGCAAATACCTCCCAACTGTTACTAGTGATGTGTGCACACATAGAGGAATTTGGGATGATTTTCACTAGTTAACATGAGCTTTTCTACACTACTTCATTAACCAAGGCAACTATTTTCCATGTACATAATTTTTTAAAAAAATCAACACCACCACCATCTACAGTTACTTAAAAAACATTTTTAAGGCTCTTTCTGATGTAATCAAGTTTTCAGAGTGAACTGTGTGTAACTCCCTAGGTTCAACTTGAGTTTTTTCTACCCTGCCATGCTTCTGTGTCCTGGCTATCAGCATCAATATTAACAAGAAATTATTGCTAACTCTGTTGTCCCTTTATGAGGTCCCACCAACCCGCTGGGCACATTTTCTGAGAAGCTCTGGGAAATTTTCTGAGTTGGTAAAAGATTCTGTCACCAGCTCAGATAACCTCCATAGGTGTGTTGTGACAGCTGAGGGCCTGGTCACATGTCATAGACAAGATGATCTTTTGGTAAAGTTTGATTTCAGCTGTCACTCTTCCATCACTGTAACCAGTGAAGTTTGCTGAACTGCATCCAGGCTCCTGGTCAGTAGAAAAGTGACATAAACCTGCTATGGTATGAGTAAGGATTAAATATCATGAGAATATTCCTTACCTACAGGGAGCTACACCACTCAGCCTTTCGTCACTATAACAAATATGTGAGATAAACATCTTCTAAAGAGAAAAGGTTTAGTTGGCTCACAATTTTGAGTGGATTCAGATCATGATTGGTTATTTTCATGGCTTTGGACCTATCACAATACAGGGCTGCAGCTTGTGGTGGAGAGAAGTTATTTACTTCATGGAGAGGAAGTGAAAGAGAGGAAGAGTAATGGAAAAGAACCCCCCATCCCCCGTGAAGGTGTGCTCTCCCTGACTGTCATAACTTTTCATTAGGCCCCTCTTTTAAGGATTCCACCACTTTCCAGTAAAGGCTCTTGGAATGAAGCCTTTAACACATGGGTCTTTCAGTGACAATTTATATCTAAAGTATAGCAGAAGTGTTTACTAAACCTCATTCCCCTGCCCCACCCCATGTCCTCTTCCATATGACGGGAGTGTTCCTTTTCAGAGCTGCCTGGCTCACAAAGAGGACTGGATGTGTCTGATGGGTGTGTTTTGGAAAAATATTTTTAGAAGTATAAATATTATACATTGACTTTTTGTAATACTGGATAGTCTATGGAGTTGAGGATTCCATTTTTATATTCTAACTCAAATTTCTATACTCTGTGAGATCCTCCACCTGAGCTGACTATTCCTAGGAGAAACTGCTGGGTGACTGACTAGAGACTAACATCTGTAATCCCAGCACTGGGGAGGCTGAAAAAAATTACCAGGTGGCCTTTAACAAGCTGTGTGTTCTCTCAACTCTCTTCCCTTCCTACCCACCTACCCTTCTGGACCATGAAGAGGTAGAATTTGACTGACTTTTCCCACAATTCTAATACTAACATTCTCAGATGGTAAGAGTTTTAAAAGCTGTTAGAGAAATTGCTGTGAGAAGGTAGATGATGAAATGCCTGAGAAAAGAGAGAAGTGGTTAGCAAGGAAAAAATGAGTGAAAGGAAAGTAAAGCAAAGGAAGAGTGAAATAAAGTGGAGTTATAAACAAACACAAATGGAGCTTTGCACATCAGTGAGAAGGGAGCTAGGTGGTCTATCCACAGAGAAGACACACACACATTTTTCTGTATGGCTAATTTTCATCCTCACATACAATGAAGGCAGAGCCATAGTTAGAATTTTCAGTAGCTTCAAGATAATTTAAACTTCATCGTTCTGTTTGGCTAGCATTAAAATATCATATAGATTTTTCTCCAGCGGGTTTGTACATCACCACATAATTGCCACCCTCGATACCTGCTATTACTTTCTCTTGCACAATGGAGGTGGTCAGGAAGTTCAGAGGGAAAAAAATCCCCTTCTGCATCTACTTGATTTCACAACACAGAATGAATATGAGACATGGATCTGGTTTTAAATAAATTATTAGCACCATATAATTTCTTGTCATATAATCGAGGGTACATTTCATGTGGAAAAAGAAGTGAGAAAATAATTTGCAAATAGGTTTCAGCATGAAAACATGCAAGAAGAATACCTAAAACAACTTTGAGTGATGAAAAAATGTTTTATAAAATATGTGTTGGCCGCTTCTGATCATTTCTAATTTCTTTCTTTCTTCCATTTTTCCTGGAAGGAAAATAAAGTGTGTGTAGTGTGTTTGTGTTGTGGTATGTGTGAAGTATCGTGTGTGCAGGTGTGCACACCCCATGTGCCTGCGTGCAGAGGCCAGAGGAGAACACTGATTTTCTTTCTCCTTTTGCTCATTACCATTTTTCCTTGAGACAGGGTCTTTCCCTCAATCTGGAGCTGCTGTCTGTCAGCAATCCCCAAAGATTCTCCACACACACACCTTGGGCTGGGGTTGCAGGTGTGCACAGCCACAACCAGTTTTACACAGGCTGTGGGGAATCGAACTTGGTGGACTCCAGCCTGATAGGGTCTCAGGCTTAAGCAACAAATGCTCTTAACACACTGAGCCAACTCCCCAGCCCTAGAAACCATGGATGTTGCAGGCAACTGCCCTTTACTCTAGTATGGTGAGACTTTGCATCTGGGGATGCCACTGGGTTCCCTTTTGTATTTTGAAACTTAGAGATGGAGCTAAGAAGCAAGTCTGCTTTCATCTTGGCTGTTGTCCTACACAAAGCCAAATCTTTTTTCCCAGTGTTTAGCCATTCTGGTGTTATTACTGACGGGCCAGCCAAACACGTATCCGGGAAGCATCACGCTCAGTTTGGGGGCCAAGACATAGACCTGGATCCAAGATCTACCATTGCCCTCTGTGTGACCATGGAGTCGGTCACTTAGCCTCCACTTGACCCCTCATCTCTGAGGTGAGGATAAGATTCCTGACGGACAGAGGAAGTGGGCGGTTTCAAAGAGCCAACAACTGGGAGTCCTGGTCCACAATAACTGGACTGCAGCGGGGGCTAAATATAATTCCAACCTACCCTGCCTGAGGGCACCGCCTATTTTCTGCTTCACAGATTTCTTGCTTTTTATTCTATATGATAGTAAGTGAAAATCTGCCTCCAGGTGACATCTACCCTTGGGTTGTTCTCTGTTTTTAAGGACCATGCAGAGTAAGGCCACCCCTCTACCTCCTCCATGGGATGAACATCTTCATACCAACCTGTCTGCAACTCTTCTCATCCCCTCAGTGAATATGGTTGGTGAATATGCAGCCTTGACAAAGCAGGTTGTGTGTGCTGGGGAGAGGCCCCTGAGCCCCCACCAGAATGCCCTATGCTGAAAAGCATCTGTCTATGTAAACTGGAAACGACTGGAGAAAGGATTTGGAGCTATTGTCCCTGGAGATGTTGGGATCCAGAGGCCCAGACTAGAAGTCTGGTAGGGGGAACATGTGGTCACATGAGTATTTGGCTCTGTATTCTCTTGCAGGTCTCCTGAGTCTGGTACAGCTTGCTCCTCCAAGCATGCTACTAATGAATTATGCAGCACACCTAAAAACAAACAGCGAAGATATATAGTGACTTCTTTAAATGAATTAATAAACACAGTGGTAACTCAATGTTGATAAATAAAACATTCAGTTGTGATGCTATCTGAAGAAAGAAACAGTCATCTGGATGGAGTAGTTGTGAGGAACATATTCCAGCACATGACCCCCCCCACCCCCCACCCCCAGCCATCAGAAGTTGCCCAGGAGCTCACGAGGCCCTCCCAGTGTCCTACCTCACCAAGTGACTTTACCCACTTAACTCTTTCCTGTCTTCCCAGTCCCACTGCGAAACCACCCATCTCCTCCTTCTGAGCCTGTCCCCTTGTATGCAGGCTCAGCTGTCTCTAATCAGAAGCTCTGAGGGCATTTTGCAAACGCTAGGGTCAGATGTCTTACTTCTTGATTAACATTCGTCTAGGGGTCCTGATGACTTCACGAAGTCACACACACTACCTGCTAACTCGAGAGCTGGTTCCACACAACGTATTCCTTGCCTATGCCTGCTTTGTGTCTATCGCTGATTTGTTCTAGGGGGAAATGACCTTCTCACTTCTTCTTCTCTGGAAATGGCCCTTCTTCCAGGCACTCTTGCATGAGGTGTTAAAAACTCCCTGGGCATGGTGGTGAATGCTTTTAATCCCAGCACTTGGCGGGGGGGGGGGTGGGGGGGGTAGGGGGTGGGGGGGGGAAGAGGTAGGAAGTTGTGTATTTGAGGTCACCCTGAGGCGACATAGTGAATTCCAGGTCAGCCTGGGCTAGAATGAGACCCTGTCTCAGAGACAAACAAAAAAACCTTCCATGTCATCACCCTTGCAGCATTTTTTTGCATTAGAACTCAAAACACCAAAGCCTGGATCTTTCTTCTCCTACTTGACTTCTGAGATCTCTGAGGGCAAAATCCTGTTTTTCATCCTCATTCCTAGGCCTGCTTCCCTCTCCTGCTATTTTAACTTCTTTAGGCTACTGAAGATCAGAGGATTGTATGAGGATGGGAAATTGAAACCTCATGCAATAATAGGAGGTCTCTTCCCTAGGACAACTCATCCTGAAATGCATTGTGTTTAGTGATTTTGAATCACCTTCTCATTTAATTTGCCCTGAGCCTGTGAGGTAAGCATCTGGAACACTTTATCTAAGAGGCCACACATCAGGTGTGGGGTAAGGATGCGTGGGAATGAGTTGGTAACTGTTGCCGGCATGAACTGGTGGTCAACTTGTTCAGTGGCTCCAGAGTCCACATCATTCTGTCCTGGGATCACTCCTTCCTTGCTCTGTCTCTCTTTTTCTTTTTCTTTTTTTTTGCTTATTTTATTTATTTACTTATTTATTTGAGAGCAACAGAGAGAAAGAGGCAGAGAGAGAGAGAGAGAGAATGGGCATGCCAGGGCCTCCAGCCACTGCAAACAAACTCCAGATGTGTGCGCCCCCTTGTGCATCTGGCTCACGTGGGTCCTAGGGAATTGAGCCTAGAACCAGGGTCCTCAGGCCTCACAGGCAAGCTATTAACCGCTAAGCCATCTCTCCAGCCCTCCCTTCTGTCTCTTTTTCCTTGTTCTCTCTCACCCTCTATCTCCTCTTTTCTCTTCCTCTCCCCTCCTTTTCTCTGTCTCTCCTCTTCAATTCTCTGGTCTACTTTTCCCAGCCTAGTCATATTCTTTTAGGAGAATCTACCACGAGAGCATCCTCGCCTGGTGCTTAGGGTCCACCTACCTCTATTTCCTTGGCCATCCGTGTGTTTCTATTTCCACTTATCCTTCTCCTGCAGCTTGAAACCCATTACCAGCACCCATAGCCCTCCTGAGGCCCAAAGAAATGGATATCTGTCCCACCAGAGTAGATAATGGAAACTGACACTCATAGTCACTTCCTGTTACTTCCTAAACCCCAAAGTGAAATAGTCAAAACAGGTTTCCACTGGCCAATTATTTGTCATCTTCTGAAGATAGAAAACTCACAGCTGTCTTTGGAACTCATTTGCTTGTAAAAACTTTCCTGAGAAAATTTGTAAGTCCTAGAGTAAAAAAACATGCTTGCTCCAGGATGTTTGAAATAAATTCTATAGACCCATAATACGACTTTTCTTTGGGGTGGATTAACGTGTTGATTATTTGATTGCAAACAATTTTGTTCATTTAACTGTTCATTAACATAAAAAGATGAAAAATTCTTAGAACATATTTTGCATAGATTTAGAACTTAAAGAATTTAATCAAAAGTAAGTATAACCTTGGAAATTAAGCAATTAAATATTAAGCAACGAAACACTAGACTAGTGTGATTAATAATTGTGGGTCTTTGGTGATTAGAACCTTGTGCGACCATTAGGAACATAGTTAAAAGTAACTGCTGTTCCCAGTCCAATGGAAGGTGCTGAAACAAAAGACTTGGTCCTGCGAGTTTCTCTTGGAGTTGTTTAAAGACAGGATGGGGACAGTAGAGCATCCCTGGAGTGGTTTGAATGTGAAATGTCCCCCATAGGATCATGGGTATGAAGCTCCAGTCCTGGCTGGTGACACAATTTGGGAAGGTAGTGGAATGGGATCTTCAGGAGTAGATCCTCACTGGAGGAAGTGGGTCATTGTGGGCTTCCTTGAGATGTTATACCCTAGCCCCATCCCACTTCCTGTTCTCTGTCTCTCTTTCTCTTCCTGGATGCAATGTGGCCAGTCAGCTTCCTTCTCCAGCTACCATGAATTATGTTTCTCCACTATGAAGGAGTCTACCGTCTTCCCCTGGAACTGTATGACAATTTAAATTTCTTTCTTTAAGCTGTTTCTTGTCAGGTATTTGATCACGACAATGCATAAAACAACTGATACAACCCATAGTGTGTGTGTGTGTGTGTGTGTGTGTGTGTGTGTTCATGTGTGTGTGTGTGCATGTGTAATTTCATCACAACCTTAAAACTGTCATTATTGCCATTTAAGTGGAGGAGACTGAGTCACAGAGCATTTAGTACAGTGTTCAAGGCTACATAGTAAGTGGTTCAGAAAGTATTTGAACCCATAGAGAGACTGGTTTTCATCCTCGAAAGACTGGAGAATCCTAGGAACTAGTTACCAAAATACAGAGAGTTCATGGAGCATGAGCAATCTTGGCTCCTCACTAGAGACACGGGGAGTGGAGTGCTAGTAATAATGCTTTGGAAGGGTGCAGCTCTTTCAGGTCTGTGCCACAGAAACACTCAGCTTAATCTTATAGAACTTGATGTGGTCGTGAATATTCCCTCTGAGACAAGTGAGACTCAGCAAGGTTCGGAACTGGTTTCAAGTCACAAAGTGTATAAAACCACGGAGTCCGTGTTCTTTTCTTCTTAGCACTTTAGTGTTGCCTAGCAAGAAATGTGGTGAAGGAGAAGGCGCAGCGGATAAAGCACTGGCTGTACACGCACGAGGACCTGAGTTCAGAGCCCAGCACCCACGTAAATACCAGGTGGGTATGGCAGCCACCGGCAACCCTCGTGTTAAGGAGGTAGAGAAAGAGGGTTTCTGGGACAAATTGTCTAAGTAGATGCATTGAATCAGTGATCTCTGGGCTCAGGTGACGGACCCTGTGCTGGCAGAATGAAGAGAAGGGTAATAAGGCATGGATGAAGACACTGGATGTCAATCTCTCGCCTCCACATGGCCCCACAAATGCATGCGCATGTATACACACCATGTGCACCCCACACATATGTACACCTTTACACATGTATGTGCACATCACACACACGAAAGAAAAAATGTAGTATTCTTGTTTAGGAAGGATAAAGGTATGTTTCCCTGCTGGAAAAAAAAAATGGGTTCAGTTAAAGGAGATTCTCCAGACAAGGAGTCAAATGCTGGGAGAGGAAATATCCATAGTGTGGAGCTGAGCTGCTGATACTGGCAGAATCCTGCCCAGTCGGAGAGGCCCAGAGAAAGATGTCTGGCCTTTGTCCGAATCACAGAAGTGCTCTGCTTCCCTCAGAGGCACCTTTCTGTTAGTGTACACGTGGATCTCCGCTCAGCCCTGCAACCTGGATCCTTGTCCAAGCAACTTCACTGAACTGCACCACGTGACCACATCCTAGCTCATAGTATCTGTAACCTGGTTCACTCCTTGAACATGGAATGAGGAGCACAAAGGAGTGTGCCCATGAGAGTTTGGTGGCCCTGCGTCTTCAGATCACCCAGTATTTTCTCAGTTCCTTCAGCACTTGGTACCAGGCAGTGGGACAACATTCTCTTTTGCCCAGTAGCATCCTGCAGGCTCACATTGGTCTTCATGGGAATTGGAGGGACCCCCAGAAGCCCATTCCCTTTTTTTTTCCAGATTACTGTCAGGAATCATAAACAGTGTCTTTAAAACTCTAAGGTGAGACCAGGTCCTGGAGGAGTTAATACATTAACTAAGGAGATGAAAGAATGCAGCCTGCTTCCTTGGAGTTCTGGTCCCATGGCTCCTGGCAACAGAGCTGACATACACCTGTGGACTCTATTTGGAGCAGCCATCCCCCACTCCTGGAGCTCAGCCCCATGCTTGGAGATCACCCCCATGTCTAGACCACCCAGGTGCTTAGTTTCTGTCCCAGTTTTAGGAGGTTGTCCTTACTGGTGCCTGAGTCTCCAGCCTTCTCTCTCCCTCCCTAGAAAACTTTCACGCTCATATCCATTTCTAGCTCACACACTCCTCTCTTGAGATGGATTGAACTCAACCATGAGGGGAGAGCCCATATCCCTTCCAAAACGGGAGACAAAGACCAAGAGGGAAACCTTGACTTCTTGATATAGATTGGTAACTTAGCTCTCCAAACTTCAAATTTTGTGCCTGTAAAATGGTATTTTAAATTGCACCTGCCATAGGGTGGTCCTGATGTTTGGGTAAGATAAAGAGTTGGATGTTCAATAAATAGTCCTTTCCCTTGAGTTGTTTTCATCCATCTCTTCTGTATAGTTTGATCATGACAACTAGGGAAATATCCAATTAGTTCATTGAGTCTCTTCCAAGACACCCTGTTTTGCCATAAGTATTATTTTACTGCTCTTAAAATTATTCCCTTGGGGAAGGCAGCAAAGGAGTCATGGCCCTTCTTCTGATATCTGCCTTTTCCCATGCCTTAACTGCACACAGTCTGCTCCTGGAAGCTTCATGATTGAGCATTGTGCTATGGACTGATTCCCTAACTTCATATTTCTGTGACCAGTGGGTTTTTTTTCCCCCAGTTCTTGGAACTGAACTCAGAGTTCACAAATGCCAGGCAGGTGGTCTACCTCTACACTCTATCCACATCCCTCTTTTGCACTTTTCTTTTTCTTTATTTTTTGGAGTTTTTTTTTTTTTTTTTTTTTTTTTGAGGTAGGGTTTCACTCTAGCTTAGGCTGACCTGGAATTCGCTATGTAGTCTCAGGTGGCCTCAAACTCATGACGATTCTCCTGCTTTTCCACCTCAAGTGCTGGGATTAAAGGTGTGTGCCACCATGCCAGGCTATACTTTTTATTTGAGATAGCTGTTCACTTAAGTTGGCCAGGACAGCTTTGAGTTCACCATAACTCGGGCAGGCCTCAAACTTGGGGTCCTTCCCCTCAGTCTTGCTCTGTCTCTCACAGTCTTGTGGGCTGCTTGTTTAATCCGATCCTCAGAACTCCACTCTTGGAGGATGCGCATATGCTCCCTGGCATTAGCCTCGCTTCGTGTTTCACCCCACGTGACCACAACTCAGCAGGAGACCTTCAGTTGAGATGGCTCCCCAAAGAGTTAAGGCCACTTGTTTGCATTCCCTTATGGTCTGTACACATTTTACTTCTTCCTAATTATCTATGTACTGAGCTTATTATATATTGCTGTGGTTCACAGACATGATCATTCCCTCTTCATAAAATAAACACACGGGCTGTATCAGCTGCAGGCTCTTGGCACTCCCAGTGAAGTAGGATGTACTGCAGAGCAGACAGGGCCTGCCTTTACTACAAGGTCTAGGGCTCCAGTGGACAGTACCAGGCATTAACAGTGGCCCTAGGCTACTTTGAGTTGTAGCCTAAGCTTTGTTTCTAAATCCGTGGTACAAGACTATATTATGTCACCTCTGTAGATTTCAGCAGTTTCCTCTGCGATACTAGAATAATTATATCTGCCTTGATTAATTCCCAGGGTAGTTGTGAAGATCCAAAGATATGTGAATATATTTCAAAACTTTAGAATAACATACAAATGCATGATGTTCATATTATTAAATTTAATGCTAATCAAAGTAATTGGCTAGGAAAGGAAATGATACTAAGAAATGAACCATTTTAAGTATTGGTCAGATGTTAACATTAACCAGTTAATCCCTAAAGTTCTGACTTCATGCAAATAATTTGGGAATACTGGCTTCTACTGAGCTAGAATTCAGGTTTTAGAAGCAATGTTTAAGTAGAGATTCAAGAAGTATAATATCCAGATATTCCTCCCATGCCTTGTCACCAAGGTAATGCACAGACACACTCATTCACTCAAACATATTCTCTCTCCTCTCTCTGGTGTGTGTGCACACGCATACATGCACACACCCACATCACAATTTCATGAGGGAATATTACCCAAGTACAAAATAATGATGTTTCCCACTAAGTTTGGGATATATCAAACTCCCAGCATGTACCAATGATGACTTGATTAATTACAGGAATTACATTGCATCATTTAGTGTTTCTGCAGTATGACCAACCAGGTAAGCCTTCTTATCTACATCGTAGAGATAACATGAGATGAAAAACTATCACTTACTTCTGGCCACAATGTTAATAGATGGTGGCATTGGATTCATACTCATGACCATGTTTCAGAAAGCTCTGGGTTTTCTTCTGAGGAGATAAATGTTGGTTTTGATTGGTTTCTGCCCATATCACCTAGAATATCCCCAGTGCGAGGCTCACATAAAGATTTCTGGACTCTACTTCTAGGTTGTTTATTCTGGTAGTTTTAGATCAAGACTCTCAAAATCTCTAGACTTAATAAATAACCCAGGAGAATGTGAAGGGAGGTCAGGTTTAGTGATGTACTACTCTGCTAAGAACAATATGGCACTAAGGAAGGATCAAAATAGGTATTAACTTCTGGAAGGGGTAAGGAATTGAAGGCACTTGAGAAAACACACACGTTCAAAACTCACATCTCAATCTCATCAACAGGAAGTAATTTCATTTGTGGTTATTTCCTTCTACAACCCAACCACCTAGAACAATGTCCAGTGTCAAATCAGTGGCTGTAAATATTTGCTAAGCGGATGAGTGATATTCATTACTTGGCATAAAACAAACATGTGAATAGTTTGGAGAAATAGGTGCACAGTTCGAGTGCTTGTTCATGGAACTCTGTGTGACATTTTCAAACGGTTAGTGTGTGGTGCAGATGTTCTCATTGAGTGGTGTGTTGATCCTTTTCACAGTTGGCACACTTTCTCCTGAAATGAAAGTTGGAGACATACATACCCCAGTTCAATTCAAATTTGCACTCCTCAGTCCCTTTGGCTCATTTCCTCCCAAGTTCATGAATGCAGGAGGGGTTTGTCAACTATCTGAACGAGATGGCTGTGGCAAAACAAATATATGAATCCAATCAGAAATGAGCAGAAGTGATTTCACTGTTTTGATGGATGCGCCTCAACAAATCCCTTCCTCCCTCAGAAGCTAGGGGTTTCGGGTGGAGTTTGAAGGGAAGACATGAGAAATCTATCTGTGATGTGATATGGATCCCAAGTGCATGGGCTGGAGGTAAGGAAGATGGTTGTCCACATTCACTGGAGTCACCAACATCTGCCCTCCCCTCCAGCCCTTCCACAAAGGCCAACCAAGCACAACCTGTTACCAGATCTAGTGCTCAGACGTTTGGACTGAGAAGAGTAGTAGTAATGCTAGAGTCAGGGCAACCTTAAGCCTCACAAGAGAAAATGTAGCTGGAACAGGGAAAACATACACATTAAAGGCAGCCAACTTCCCCAACAACGGCTACCAGGATGCTGAAGGAATTAACATCCCAGAGGATCAAACTCTGGGCTGTTAATAACTTGGGATCAGAAGATGTATTGATGAGGAGTTTCCATGCAATGAGAGCTCTTAGCTAAAAAGAAAAAAAAAGAAAGAAGAGAAAAGAGAAAGGGGAAAATCTCCCTGTCAGGGCCCTGCTCTGCGCTAGCTGTGTGTGCCTTACTACATGCGTCATTCCCCAAAGCCCAACCAAGAGGCGGGGGGCTAGCTATGTGGTAGAAACCCAGAGGTCTTACGTGACTTGCTCACAGGCACACCGCTCTCGAATTGGATGTGTCAGACAGCAAGGCTCTACATTCTACTTTATCATGTTGCCCCGTATGGGAGGGGTGATGGGAAGAAAAGGGTAGTGGCGAATTTTATTTCAAGATTGCTGTTGAGCATGGAGCTGTGTTATATCTGCACCCCTGAGTGTCAGATTCAGGTCTGTGCCACCTCCTTGCATCTCTTTGTAAGTCATTGTTTCTGGAAGACTATTGTCAGGCGGGGCTTGAACACCTGGTTTCCCCTTCTAGAACCAAGGAAGGTCACATCATAATTAACTTTATGACACAATTCACTGGGATGAGAAGGATATTCTTAGATTGTTTCCTTGGTGCAGAACAAATGCCTCATTAATAAGAGGCACATCCACATGAGCCCAGCATGAGAGAGAGCGATGAGTTGGCGTCACTGGGGACACAACAGCAGCCATGAGCTCTTCACTCATTCTTCAAAGGAGTCCACAACGCTTGGACTTAAAGGAGGGACATGGAGCATGGAGTTGTGAAAGGAAATATGGGGGGATAATCATGGTTTATTGTCTATAATTATGGAAGTTGAAAATAATAACATAATACATAAATAAATTTCAAAAAATAAAAGACTGATGATCACAGAAAGGTTAAGGGTAGGGCTGGGCAAGAGATGGAGGAGAGAGGCTGAAGAGAGGGAGGGCAGGGGAGAGGAGGAGGAGAGGAACGTTTCTTCTGGAATTCTCTAAGAATGTGGAAAGGGAATAGAAAGGCAGATAATTTTAAAACTCATCATCCTAGGGCTGAGTAATAGAGCCAAGAATCAGATTGGCCTGAGATTTGGGATACCATTCCAGAAGCAAAAGGCTCAATTGGAAAGCCAAACACAGAGCTATGGGCTCTTTGTTCCCGATAGGTCACCCCTGAGAAGTCTGAAACAAGAGGAGAGAAGTAGATGAGGAATCTCCAGCTGTTGATTTTTTTAAACTTGTTTTTAAAGATTTATTTTTATTTTTATTTATTTATTACAGAGAGAGGGAGAGAAAGAGAGAGAGACAGAGAAAGGGCACACCAGGGACTCTAGCCACTGCAAACGAGCTCCAGACACATGTGCCATCTTGTTCATCTGGCTTACATGGGACCTGGAGAACCAAACCTGGGTCCTTAGGCTTCACAGGCAAATGCCTTAACTGCTAAGCCATCTCTCTAGTCCCCAGCTGGTGTTTTGATTTGAACTCATATCATTCGTCACTTCATTCATTCCTTGGTTCTCTCTTCCATTCATTATCCCTTCATGCTTTCAATCAATAGTCCTTACTGAGAATCCTGACTGGAGAAGACATCAGGAAAACGTGCGCCCCCCCCCCCCGGCTATTTCCTACCTACTAGAAGTTGTCATTGACTGCAATGACATTGTAGATCTCTCATTAATTGGGTAATAATGATATGATCTCAATATTCAGCTCTTAGCTATCTTTGGCTTATAAAATAAAACTTATTACATAATGGCTGCATTATATTTACAAGTGAAAACCTTAAACATAAGTTAAAAAAGTTGGAGTGTCTGAATTAGTCTTAATCCTTCATGTTAAACATGAAGAGATAAGCTACCTAAGGAAAAAAAAAAATTGGTTTGCCCAAATTCAACAAGGATGAAGAATGAACCCAAACTCAAAGAATCATGACTCCTGGCACCATGCACTTCTTCTCCAGCCAATCATGGAAGCTTTTGTTGTGGTCAGACAGATGGTGTTCCTGGTCATGACTGAGCTAACCTGAGCCTTTAGGACAGGAAACTCTCCCAAGCAGAGTATGGCCAGCCCCTTGCTGGGGTTCTCCCATGAAGCAGAGTATGGCCAGCCATTTCTGGGGTTCCCCATGGAGCAGAGCATGGCCAGCCCCTTGCTGGGGTCCCCATGCTTGCTGACTGTTACTAGGAACTGTGTGGCCTCAGCTTTCCTCATCTTCCTAGCCAGAGCTTAGCTTGTGAGATCACAAAGCCATGCTTCCTCAATGCAGAACAGCCTGCAGGCTGATGAGATGCCTTGGAAAAGCAAGGGACTCAGAAAGAGCTTAGGGACTTTGACAAATAGGGCTGCAAGCTTCAGAAGGGAGTCTCTCAGGAACTCAAGAGAAGACTCTTGGAAAACCAGCAGAAGGGACGTTAGCCAAGTGAAGATTCGTCTAGGGCAGGCTTCTGTCAGTGAACTGGGGGGAGTGGATGGATGTGGACTGGGTTTAGAATTCTGTTAGGATCAAGTCTTTTATTTTATTTTGAAAGACAAAACTTATCATAAGAATGACCTTGGGAAGGAATCAATTTAAATCATTCCTTATTTCTCTGTATATTTTTGGCTTAAAAACTTAGATCTACTTAAGTATACACCCTGTTGTTTTGATGCATATATGGAGTGAAATGATTATAACAGGCAAGCAGATCTCCCATCCCAATTATTTCCTTTTAAAATTATTTTCTTTCTAGTTCATCAGCATGAATAGAATCTGTGTGTTCCTGATAATCTTTAACCCCTTATGCTTTTCCTGTTGTCTTCTTGTAGGACTTAAGACTGTTCCATATCTCTATTTTTAAAATTTATTTTTACTTATTTATTGAGGGAGGGAGGGAAGAAAGAAGACAAAGACAGTGAGAGAGAGAAAACTGGCATGCCAGGGCCTCCAGCCACTGAAAACAAGCTCCAGATGCATGTACCACCATGTGTACCTGGCTTTCAAGGGTTCTGGGGAGTCTGGCCTGGGTCCTTAGGCTTCTCAGGCAAGTGTTTTAACCGCTAAGCCATCTCTCCAGTTCCAAAGCTCTTTTTTCAATCAAAAACTAAGGCAATTCTATGTGTTCCCAGCTCTCTCACTATATCAACTCTTCAAGTGGCTTTTTAAAAAGCAGTATGGTCCCTGCCTATGTTTAGTTTCATCTTTCTCTGCAGTCTCCTTTAAAATCTGTATCCAATCCTATGAACATCTCATTGTTGCTTGCTCCCCAGCTTTTTTGACATAGGAACCAGGTTTAAGATGAGGACACCAGGGCTCCGAGAGATTAGCAACCCATTCACGATGACATGATGGTGAAGAGGAAAACGGGATTTTTTGGAGTTTTGACTATAGCACCCTTTCTCCCCTCTGGAGTCTTGTGTCATTACACAGGATGAGGACAGTGAGGCTTCTAGGCCAAGGCTTCCCCTCATCATTAATACAGGCTTGCCTCCTCCAGTTCCTGTGCCCAAGACCCTTCACCCTGTGAGCAGGTGGGCTTATGTAACCCATGCTCTGGACCTTGGTTTGTTTGTACTGTACCCTTGTCACTAGAGACATCTTCATGTGGCCCTGGGTATGTATATGTGTATATATATATATATAAAATAAAGCTACAAATCAAACATTTATTCATAAGAAATAATAAGTTTATTTTAAAACAGCTCTTTGGCACATAATTTTACCACTTGCTAAAGACAAAAACAAATCTTCCAATATACCCAACTATAAGCAGCTTAAGGAAGGGAAGTGTTTATTTCAGTTTATAGTTTCTAGGGGAAGTTTGCTCATGGAGGAAAGCATGGCATCAGTCGGGAGCTGGGTATCACTTCTTGTCACATCAGTTAGGAGGAAGCAATGAGAATGAGCTCCTAAACACCCTGCGGGCTAAACTAATAATCCCTAATAACCCCGAGGCCCTCCCTGAGTGACACTCCGCTTCTAGCGACATTCTACCTACCAGAGGCTCTCTCGCCTGTGGAATAAGTATGAGGCTTCATCCAAAGCACATAGGCTATTGGGGGACACTGCACATTCAAACTACCATGGGAGGTAAAGCTGTTGCTTAGGGAGCAGTTTATTTTTGTGTCCAAGGCCAAACATGACCATCTCTGTGGTTAGTGGTTCATGGTTTCACCTCATCCTTGATGTGATGCCCCTGTTCCATCTATTTGGACTGCTTCCTCCTGGTCATACAAACTGGGTCCTCAGATACTTAGTCCATCCCTTCCTTTGATGCTCTGTCTCTTCCTGGTACCTTGTTCCATGCAGCCACTTGGAAAAGCCAGCATCAGGTTGACCTATATCCAGGTTCATGCACACTTGACATGTCAGGGCCAGGCTGTCAACTAGGCCCAGGGCTCTGAGCACATGGCCAGCCTCTGTCTGTCAGGACAATCAGCTTGTTTTCTCCAGATGTGGGGAAGCATGGTGTGAAGGTTTATATTGATTGTAAATTTGACAGGACCTAGAATCATCTAGACAACCAGTCTCTAGATGTGCCTGAGCGTATACCTTTGAGGGATTGCTTTGATTAGGTTCATTGAGGTGGAAGACTCACCTTAACTGATTGGAGGCACCATTCTATGCCCTGGGATTCTGGAGTGTATAAGAAGGAGAGAGCTGGCTGAGTCCCAGTATTCATTTCTCTCTGGTTCTTTTTTTTTTTTTAATATGTTTTATTTATTTATTTGAGAGAGAAAAAGAGGCAGAGAGAGAGAGAGAGAGAGAGAGAGGGAGAGGGAGAGAATGGGCACACCAGGGCCTCTAGCCACTCCAAACAAACTCCAGATGCGTGCACTACCTTGTGCATCTGGCTTATGTGGGGCCTGGAGAGTTGAACTGGGATCGTTTGACCTTGCAGGCAAACACCTTAACCACTAAGCCATCTCTCCAGCCTCTCTCTTTGTTTCTTGATTACAGATGCGATGTGACCAGCTGCTCCATGTTCCTGCCTCCATGCTTCCTGGCCATGATGGACTGGATATTCCAACTGTAAACTGAAATAAACCCTTTCTTTTCTTATGCTGCTTCTGGTCAGATATTTTGTCCCCCAACCAGAAAGGAACTGATATGCACAGGAAATCCCCATGACAGAAATAGAGGAGTTTTATCTTGTGAGCAATCATAGCAGGCCTTCCTTTGAATTCCTAGATTTTTCACAAGAACCCAGAGTTGTAAGAATCATTCCCAGGCTGGCTTGGGGACAAGACATCCATGACAACAAAGTCCTTGGTATTCACCCTGGGGTGCTTTGGAGGGCATTCCCTTGGTCTGTGGTGAATAGTGACTATGGCCAGGTCCTCAGCAAATGAGACGTGATGATCCTTTGGCTAGGAGCTGACGGGAGTGTGTTTGCTATGACTGTGAAGGAAGTGTTTACAAAAGTAACAAGAAATATAAACAAGAACTGGAGGGAAATGTGACTGCTTCTAAGTATGCTTGATATGCTGATTATACGTGTTGCTGTTCTTTCTTATGAAAGCAAGTCCCCTCCAGAATTCATATGTTAGCTGGTTGCCATGAGTACTTGAAAGATATTAGACGAGATTTCTTTAAAAATGTGATCTAGTTTAGGCAAGCATTTCTGTCTATTTACTGAATCTTCTATTTACTTAATAAATGTTTACTAAATGCATATTCTGTGTCAGGGAAGGTACGAGATACTCAGGGGACACTAGGGAATGGAAGAAAGTGGGCAAAGAAAGTGTCACATGTTTTCTCTCATATGTAGAAACTAGAATTAAAACAACAAAAGATTACCTGTGGGTACTAAAGGGACTTCTAAGGAGAGATGGGTTGCTTGTGGGAAAAGCGTTGAAGGGTTTTATTAGGTGATTGGATACTCAGGACACAATGTGCACATATGTGGAAATGTCACATATTAATGTGTGTCACATACAGTGACACACATGTTACATATTAATGTGTTACATATTAAAATGTTACATACTGTATAGATAACATGCACTTATAAATAAACAGAAAGATGCTTAATGCAGAGAATCATTCAGCAAACATTTGCCAGGAAACTATTCTGTAGCAAACACCAGCCAGGCACTGGACATATCAGACACTCCCCAGGTAGTCTTCATAAGCAGGTGAGGGGCAGAGGCGGTGAGCACAAAGTCACTCTGACTCTTTTACACATATACATAGTGCCATGGGGTAGATGCTGTGAGGAGCCCACAGCAAGGTTCTCTGAGAGTGAAAATAGGGAGACGTGGCCTAATGAGAGCTGAGGCAGGGTTGGAGTGCATCAGTAAGGGAACTTCCGTAAGCAATGACATTGTAAAAGCTTTACTACATGGTAGAAGTTGGCTAGAGAGAGAGATGAATATGGTACAAACATTCCAAGAAGAGGAAGTGACTGACTCAAGGGACTGGCTCAACAGGCTCTGTCCTGTCCTGGGAGGACACAGAGCTAAAGTGGCTACAGACTGCAGAGTGAGGGACAGAGTAGGTTGAGAAGGAGCCAGGGAGAGTGCTGGAGAGCTCCTGAGAGGACCTCACGGGCACTGTGATATACCTGATGGCTCCTTCTGACCTGCCTGCATACTGCTACCAAGGCTGCTGGAGAAGGGAGACCAGATGTAGGAGGAGAAAGGCTGTTTAGAGGTGCTCTGGGCCCCAGAAAGGCCAGTGATGCTACAGTTTGGGATAGCTGCCTCGTTGTAAGTGCTTTAGGCAACAGGCACTGTGGTTTAATGTTGATTCTATGGCAGCTGTTATGAATAGCTCTGCAATAAACATGGGTAGGCAGGTGTCTCTGGTGCATGTTGCCATTTAGTCCTTCAAGTATATATGTAGGAGATCTAGGGATGGTGTAGCTGGATCACATGGAAGTCCTAGTTTTAGCTCTTTGAAGAGTCTCCATACTAATTTCCTTAGTGGATACAGTAATTTATATTTCTACTAGCAGTATAATAGGGCTCCTTTCCCCTAACTGTCTGAAAAGGATTCCAATAGTTCATAAAATACCAAAAATGACAAATGGGTTCACATCTAAAAGTTTCTATACAGCTGAAGAAACAAGGAGTGAAGAGACACCCTAGAAAATGAGAAAAAAAAAACCTGCCTGCTATTCATGTGACAGAGGGTTAATATCCAGAATAGTTAGAGTATAATTATTTTTAACTTATGCCAAAAGAGACCTCTCAATTTCTTGGACAGGTGAGGAGAAGTCAGTTGGCATTTGTAGAAAGACTAAATTATCCTCTTTACCCTCCCCCCTCTCTCTCTCATACACATATACACTTAATTTTTTGTTTTCTTTTTAGATAATATCTCACTCTGAAGCCAGGTCTCCTGAGATTGTGTATACTAACACATCTGGTTTGATATATGATTTATTTATTTATTTATTTGACAGAGAAAGAGAGTGAAAATGGGCACACCAGGGCCTCCAGCCACCACAAATGAACTCCAGATGAATGAGACCCTTGTGCATGTGGCTAACATGAGTCCTGGGGAATCGAACCTGGGTCTTTTGGCTTTGCAGGCAAAGGCCTTAACCATTAAGCCATCCCTCCCGCCCTGACATGTGTTTTAAACAAATACAGTGACTTAGAAAGTACATCAGAATAAGAATGACCCTTGGGAAGTTCCCTGACCACTGGCACATTCTGTCTCAGGCACCCAGCCTCCTGGGGTCACCTTTGTCACAACCCACACTCCTTGCTTATGACCTTTGGTTTACCTGCATATCCAGGAAACAGATGGAGTAGTCAGAGTGATATTGCAAAGGTAGATGAATAAACAGGATATGTCAGGGCTTAGGGAACACAACCTGAGAGAGTTTGGAACCCTAGAACAAGTAAGAGAAGGAGTTCTTGCAGCTCAGCTCCGCTGGAGGAAGGGCTGGGAGTGGTGGCCCTCACAGAAGCTATGTCATTTGGTGTCTTTTCTTAGAGAGACCTGGGAAGAAGTGTCTTGACATTCTTGTCCTTCTGCCCTCTGACCCCTCAGTGATGCTTATGGAACAAAGCCAACCAGAAGCTGGCAGCAAGGGAGGCCACCCACACAGTCCAGGAGTTGTCCAGAGCAGACAGCAGCCAGGAGGAGCAGAAAGGCAGTGTCATGGCTGTGGGAAGTGATCATAGGTAAGTGGGACATTTTCAGCTTGCCTCCCTCACTAGACCTCAGTACCCTCTACAACGTAGGATATGTTTCTTAATTCGTACCTCTAGCCACAAAGTCAAATAAGGAAGGTTGATAATATATGAACGCAATGACAGAATGAATGAAAGAGTGGATCAATTAATGAATGGATGGAGGTGGCTTAAGTCTTCCCTATTCCCTATCGCACTACTTTAGATCAGCCTCTCAGAACCACGTAGGAATATTTTGTAATCACCACATCCAACATGGTCCTAAAGGCTGTGAAAGACTTATCACTGCTTGGTAGTCGGCATGGATGCCTGTGTACTGGAGAAAATTGCTTCCTTCATAGCAGAGATGAACCCTTCCCCCCCCCTCCTATTCCAAAGACCTCAAATTCTGAATTAGGAGAGATGTGAATTAATGAGTTCTTCGTGTAACAAGAAAAACCTCTTTTAATAACTGGGAGTTAAACAGAGTTTGGATCCCTGCTGATCTTATTGGCAAAATTAAATAAAAGTGACATTCTGCTGGCCCAAGCAAATTAGCAGCCAGCCCGTGTAAAGGCTCAGTTAACCCGAGACATTGTGTGATGTATTACCCATTGTTTGACGTACTTTCATAAGAGCAAGACGAAGTGTCCCATCCTTTAGACTCTGGTAATGTGTCTCATTGTTAAATTCAATAGGAAAAGCGATTCATACTGTGGTATGATTGAAAAGAAAATTGAATCCTTTTGATGTTATAAATGTGTCTATTACTGCGTGTGCACACAAATTTTCCATGGAAATTATGGTGAAAGTGGTGATTCTCCTCAAAAAATGCATTAGTGTTGACACGTTCAATTTTATCTGCATCAGAATATAAATACCCTTTAACCATGGTCAAATTGTGCGGAATGTATAGACCACATCTGCATAAGTCACTTGTCTATCCATCTATCTGGGGGGAAAAAACCACATTTGAGTGCTGAGAGCTATCCTGGTTCCCCATTTGCAGTTTTGAAAAATATATATTATTCAAAGCATTGGTACAGGATTTGTGTGAGGGTCTCTCTAATTTAAAAGGTGGTTTCATAAAGCAGGGTCCATAATTTCACATCCTGGTTGCACAAAGCAAGTTTGAAAGCCTCTGTGGGATGTCATGCCGACAGTGACCACCAGGCCATCATTGCCCATGTATTGACCAAATGTTCATGGGACTTTCTTGTCCCATGTCCACTGTGTGGCTTCTTTTCCCTTGGCTTAGGGCCAAACGATAAGGGAAAATTTACCATTACTTCTTGTTTCCTTCCCCCTAAATCCAACTCCTTTCCTCCTCTGTTCCTCCATTGTCCTATGCCTCTCTGGGTGTGTTCTCCTCTGTGGGCCTCAGTCTCCCTTTCTGCAAGACAGGATTGCTATGATCTTCTGAGTTAAGTGTTTGGTTCTGTTGGAGGTGGGGGATAGTTCGGTGGGTAAAGTACCTGCCTTGTGCGCATGAGGACCTGAGTTTGGCCCTCTGTTATCCACTTAGAACTACCAGGCATAGTAGTATGCTCCTGTAATCCCAGTACCAGGGAGGGAGCAGGAGAGAGGAGGTGGTATTTACTGCCCACAGAGTTCAGCCTAATTGATAAGTTCCAGGACAGTGAGAAACCCTGTCTCAAAAAGAGGTGGATGGCATTCCTGATGACACGCGAGATTGTTCTCTAGCCTCCAAACACATATGTGTACATCTCCCTGCACACATGTGTCCACACAGACAAACAACATGCATACACATATAATACACACACACATACCACACACATGCACACACACCATATATACTACACACACACACATGCACACTCACACACATGTACATTTTTAAAAAATTGTACTTGTGAATGCATTTTGCTTCCATCCCTGTGTTCATCAGTTGCTAGTAGAAAATTCAACACAAAATAGCTTGGGAAACATGAGAATTAATTATTCCTTTATCATATCCCCTTCCCAAACACAAACTAAGGGACAATTCTGCTGGGAGCATCGTCGTCAGAACTGGGTCGCGCTCTGTTTCTTAATTCTTCCAGAGTACACTCCAGCCACGCACTCTTCCCTCCCAGACCCACATGTGTGCACCCTTTATTCATATCCTCCCCATTCAAATCTGAGCTCCCCAAACAGCCTCGAAGGCATCTTCCCTGGAACTGACATCAAGTCCGTGTCATCCCTGGATCAACTGCGGTAGGGGCCAGAGACCCCTGATGTATGTTCTGATTAGCTTTCCTATGGTCACATCCATGCGGGTATTTTGAAGGTAAGTCACCCCTCATGAACTCATGTGTCTGAGTACTTAACCACCAGTTGTTGGTGGAATTTGGGAAGATTCTGGAAACTTTAGGAGTTGGAGCCTTGCAGGAGGACATGTGTCACTGAGCCTTGAGCTGTTGACCCAGACCGTGCTTGCTGTTCTTCCTCTCTGCCGTAGGAGAATGTGACTTTGCTTCTTGGCCCCTGCTCTTTGCCCGCCATGGCCAACTCTACCGGCTGGAACTGGAAAATGAAATCGACTCTTTCTTCCCTAAACTGCTTTTGGGTGGGTATTTTGTCCCAGAATAAGAAAGTAACTGTTATTTACCCTGAGAGTCGAACAACACTTGGTGTTAAGAACCAAGGCCAGGGAAGTGAAAGGAGGAAACATGTGGCCTTGTAATTAAAAGGAGAGTTAATATGTGCTGGAGGGGTTGGGGAGTCTTATCTGGGCTGAAGTGTCAATGCAAGCAGTTTCTGCAGCCTGAAATGTCTCTTCGTCCTTGCAAATGTGGCAAAGCTGGAGGAGGAAGGTCCCCACACAAGAGAGATGGTTCCTATGCCCTGAGCGAGAAATTTGTTTGACTTGGTAAAGAAACATCAAAATGGCTGTAGAGACTGAGTGAAGAACAGAAGAAGGAGACATCAAAAATAACACCAGGAGCAGGCACACGCTCCTGACACTGTTGTCCACCTGATGTTGGCCAGGAGGTGATGTCCACTCCCCCATCATGCCATCGTTTTCCCCGGCTGTAATGGAGCTTCCCCCCATGTCTGCAGAGAGATGGGAGCAGAAATCCCGCACGCTGAGTACGGCCTTGGGGTCCCCCTAGCTAGCCTGCTTCTCTGGGCGGCATCATCCTCCTGAACGCTCTCCACTCTCACTGCTTCGTGCAGGCTAAGCTGAGCCAGCTCAAGATGGAAGGCCTGGACAGCCACGGCACCTGCTACCCGGGCACTGTGCTCCTGGGTGGGGGCATCGCATTTGTGCTGTCCAGCTTCTTGGCACTGGGTTTTACTGGCACCTTTCTAGGTGACTACTTCGGGATCCTCAAGGAGGCCAGAGTGACCGTGTTCCCCTATAATGTGGTGGAGAAGCCAACTCCTGGGATGGGCAATCGTGAACACCAGTCCTATGGGCTTCCTGCCGACGAAGCTGGTGGCCCTTATCTACGTGGTAGCTGTCCTGTGTGAGGAGCCATTTGCCACTGAGCTCTACCAACAAACAGCTACCAAGTCGTGCTGGAGGAGCTGATGGGGTTGTGGGGGGTTCAGTGAAAAGATGAGCTGGCCTGTAGGCTGCCCCACACATCCAGCTCTTCTTGGGGACAGTATTGCTCCCCTGTGTACCTAGTGCCTTGGAAACCAGCCTTGGAGAGCCCAGGCATACCGCCATATGGCCACTGAGCCTCTCATCCCACCACCCCCCACTCACTAATGAGGGCACTCTGACCTCTAGGAAACAACAACACAAAAAAAAACAGAGACCAGCAACAGCATGTGGAAGGTGGAGGCAGGAGTTAAAGGTTATCCACCACTACATAGTGAGTTCAAACCTAGTCCCTGAGACCACCCTGTTAAAGCAACAAAACAAACAAACAAAAGGACAGGTCATAGGTCATAAGGCCATTGTTAGGGACTTAACCCTTCAACCAACCTTCCAAGTCTTGAATAACTTTAATGTAGACATTCTTCACTCTTAGCCTCTGCAGAAGATAGGGCTGCAGTTTTACTTAGAATCCTGGACCCCCAACATATTTCCACTGTAAGTAACATCATTGGTTGATCCCAGGCTGCAAGAATGAACATCTGCCTCACTTTCCCATGAATAGTTCCGATTTTCCTGCCAGCTCTTCCAATGGTGTGAGTGTGGCTGGGAATGGGTTAGATTAGAGAGAGAGGATGGCGAGGCGGGGGGGGGGGGGGGAGACTGGTGCAGAGTTAGTCTGGGACTCTGTGCAGAGAGCAGCCACGCTGCCACATAAGCACCTATGTGGCACTAGCTGCTTACTTTCCCAGAGTTTTATGTTCCTCTTCTGTCACATGGAAACAAGGGTATGCATTCCACAGGAACTGTGTGATCGTGAACATGAGCTGCCTACTGTAGAATAATGTCCCACTCACTAATCACTGTCGCTGTATCGGTCAATTCTTGAAGATTTTCTCCCCGTGGGGTTGGGACCTCGGTCTTATTCTTCCAGATTCTGGCTGGTAGTCATTTTTGGAATCATGATTCTACTACACATTTGGACTGCTAGAGTCATCAATCTTACGAGTTTTGGCTGTCCCTTGTTATTTTTGTTGTGTGGCTTTATGAGAGTTGAGTTGGATGGAATTGGCTTTTAAAGCCAGAAGGCCTGAGACATGTCCAGCATCATTATATTTATTTGGACACAGAGTATTTGCTTCTGGCCACCCTTCCTCACTGGAACAACCAGAGAGTTTTCCGAATACCCATCTTGCTTGCATCCTAGTCATCACCTTGCATACCCTGTGAACTTGGCTATCCCAAGCTATGACTGGTAGCCAAGTCTCAAAATCATGCCACGTACCAGCTGCAATCTTCCTTACCCAGGAAAGGCAATTTCTGTAGGTACCATGTAAATATTCAAACCCTTTCTTGAGCTCCCTCCAGCAAGTATTGTCTCTGACTCACCTCTGGGAGAAAAATGATCAGGACAGAGGCCACTTGCTAGGGAAAAACTAACAAACAAACAAATGAAACCTTCATCTGTGGCATTTCTCCCCCCCCCCACCTCTCTCTCTCTCTGTTCCCCTCTCTCCATCTGGTAGTTGGAAGTCTCGGCTTCTCTCCCGCATGTATCATGTGAATATTGCCTTGTAAATTGTTCAGAATCCAAGTCTGGGTGGGATATTTACCCAAAGCGAATTATGGCTGGATGCATTCCTATGTCAACATGTGCCACACTCATTTCTTATAAAGTAGTTCATTATTCTGTGGGGGCATAAATAGTATTACCAGATTGATATGATTAAAGCTAGTGAGTCATTAATTAGCATCTAATTAAAAGAGATGAGTTGCACACCCATGTACAGTAGCTAACATAGTGTTTTCCCTGAAAAAAGAAATGATTAAGTGTATAGCAATTGTGTTTGCAAAGAGCCCACACCAAACCACATGTATAATTCTCTGGGAAGGCAGGGACTACATTGGCCTTGGGGCTTCAGAAAAATTGAATTTGCTCCCTCCCAAGATGTGGTGCCAGCACAGGCTCTCCACTCACAAGACGCTGGCATGATTATTGTGTGAGTTCCAGAAATATCAACAGGGAAGCCATCAAGTCAGCTCCCTGGGGCTCAGGCTTAGGCTTAACTCGGCGTCTCCTTCTGTTGTGTATGCTACTGTGATGTCAGCCCACGGGCCAAGCAATCTCACTTTCCTTACCTAATTTAATTTTCACACAACCCACATCACCAGTTTACAAACCAAAACAACTTAACCTCAGTTGCTGTCAATTTGATGATGAGAAAATTTCTGAAATCAGCACCGAGACACCCCCCATCTCCCCAGCCGTTCAGACCCGGAGGTGCCATTTCCAGGTGACCTGCTCTCACCCTCTTTGGGTAGCCTCCTTGCTTTCTTCTTCTTCCTTCCTTACTTCTCCCATGGCTGAATTTCTTATCACCATGTTTTCTTAAATGTCACTATTCTGTTTAAACTCATTCCTAAACTTTACGTATCCATGCCTTACCCCTAAACTTCCAAATGTAGGAGAATCCCAGTTTACCCAGCTGGTGTTGACTAAGCTATACTCCATTCACTCATTCTTCCCGAATTCCTTGTGATTTCTACAATGGAGCCCAAGATGGGATGAAACTAGACTGTGTTTAAACTCACCTCTGTGCTGACATTTCTGTCACAGCACCCATCCGTGTAGCCACTGAGCCTAACAGTAATGAAAAATTCACCATTCACAGTCTGGAGGCCAGAGGTCAATACTGGGCATCATTTTTGACCACTTTCCATCGTGTTTGTTGAGACAGGCTCTTTCATATCACCCAGAACTCATCAACTGGGCTAGTTCAGCTAATCAGCTTGCACTGAGGGTCCACCTGCTTCTGTCTCCCGAGGCCTGTGTTTCAGGTGCATGCTCTGGTGTTTCCAGAACTTTTATGTAGGTGCTGGAGATCGGAACTCAGGTGCTCACACTTACACAGGAAGTGCCTTACTCACTGGCCCCCAGCTTCAATTTCTTGTTAGTGATAATGTCAGGTTGTCAAAGTCTCACATGAAAATGATCTGGAAGGAATCAGACGAAGCAGATATGGCTATTTCTGTCAAAAGGAATGGGATGGAAATTAGAAGAATACAGGTTAGAACTTTGAGGGGAAATTTTTTGCATCTTGTATATGCATCTTTTATATATTTTATATCACTAATATCCTCATGGATGGCTTGTAGAATAATAGCAAGATCAAAAATGAAAGCAAAAAATTGAGCTGGGCATGGTGGTACACATCTGTAATCCCAACACTTGGGCAGCTGAAGCAGAAAGAGCCTCAGATCTAGGCCAAATTGTGAGACCCTGTCTCAGAAAAATAAAGACCAGATGAATAAGTAAGTAAACAAATAATAAATCAAAAGAGAAAAATAAATGAAAGGAGCATACTCCTTTCAGAAGAATCTAGACTATTTCTAGGAAGGCTGAATAATAAATAGAACAAAAAGAATTCTCTTACCTATGGATGATAGCCTGCTATTAACATTTTATATCTTTCTTCTATCTTGTTTTTATTAAGTTCCATTGTTTAAATTTCATGATACTCTGTAAGAATTGTGAATCTCTTTTTTTCCCCTTAATATCTGGACCTATGTATATCTAGTACCGCTAAGAGTTTTTGTTGATACAACTTTAATTATAGTGTAACATTCCCCAGTGAAGGGGTGAGGTATCACTCGTTTATCCTTCCTGTGGTTGGACAAGTATGTTTCTAATATTTTTGCAGTACAAGTACTGCTGAGGAAGACATCTGTTCTTAATTGGAAAGTTTAAATTATTTATATTTCTTGTCACAACTGATATATTCATTTGTTCTTGTTCTGTTATGTTTATTATATTTGATCTTTCCTTTCTGTTTCTTTTGGACTATCTTCTTTTTCATTAATTTTTCTCTATGGTCATTTTGAAGTATACCTGATGCTTTTAACTCTATTAAATATTTCTTTTTAAATGTAGTACTTTATAGTGAAATATTGAAAGTTCTCTCCTGAAATTTCTCATCGATTCCTCCAGGACATGTTGTCTAGTGAAGCCTGCTGAATACACCTACTCTTATTAGTTTCAATTATGAGATTTTTTCTATAATTTCAGCTTGCTTCTTTTCATAGATGTCATCTCTGTACAATAGTTCTCAGCCTAAATATTCAGAATTTTTGAGGGAAAGGAATCTATTAAAATTTTCCTTTGTAAGTTTTGAAACAATGCTAATAGAAATATGTAGTCTTAGAATTTTTGTATTTTCGTGGAAGAATCTATCATTTGTGATAATGGATTATCCATGCTTATTTCAAGTATATATGTGTCTTAAATATTTCTTTGGGGCTGGAGAGATTGATTAGTGGTTAAGGTGCTTGCCTATGAAGACTAAGGACCTAGGTTCAAAACCCAGTACCCACATAAGCCAATGCACAAGGTGGTACATGCCTCTGGATTTCACTTACAGTGGCTAGAGGTCCTGGTGCACCCATCCTCCCCCACTCCACCTCTCCCTCCCTGTCTCTCTGGCTCAAATAAATAAAGAAAATATTTTTAAAAATATATTTATTTGATATTATAGCTAAATCAGCCAACTTTTTCTTTTTATTTTTTTGAGTTCACCAATAATTAAAATTTTTATATAGGTTTAAGCTCAAGCATTAACACACACATACACAAGATAATTTTCCATGACCAAGGGAAGGGTAGGTGAAGGATTTTCAAGAGAAAGTGTTTCAGGCCTTTTTTTAACTCTCATGTTTCAAACTATAAATGAGACTGAGGTGATCAGCTTTCTTCACCACGCTTCACTGAGTTTTTAAGAGTGCACACACACTTACACTGCATGCCTGTCCGTATACAAAACATTCTCTTTGCTCCAGACAAGAGAAGACAAGGGCCACCCCCCAGACAATGTTGTCCAAGTTTGTTTATTTTACTAGTTTTGTCTTTAAATATGTGTACATGTATAACACATTTCCATGTTAAATACATTGACATGGTTTTATATATTAAATACATTATGTACTTTATACCTGTAGTTTATTTCATTTAGAAAAAGGGCTGTGAAGTTCGCTCGTGGTGTCGCATGCACCAGACTTTTGTTTCTGGGATGATTCCATCAGAGACGTGCGCCATAATTTGTTTATCCTTTCACCAGGTGGCTGACCTTTGTGTTGTTTTCAGTTTGGAACTACTATGAATAAAGCTTCTATGAATATTCTTGAACAAACATTTGTGTAGACTTGAATTTTAATTTCCTTTGGGTAAATGCCTAGGGAAGCAATAGCTAAGTCACAAGGCATACATTTGTTTAACTTCATAAGGAACTGCCAAGATGTTTTCCAAAGACACTGTACAGTTGTACACTCCTGCCAGAGATACGTGAGGATTCTGCTTTTCTACATCAAATTGAGGTCTTTCTATTTTCAGTTTTCTAAGTTTTTTTTAAACTTTTTTAACCACGATTGTATATTGAATATTTTCAAAGGCTTTTTCTGCAGCCATTTAACTTACCATGATTTTCTTCTCTAATTTATTTATGAGTTTCCCCTAATCTATTGATAATAGTAATTAATAATAATATTAATAAAAATAATAATAATAATTATTATTATTATTGATTTTGTTTGAGGCAGGGTTTTGCTCTTACTTGAACTGACCTGAAACTCACTATGTAGTCTCAGACTGGCCTTAAACTCACAGCACTCCTCCTACCTCTGCCTCCTGAGTGCAGGGATTAAAGGTATGCACTGCCTCACCCAGCAATTATTATTATTTTAATGCTACCTGAGCCTATTTTTCCTAGAACAAATTCCACTCGATCATGATAACTTTATATGTCTCTCTGTGTGTGTGTGTGTGTGTGTATTTCAGAAATACTTTTATTACTTTTTATTTAAAAATTTTTATTACAAATTTGTTCAGCATAGATATATTATTTTCTATTTTTTCAAAGAAATATTTTGATTTTTGTCATCAAGGTTATTCTGGACTTATAAATAAGAATGTGTCCCTTCAATGCTTGCTAGGATTCACCACTGAAGACCTCTTAATTTAGTTTTTCCAATATTTTCAACAACAAATTCAATTTATTAAGAGTTATAAATCTATTCTCAGATTTCATTCTATGTTAGTTTTGATGATTAATCTTATTTAAGCAATTTGTGCAACTGACACAAGTTGTTAAGTTTATTGATATAAACTTTTCATAATATGACCTTATTGCTTGAAAGTGTGTGGGGTCTATAGTGATGTCCCTTCTGTCAATTTTTTTATAATGGTACACTGTAATTTCTCTTTTTTCTTAATTCACTTAGACATAAGTTTTATCACTTAGCATTTTTAAATATTATTATTTATTTATTTGAGAGAGAGAGAGACAGAATGGGCATGCCAGGGCCTCCAGGCACTGCAAATGAACTCCAGATACATGTGCCACCTTGTGCACCCAGCTTATTTGGGTGCCAGGAAATCCAACCAGGGTCCTTTGGTTTTATAGGTAAGTGCCTTAACCACTAAGCCATTTCTCCAGCCTAAGTTTACAATTTTTGTTTTATATTTTCACTAATACCATATTTGGACTTCACTGGTTTCTTCTGTTTTTTATTTGCTTTACATTTCAATGACTTGTATTTAATTTGTTGTTTGCCAATTTGGTTTAATTTATTCTTTTTCTAAGTTATTTAGGGTGGGATTTTAGACCATTGTTTCTCCTTGAAAGATATTTTGTGCTGTGGTCTGAATCTTCATGATCCTCCCATTGACATGCAGGTGTTCTAATCACAAAGTGATGGTATTAGGAGGTAGAGCTTATGGGAAGTGGTTTAACTATTTTTTCTTCTGGCAATTTCAAAGTGTATGGTCTTACATTAAGGTCTTTGATCCATTTTGAATTGACTGCACAGGAATGAGAGATACAGACCTGGTTTCATCATTCTATACCTGGAAATTCAGTTTTATTTTGTTTTTAAAATTTTTTATTGACAACTTCCATGATTGTAAACAATAATCCATGATAATTCCCTCCCTTTCCCCACTTTCCTCTTTGAAACTCCACATTCCATGATATCCCCTCTCCTTCAAATTCAGTCTTTCCTTCATTTTTTTGATGTCATGAACTTTTCTTCCTACTATGATGGTCTTGTGCAGGTAGTGTCAGGCACTATGAGGTCATGGATATCCAGGCCATTTTGTGCCTGGAGGAGCACATTATAAGGAGTCCTACCCTTCCTGTGGCTCTTACATTCTTGCTGCCACCTCTTCTGCAATGGGCCCTGAGCCATGGAAGGTGTGATTGAGATATTTCAGTGCTGAGCACTCCTCTGTCATTCTTTCTCACCACCATGGTGCCTTCTGAGTCATCCCAAGGACACTGCCATCTGAAAAGAGAAGGTTCTCTAACCAAAAGTGAGAGTAGCATTAATATATGGGTATGTACATTATGAGAAGTGCTTATTGGGCAGTTTGGTGAGCATAGTATATACATTTAGCCAGACAACAGCAGACTTTACACCTCTAGGGCTAATGACTACCCCTGTTGTAGGTTTTCATTATCAGGGATGTATTTTCCCTCCCATGGAGTAGGCCTCCAGTCAAATTGAAGGGTGGTTGATTTCCCCTATAACAGATGTGCCACTATTGCACCCTTTGGCTCATCTGGCTTGGCTGGCCAAACTTAAGGCTTGCAGTGTCTACTGTTGAGTATCTTCACTGCTGATTTCTTTCTCTCCCATTGAACTGCATGCAGCATGGCTTTTTGTAGCTTTCTGTCAGCTGGTCTACATGGAGGAGGTTTTCAGCTTAGCTCCTGCAGGATTTCTCAGTGATCTTGCAGCCAATGTATGTGGAGTCTTCAGCAATAGAATCTTACCATCTACTTCTGGTGGGAAACCGAGGGTCTTGGCAATGGCCTGTAATGTCTTTGGGGCATCAGTGATCTCCCTGTCCAACTACTCACTGGAGGCATCTCATCCCTGGAACTGAAAAATTTGTAGTAACAATCTATGGCTCCTGTGTGTTCCATTGTCCAAAAAAGTAGGTTTCCATATGACTTATTTATATCCTTTTAGATTTAGATTAGCCCTCCCTCCACATTTCCTTTACTCAATCTCTTCCCCTGACTTCACTTAGGTCTTTTCACCACCATTAATCTGTTCTTCTATTTACATATATACAATACCATCCTATTAAGACCTCCCCTCCCTTCATTTATATTCCCTTTATATCTCCTTTCCAGCTTACTGGCCTCTACTACTGAGTTTTCTTCCTGTTCACAAAGAAGTCCAATCATTTGCAGCTGGGATCCACATATGAGAGAGAACATGTGACATTTGGCTTTCTGGGCCTGGGTAACCTCACTTAGTTTAATCCTTTCTAGATCCATTCATTTTCCTGAAAATGTCATAACTTTATTTTCTTTACTGATGAGTACAACTCCATGGTGTAAATGTGCCACATCTTCATTATCCATTCATCACTTGAGGGACATCTAGGCCGGTTCCATTTCCTAGCTATTGTGAATAGAGTGGCAATAAACATGGTTGAGTAGGTATCTCTAAGATAGTGAGACAAGTCCTTAGGATATATGCCAAGCACTAGTATAGCTGGGTCATATGGTAAATCTATTTTTAGCTGTCTCATGAAACTCCACACTGATTTCCACAATGGCTGGACCAGATGACTAGGGACATAGAACATTGTTTTAGATGTTTACACTCCATCTATATTTCTTCTTTTGAGAACTCTATTTAGTTCCATGGCCCATTTTTAATTGGGTTGTTTGGTTTTTTATTATTTAGTTTTGCTGTTGTTTGTATATCCTATATATTTATATTCTATCAGTTTCATAGCTTTCCATTCTGCAGGTTGCCTCTTTGTTCTATTCACAGTGTCTTTCATCCTACAAAAGCTTTTTAATCTCATGAGGTCCCAGTGGTTAATCTATGGTTTTATTGCCTGAACAATTGGGGTTATATTCAGAAAGTCTTTGCCAAGATCAACATGTTGAAGGGATTCCCCTACATTCATTTTCCTCAAGCAGTTTCAGAGTTTCAGTTTTGATATTAAGGTCCATTTGGACTTAATTCTTGTGCATGGAGATAGATAAGGATCTATTTTCATCCTTTGACAGATATATATCCAGTTTTCCCAGCACCATTTGCTGAAGAGGCTTTCTTTTCTCCAATGAGTATTTTTGGCATTTCTGTCGAAGATTGGGTGGCTGTAGCTACCCAGACTTACATCTGGGTCCTCTATTCTGTTTCATTGATGTACATATCTGTTTTTGTACCAGTACCATGCTGGTTTTATTACTATGGCTCTGTAGTATAGATTAAAATCAGGTAGGGTGATACCACCAGCCTTATTTTTGTTGCTCAAAATTGTTTTAGATATTTGAGGGTTTTTGGGGGGGCTTCCAAATGAATGTTTGGATTGTTTTGCTTCTATTTCCATGAAGAATGTCATTGGAATTTTGATTTGGATTTCATTAAATGTGAAGATTGCTTTTGGTAAGATTGCCATTTTTACAATATTGATTCTTCCAATCCAAAAACAAGGGATGTTTTTCCATTTCCTAGTGTTGTCTGCATTTCCTTGCTTGAGTATTTTAAGTTTTCAATGTACAGATCCTTCACTTCCTTGGTTAGGCTTATTCCAAGGTACTTTCTTATTATTTTTCTTTTTGATGCAATTGTGAGTGGGAGTGATTCTCTGATTTCATCATCTGTGTGTTTGTTGTTAGCATATAGGAAGGCTACTGATTTCTGTATGTTTATTTTGTATCCTGCTACATGGCTACAGGTTTTCATCACCTCTAACAGTTTGCTGGTAGAGTATTTAGGCTCCTTCATGTGTAGAATCATGTCATCTGCAAATAATGATAACTTGATGTGTTCCTTTCCAATTTGTATCCCTTTTATGTGTGTCTCTTGCCTTATTGCTATGGCTAAGAGTTCCAGTACTATATTAAATAAAAGTGGAGACAGTGGTCACCCTTGTCTTCTTCCTGATTTTAGTGGAAAAACTTAAAGTTTTTCTCCATTTAGTATTATGTTTGCTGTAGACTTGTCATAAATAGCCTTTATTATGTTGAGATATGTTCCTTCTATTCCAAGTCTCTGTAGTATTTTTATCATGAAGAAATGTTGAATTTTGTCAAATACTTTTTCTGCATCTAATGAGATGATCATGTGATTTTTGTCCTTTAGTCCATTTATATAATGTATTACATTTATGAATTAGCATATGTTGAACCATCCCTGCATCTCTGGGATAAAGCTTAGTTGGTTGGGGTGACTAATCTTTCAGATATATTCTTGTATTCTGTTTGCTAGTATTTTGTTGAGAAATTTTACATCTATTTTCAGGAGGGAGATTGCTCTGTAATTTTATTTTTTGTTTTGTCTTTGCCCAGTTTTGGTATCAGAGTGATTCTGGCTTCATAGAAGGAGTTTGGTAGGATTCCTTCTTTTTCTATTTTATGGAAAAGTTTAAGAAGCATTGGTGTGAGTTCTTCCATGAAGGTTTGGTAAAAATCACCAGAGAATCCATCTGGGCTTGAACCTTTTTTAGTTGGGAGATATTTGATAACCACTTGGATCTCCATACTTATTATAGGTCTATTTAAGTGATTAATCACACCTTGACTTAATTTAGGTTGGTCACATAAGTCAAGAAAATCATCCATTTCTTTCAGATTTTCAAACTTATTGGAGTATATGTTCTTGTAGTATGTCCCTATGATTTTTTTGAATTGCTCTGGTTATCTGTTGTGATAGTGCCTTTTTCATCTCTAATTTTATTAATTTGTGTTTCTTCTCTCTTTTTTTATGGTCAATATTTTAGATTTCCAATTAAGATGGCAGTGTAGGAACCACAACAAAGCAGCCTAGGGGAGCAAAAGCCAAAAATAAACCCAGAAAAATATACTCTTCTACTAAAAACTGAGGTGTATAATAAACTGCTAACTGCAGTAGAGAAGTAGGAGAGATACAGAGGATCTAGAGTCCATAGAAGCAGGCAGAAGTGACTTGAGCAGCAGTGGCAACAAGTCTGTGTGGCCACAGCCACAGGCTGGACCTGAGCTGTAGGAAAAGCCAGGTGAGGGGATTCTCCACTCGCACCAGAGCTCCTTGCAAACTGAAGAAATGTGAAGGGAGAATGGCAGGGACCAACAGAGGAGCACCTCATGAGGAAGAGGAGTGTGAGGACCAGAGGGAGAACTTCAACCACCACCCATAGCCTCCCCTCCCCCACCAAAAGTGCAAGCGCCAGCAAGCATCAGAGATCAGGGAAAGGGAGGTCACCTACTCAGCACCTGGAACAGGTCATCAGAGCAGTGATCCAGTGACCCAGCCAGCCTACCTGAGACCACAGCGCAGCAAAGAGGGACCCAAGCAGGAGCACAAAACAATTGAGACAAAAACCATCCCAAAAGGTAACTGGGATTACACCAAGTCAGCACCCACCAAATTAGCCTAGTGTATAGGCTTGAATTAGATGGGCTAATTGCACCTTTCATGCCAGGATAAATTATATGTTAAATATGATGGATGGTTGGATTTGCCATTCTTGAATAAGCTATATTTTGTGCTTGTCATTTGTTGCTTCCTGATTTATAGTGCCTTTGTTTCCTCTTCTGTCGTTTGGAAGGGTCTCACTTGGTCACAAGCTGACTTGGAACCCTCTACAGATCAGAAATCTTAGCCTCCTAATTGGCAGGATTAAGGGTATGGGCAACACACATCCTATCTGGTTGTCATAATACCTTCTCTTGCATAAATACTCTGCTGATTTTCATTGAATATATACATTGTTTAGTTAAATTTTAGAATCTGCCTGTATTTCATTCCACCCAGACTACTTGAATACTCTCATAGCAGGCAAACTCAACATCTAGGGTCACTTTTGTAGTTACTCTGAGGGTCTTAAGAGACATACCCTACACGTTAAGCTACTACTCTGGAGATATATAACAACAGATTGATTGATACATCTAGCCATACTGAGGGTAATTAGAAAATCCAACATTAAATTAATCCAGGATGCAAAAATATGTACATTATAACACAAGAAACACACAAAAAAATCAAGACAATATAAATCCATCAAAAAGTATGAATACATCAGCAATGACCTCCAGTGAGACTGACTTAGAGGAAATACCTGAGAAAGATTTGAAAAGAATGATAAATATGTTCAAAGAAATCAAAGAGGAAATCAAAGGAATGAAAGCAGAAACAGAAAACCAATTTAATGTAATAGGAGGTCAACATAAGACATAAATAAGGAAATAGAAATAATAAAGAAAAACCAGTCAGAATTACCAGCAATGAAAAACAGTCAATGAAATAAAAAAACTCTGTAGAAAATCTCAACAGTAGAATGGATGAAGGAGAGGACAAAATACCAAAACTAGAAGAACAGGTGGCAGATCTAATACAGTCCAACAAAGAGAAAGATAAACTAATAGGAAAGTATGAATGGGAATTTCAAGATATTTGGGACACTATGAAAAGATTCAGGGTATAGAAGAAGGAAAAGAATTTCACTCCAAAGGTATAGTAAGCATTTTCAACAAATCATACAAGAAAACTTCCCCCAAATTGGGAAAGATATGCCTATGCAGATACAGGAATCCTTTAGAACACCAACCAGACAAAGCCTGGAAGGAACCTCTCCTTGCCATATTATAATTAAAAAATCAAGTCACATACAAAGGCAAGCCCCTCAAGATCACAGCAGATTACTCAACACAAATCTTATAAGCCAGAAGGGTTGGAATGATGTGTTCAAAGTTCTGAAAGATAACAACTGCCAGCCAAAGACAAAATTAGCTCTACATAAAATACTTGGAAGAATCCTCTATGCTGAAGAGAAAGAAAAGCACACAAATAAGGGACCTGGAAAAACAAACCATACTCAAATAATAATTAATACAAGAGAACAAAGTTAAAACCAGAAGAACTACAAAACAAGAAAAATGACAAAAATAAATACATGCCTTTCAATAATAACTCTTAATATCGGCTGCCTCAATGCCATAACCAAAAGGCATAGGTTTGTAGACTGGGTTAAAAAGCAGGATCCTTCAATTTTTTTTTTTTTTTTTTTTTTTTTTTTTTTTTTGCGTCTAAAAACTCACCTTTCTACAAAGGATGGACACTGTCTTAGAGTGAAAGATTGCAAAATGGTGTTGCAAGCAAATGGGCTTAGAAAACAAGCAGGTGTTGCCATCCTAATATCTGACAAGGTAGACTTCAGCCCAACGTTAGTTAAGAATGATAAGGAAGATCACTTTATATTGATTAAAAGCACACTCCAACAGGAGGATGTTCCAGTCATAAACATATATGTACCTAACATGGGGGCTTCCAAGTTCATCAAACAAATGCTATTAGAACTAAGATCACAGATAACACCATAGTTGTAGTGGGTGACTTCAACAAACCACTCTCAATTGACAGGTTATCCCAGCAAAAAGTCAACAGAGATGAATATGGATTAAATGAGGTCATAGAACAAATGGACCTAACAAATATGTACAGAACATTTCATCCAAATGCTGCAGAATACACATTCTGCACATGGAACATTCTCTAAAATAGACCATATATTAGGAAACAAAAAAAATCTTAACAAATACAGGAAAATTGAAATAAGTCCTTACACTCTATCTGATCACAGTGGGATCAAACTATAAATCAATAGCAAGAAAAGAGCTATAGAGCATATACAAAATCATGGGAACTAAACAACACACTAATAAACGATGAATGGGTCAATGATGAAATCAAGAAGCAAATCACAAAGTTCATAGAGTCAAATGATAATGAGAACACAACATACTAAAGCCTTTGGGACACAATGAAGGTAACCTAAGAGAGAAATTTATAGCTTTAACTGCCTATATTAAGAACTTAGAAAGATCTCAAGTAAGCAGCTTAGTGCTTCACCTTAAAGCCTTAGAAAAAGAAGAACAAGACAAACTGAAAATCAGTAGATGGGAAGAAATATTAAAGATTAGGGCAGAAATTAATTAAATGTAAACAGCAACAACAACAAAAAACAATCCTAAGAATCAATGAAACAAAGAGTTGGTTCTTTGGAAGAAATTCAGTTTTCTAGCACAATTTATTAAAGAGGCTGTCATATTTCTGGTGAATGATTTTGACATTTTTGGAAAACATTAGGTGCTAAATTGGTGTGGGTTTATTACTGGTGCTTCCATTTCATTCTATTGGTATGTGTGTCTGTTTTGTAACAATACCAGGCTCTTTTTAAATTTTATTACTGTGACTCTGTAATATATTTTGAAGTCAGATATGATAATAATCTAAGCATTTTTCTATTTGCTTAGGAGTGCTTTTGCTATTTGGTGTCTTCTGATGGCATAAGACTTCAGGATAGCCTTTGCTATCTGTGAAGAATGCAGTGGGATTTGGATGGAGATTGTGTTACATCTGTGATTGCTTTTGTTAATATAACTATTTTCACATTAATTTTGCCAATCTATGAAGAGGAAGACTTTCCATCTTCCAGTGTATTCCTTATTTTCCTTTTTCAGTGTCTTGAAACATTCATTGTAAAGATTATTCATCACTTTGGTTACATTTATTCTTGGGGATTTTTGAAGGTATTGTGAATAGGAATCTTCCCTGATTTCTTTCTTGACAAGTTCATTATTCTGTATGTGAATAAAAAAGTTAATGGTCTTTGTGTACTGATTTTTGTATCTTCATACATTGCTGAAAGTGTTCACTGGTTCTTTATTGATGTTTACACATAGCATTTTACCAGCTTGTCCTCCATCCTTGATATTCCTTCCTCTGATTAGATAGCTAAATTGGTAATGCTTTTCACTGTGTTTTTACTTGATACATTGAGATTTTTTTAATTTCCACTTTTCTATTATATTTTTATTTTATATTTCCTTCCTTAATTTGTTCCCATATTCCTGATTTTCTCATCCATTTTACATTTTTATCCTTTGTATTGCTGACTTTCCTCCAAGTGTCCTAGATTGAATTAATCTGTTTGTTTGTATCCTCTTTCAGGTCACTGATTATTTTTGCAGTACACTATTGGAATCTTCATGTGCATTTTGCCTATTTCATTATCTTTGAGTTTCAGAGTTGAAGAGCTGTGATCTTTTGGAGAAGTCTTGTTACATTGCTCCTTCAGGTCTCTTGTGCTTCTGAGTGGCAATTTGTGTATCTGTTGGTTTGGATGATTCTTCTGATTTTGTTTGGTGACCTTCTTAATGTGTAGCCTACTCTTAAAGACTCATTTTCCAGTACCCCTCAGTAGGGTACAGGCAGCTTTTAGAAATCCCTTCGGCTTACCCCTCACCCCCACATACACTGGGGAGCTTCCAGGCCGAAGCTATGTTTAGTTTACTGGTCACTACCTTTATTGTCCATCCTTTTCTCCATTCTTTTCTGATGCTTCTCCCTTTCTCTCTTTGGAATAGAGGGTTTTTTTTTTTTTTTTTTTTTTTTTTTTTTTTTTTGGTTTTGCAACGTAGGGTCTTGCTCTGGCCCAGGCTGACCTGGGATTTACTATGTAGTCTCAGGGTGACCTCAAACTCATGGCAATCCTCCTGCATCTGTCTCCTGAGTGTTGGCGTTAAAGGCACACGCCACTACGTCCAGCTCCTAGCCTGCCTTCTTAACCAAAAGCCAAAATTAAATTATTTGAGCATGAGTTTCAGAAATTTTAAGGGCTAGTTTATTCTTTTTTGTTTTTTAGCTTAATTCTTAAGTATAGTTTTTAAATCAGCTCAGCTAAAAGTCCAATATTTCCTTATGTGATGGTTAGGTTATGAAATGTCCCCTATAGCCTCATTTTTGATTAAGCCTCATACTTGGTCCTCAAAGACCTGTGGAACCTTTGGGAGGTATATGTTTGCTGGAGGAGGTCTGTCATGGTACAGAAAAAATTGAGATTTATCAGTGTTGCAGTCCGGTTCGCATTGCTGGTAGAAATCACCCAACCAAGAGCAGCTTCTGGGAAAAAGAGGTTTATTTGGCTTACAGGCTCGAGGGGAAGCTCCACGATGGCAGGGGAAAACGATGGCATGAGCAGAGGGTGGACATCACCCCCTGGCCAACAGAAGATGGATCACAGCAACAGGAGGGTGTGCCAAACACTGGCATGGGGAAACTGGCTATAAAGCCCATAAGCCCGCCCCCAACAATATACTCCCTCCAGGAGGCATTAATTCCCAAATCTCCATCAGCTGGGGAGCTAGCATTCAGAACACCTAAGTTTATGGGGGACACCTGAATCAAACCACCACAATCAGCCTAGTCCACTGGTGTTCAGAATGAGTTACTTCCTCTGGCTTCTACAACCCAGAAAATATGACAAACATGATTCCCAGTCTCTGTTCTGCCATGATTTCCCTGCCATGATGAAACTTCCTCTCAATTCTATAAGCAGAAATAAATCCTTTCCTTCCATAAGCTGCTTCTGGTCTTGTGTTTTGTCCCAGCAATGAGAGGGTACAACTTGCTATGTCTCAACTCCATTTGAGGGCTTACAGGGATATGAAGCTGCTCAAATTGTCCTTGGCATTTCATTCTCTTAGCAGCCACTTTCTCCTTGTTTCTGTGGTTTTTATGCCCTTTCTCATAGTATGATCAGCTAAGACACTGTAGCAGACAACTTCAGGTTCACTGAGATGAACTTGCTGGCTTGACAATGTGATACGGGCTTCCTGTTTCTTCCAAGCTTCTGCCACCATGGCAGCCTCTTCCCTCTGGAACTATAAGTCAAAACACACACTTTCCTTTCTTTACGTGGCTTCTAGCCTGGCATTTTATCCTAGCAATTAGAAAGTAACTGATATACCTAGGATTCTAATTGTTGTCTCTCAAGAACATGAACTTATTATAAACATTAGGCCATCTGCTTCTGCTCAGTGTGTATATCCCACATGTCAGACTTGAAAATACCCTACGGGGGAAAAGACAACAGTGACTGAGGGGTCGGGTGTGGGGGGACTTCTCTCCTCTCAGAGGCCACGTACACCCAGTTTCTAGCTGTCTCAATTGTCCTCGCCTGCCTTCAAATATATAGATTCATTTTGGGAACCTATCCATTCTTTATCATTATTATTTGTTGCAGAGTCTATCTGCAGAAACTGTTCTGTGATAGCCAGTGAGATCTCCACTGTAATTAAAAAAAAAATAACAGGAAACAACCAAAACAGATACTTAAGTATATAATAAGAATGCCTTTTTATTACTTACTACCTACCAAGGAATTGAACAATACTTCTTTTCTCATTTTACCTGGTGCCACTAGTTTTAATTAGTATAATATGATAAATTTACCCAGTTAATGATTGTTAATTTTATAAATTAGGGATTCTCTCTTTCAAGAATTATTTATGACACTTTCATTCTGTTTTGTAACCATATTTACCACAGTTACTTAGAATAAATTATGTGCTTAAATGCTTTCAGTTGCTCATTACCAGTTCTTCCACACCATGACTTTGCTATTGATGAGTTTTAGATTTTGATTCATTTATTTTTCAGCTGGCTGAAGTAGATCTTGAAGTAATTTTTCAGGAAGAATGCATGAGTCAAATACGTTGTGAGTCTGCATAACTGAGCTTATGGGTCTGTTGACTTCATATATGAACCACAATTTTCAAGTATTCAATCATTTACCTAAAAAAAAAAAGACATAACAAAATCAAATACATACCCTGACCATAGTACTATGCTACATGGGAGAAATACAGCCGTCTGTGGCATGTGCACAGTGGATGAGGTGGTTTTTGCTCTCTAGAAGGAAAAAAAAGGATATTAACAGCTGCTCCCCTAATGAATTGTGGGTGGTCACCATGACAAAACAAATCCTGGAGTTCCCATCCTAAGCCTGATGAGAAGTGAGCAGAGAGATACACTGTGGTCAGTTTGACTTTTTAGCAAAACCACGGTGACTGTGCTGTATAGATGGATGCAGAAAGGGGAAAGGAATGGAGATGGGCCAATAGCAAGGCTACTTCCTGTTGCAAAGGCTCCAGGGATAGACTAGGGTGCTTGGGCTACACTGGTGACCGTGGGAAACTTTAAACATGCTAAAGACAATGTTGGAGGCATCTTTCACTCTTCATGTTTTTATCCACCAAATATAAAATCCACTGGCAAATTATGTCTGCCATACCTTATAAATATCTCTAATCCTATTCTTTCTTACCCCTTCTATTACTAAAATATGTATCGTGTTATTATTTTCAAAACTCTCTGCAGGGAATTAGCAGCAGTAATTTCTATAGATAGCAAACTATGACCATACAGTGTTTTATTTAATATCTATGTGTAACTATGCATACCTCCCAGTGTCTCAGTCTTACCTTCATTACTTATAATACCTAGGACAATACAAAGGCTACATGCGATTTCCATAAGAAGTGTCCCCACGAACAGTCATCTGTGGAAGGGTTGCTCTCTGGCGCCACAGCATTGAGAGGTCGAGCCTTGAGGAAATAGGAAGTGAGGGCTCTGTGGTCATTGATGGATTAATCCACTGATGGATTCTAAGAGCAGACAGGCTATTGAGAGATATTAGGAAACCTAGGAGATGGGTCCTATGTGGGGGGAATTCACTAAGGGTGTACCCTGGGAAGATATCCCGTGCCCTCAGTCCCTGCTTGCATGTCTCCTGTTTTGTGGCTGCTGTGAGGTGAACACCCTCCTCCATCACACATCCCTGGCACCCTGTGGAAGGAGAAAGTTTTGAGGCAAAAAGCAGGGCCTGAGAGGACACCTTAGGTGCCAATGGTACTACAACCCTGGCAAGGAGATAGCATGCTGGGGAACAAGTGGCTGGGAGGTTTTATTGGCCTTAGGGTGGAGGGTAGCGATTTTCTGGCTGCAAAATGAAGAAGGAAGAAATGAGGAAGTGGGAACTGCAAAGTATTTGATCAGTTATTTTAATTTCCTGGCAGGGGAGGGGGAGTCACAAGTCAACAAGCGGCTTCTCAGCAAGTAGCTTCTTGTTGCCTAACATAGCCAGGCAGTTGGTTATGTCCCGACAGGCTATGGCTTAAGCCTGAGTACAAGTCTGCAATCTCTGGGCAAGTCCCCTGGTGTCTATCCAGGCTCTGTTTGCTGACTCCTTCACCATGACGCTGTGCTTCACCACCAAGGCCCCAGACACTCATTGCTGAAGGCTTTTGAAACCAGGAGCCAAAGTAAATCTTTCCTCCTTTTAAACTGTCCTAGGCACTTGTTAGAGCAGCCAGAAGCTAAGAGTGCAGAAGTACTTGCTACACTGTATCATTCAGCAGAATAAGAAGAAAGTGTGTACATGTTCACTACAGGTCAATTTATGACTTTTTCAAAATTTTTACCCACAGTTGATTGAGCTCAGTGATGTAGCATCCCTGATATAGAGGAATGACTACATTTTCTACAATGGCTTTCTTTTTCCCTTCTAAATGACATCTTTGAGGAATCCTTCATTAAAAATAGTTCATGAGGGCCAGGCATGGCAGTGCACACCTTTAATCCCAGCACTCTGGAGGCAGAGGTAGGAGGATCACCCTAGGGTCAAGGCCACCCTGAGACTACATAGTGAATTCCAGGTCAGCCTGAGCTAGAGTGAGACCCTATCTTGAAAAACCATAAAAAAATAATGCTCCATGACCTATTTTTCATAGTTTGTGTATACGCACACACACACACACACACACACACCTCAGCAGTCCTGATCCAGCCCTGAAGGCCTGGAGGCTTCCTGAGGAGCCACTGGGTTCCGATCCATGTGGGTCTGCAGTTGACACTGGTCTTGAGACCACACTGGTCTTCAATCCACACGGGAAGGCAGCAAGCAGCTCTGGCAGCCAAGTGGAAGGAAGGAAGGAAGGAAGGAAGGAAGGAAGGAAGGAAGGAAGGAAGGAAGGAAGGAAGGAAGGAAGGAAGAAAGGAAAGAAGGAAGGGGCTCTTTTCACCCAGAGCTTCCTTTTATAAAGTCCTCTGAGAGAGGGGCCGCCCACTCTTGGGGAAGGGCTCACTCTGGGGGAAGGACTTCCTCCTTCAGTAAATCCTTCCTGGAAGCAACCTCAGAGATCCACCTGAAATGGATTTCTGTGGATTACTAAATAGATCAAGTTGACAACACCTTAACCATCACAAGTCCACCTCTTGTCAATTTGACACCAAATCATATCTCCTTATATCATACTTATTTTCCCAATGAAAACAGTAAAAGCCTCATAATTCTGCCTAACATGGTATAACTATCCCACATACAACTGGAACTACAAAATCTTCCCCCAACACAAAGCAAGGTTCCTTGAGGAATGCTTAGTCTCAATATAATAAGTCTGCTATAAATTCAACAGTTAACTAGTGATGGAATCTTAATATTGGTGTAGATATGTACAAACACTCTGTATCAAGGTAGGACAGAAACATTGTGATTACAGTCTCATTTCTGTAACTGGTCACGTGACCTTAGCTGGTATTTGTAACTGCTTTCTTCTGCTACCCATTCTGTAATTCCTACATCTTCAGCAAGCACCTCAGCAGGTCTTGGTTCTTTACCTGGAGGGATGACTCATACCTTCATTACTGAAGAATCTGGGCCATTTATTACACTACCTCAACTGGGTTGTTGCAGTTGTCCATTAACTGATAACAGGGCATGGTAACACTAAGAGACACCCTAACAGGTTTCCTGCACTCCAGGCATACTTTTCCTTACCTCCATTGTAGAGCAGCAGTCTGATTACCTCCTGGTAGTCTGGACCAGTCACCCCTGCTATCACTGTAACTCCTTTCTTAGCCTGTTCACTCAAGGACATCGGGAGCCCAAAGCAGCCAGGGGGAAGTCCTAGCTTCCAGTTCAATGAAATGCTCTTTGTGTCTCCTGGAAAAAACACTCCCCTTTCTGGAACCAAAACCTCTAGGCAAGCAGAGCATAAGGTTGTGGGAACAGGAAGCAAAAATTTAGCAAACAGGTCACATGGGGTGATGGTAAGTAAGACCATTCCCATTTCTACCCCCTTAATTCCTGGATCCATGAATCTGGTATTTAGAGAAACAACACTACATACAGCCTGCTGGAGGACACTCCCTCAGCCCTCCAAGCAATTGCCATCTCGTTGGCACTGTAGCTGTTTCTTTAAAAGGCCATTCCAAAACAAACAAACCTGAACCAAGTATGGTGGCGCATGCCTTTAATCCTAGCACTTGGAAGGCAGAGGTAGGAGGATCGCTATGAGTTCAAGGCCAGCCTGAGAATATGTAGTGAATTCTAGGTCAGATTAGGTTAGAGTAAGACTCTACCTCAAAAAGACAAAACAAAATGAAATGAAACAAACAAACAAAAATGGTAGGATGGGAAAATGGCTCAGTGGTAAAGCCCGTGCCATGCAAGCATGAGTACTTGAGTTCTGATCTCCAGTACTCACAGAAGCTGGCTGCAGCGGTGCACTAGTGTCTGTAATGCCAGCGTGCCTAGGGTGGGAAGGGAGCTAGAGACAAGGGAGTCACCTGGAAACTCATGGGCCAGCTAACCTGGCAAACACAACGCTGAGCAAAGAGAACCTGCCTCAGATAAACTGGAGCGTGAGGACCGACTTCTGAAGTTGTTCTCTGACCTCCACATACATGCTGTAGCAAACACACCTACACTCACATAAACACGTCCACACACAACTCCCTGTTCACACACAGAATTGTTGTTGAATAGTTGTGGTTGTAAAATCTATTGTCAACTTGATCAGAGCAGCAATCGAGTAAGAGACAAGTTTCTTGGTTGCGTCGATGAGGACTTTTCCAGGAAGGGTTGATAGAAGGAGGAAGAAGAGTTGGTTGCCCTTCTGGTGGAGGACTATATGCAAAGAAGCTGTAGAGAACACAGTGCCTTGGGCCTGACTTCCCATGCTCCCTGCTAATTCATGCTTCTACCCTGTTGCTATGACACTTCATGGGCATCAGAACCCCGCTTCCTCAGCCTCCAACATGGACTGAAGGGCAGAAGATCTCCAGGATCACTCTAGGCCTTCAGAGCCAGCCTAGGACTGCTGAGGCATGCAGCCTTGTGGACTGGGCGACTACTGAATCTCTGACTCTCTAGCCTGTTGACAGCCATCATTGGACTGGCCAGTCCCTATCCTATAAGCTAATATAATAAAAAATTAATAAATAAAAGGCCATTTCATCACTCTATCAAGCCAGCTGCTTCAGGGTGGTGGGCACATGGGAAGACCAGTGAATTCCAAGATCATGAGCCCACTGCCATACTTCCTTGGCTGTGAAGTGAGTTCCTTGGTCAGAAGCAATGCTGTGTGGAATGCCATGACAGTGGATAAGGCATTCTGTAAGCCCACGGATGGTAGTTTTGGCAGAAGCACTATGTGCAGGAAAGGCAAATGCATACCCAGAATAAATGTCTATTCCAGTAAGGACAAAACGCTGCCCTTTCCACGATGGAAGAGGTCCAATGTAGTCAACCTGCCACCAGGTTGCTGGCTGGTCACCCCGAGGAATACTACCATATCGGGGGCTCAGAGTTGGTCTCTGCTGCTGGCAAATTTGGCACTCAGCAGTAGCTGTAGCCAGGTCAGCCTTAGTTAGTGGAAGTCCATGTTGTTGGGCCTATGCATAGCCTGCATCTCTGCCACCATGGCCACGTTGTTCATGGGCCCATTGGTTAATGATGGGTGGCTGAGGAAAGAGGTTGACCACTATCTAAAGAACGGGCCAGCTTATCTACTTGATTACTAAAGTCATCCTCCAATGAGGTTACCTTCTGATGAGCATTACCATGGGACACAAGAATCTTTATATCCTTTGCCCATTCAGAGAGTTCTATCCATATACACCTTCCCCAAATGTCCTTCTCACCAGTTTTCCAACTGTGCTCCTTCCAAGTCCCAGACCATCCAGCCAAACCATTGGCCCCAGCCCATGAATCAGTGTATAATCGCAGAGCTGGCCATTTTTCTTTCCAAGCAAAATGCACAACCATGTTCACTGCCCGAAGTTCTGCCCATTGTGAAGACTTCCCTTCACCACAGTCCTTCAGAGTTGTCCCAGGAAGGGGCTGTGACGCTGAAGCTGTCCACTTCTGGGAGGTGCCCACATAGCGTGCTGAACCACCCGTAAACCATGCCCTAGTCCTCTCCGCCCCAGTCAATGGGTCATAGTTGTGCCACGGGGAGGCTGGGAGTGTGTATGGGAACTGTCTATTCAGCTATATCAGACATTAGATGTTTGTGTCAGAATATGCCACAGAGTGCCCAAGAAACTGCTCAAGTTATGTGAGTCACATCTCTCCTGGTATGATTCGAACTCCTGGCCAAGGTCTACGTGGCCCAGATTCCTGCCAGTCTAGCTCCCTGAATCCCCAGGAGGCCACGGCGCTCCTCCAAGCAGACGCTCTTGCTCACGCTGCTCTCAGCACCACTCTTGCTGCTCTCCTCTGGCTCTCCCTCCTCCAGATTGTTACAAGGTTAGATCTTTATTATTCAAATGTAAGCTCCTTTCTCTAATCACCTTCCTTAAATAATTCCCCTTCCTTCGCCATGCCCTTTGATCACACTGGAACGGCATTACAGTGTAATTAAAGGACTTAAAATAGAAGAAATGATCGGTTTCTTTATTCGGTGTGTTATAGCTCTATTCTCATTAGAGTATAATTCCCCATGCCTCGGCAGGTCAGCGTTCTGTACTGTAGTTGGACATTTAGCTTTGAGAATGCTGTTGGGCGCATAGCAAGTGCTCAGTAAATACAGTAAATACCAGTAGATGAAGCTTGCTTTTTTTCCCTTTGGCAGGGTCTCTCTCTACTCTAAGAGGACACCAAATTCACTCTGTAACCCAGGCTGGCCTTGAGCTCACAGAGATCCATCCACCTCAACCTCCTGAGTGCAAGGATTGGCTGCAGGTGCCACGCTACCACAACTTCCTTGTGTTTGCTTTTCTCAGGCACACTGGCACCACCACGGGGTGGTGTGCCCGTGTTCTTCCTCTTGGTGAAGCTTTAATTTTTTTTTTTTAATTTATTTATTTGAGAGCGACAGACACAGAGAGCAAGACAGATAGAGGGAGAGAGAGAATGGGCGCGCCAGGGCTTCCAGCCTCTGCAAACGAACTCCAGACGCGTGCGCCCCCTTGTGCATCTGGCTAACGTGGGACCTGGGGAACCGAGCCTCGAACCGGGGTCCTTAGGCTTCATAGGCAAGCGCTCAACTGCTAAGCCATCTCTCCAGCCCCTTGGTGAAGCTTTAGAGATCCTGGGAACTGCAGTCACAGCCCTGTGGATTAGTTTCCTAGTTAGAGTTAAATTTCTTTCCTGCTTTCACCTGCTATAGAGAGTACTTCTTTAGAATAGCCCTTTACTTTATGACGTCACTAGCTGGCCACCACGCTGGGTCCCACTCAGTGTCATCTAGGTCTCTAGACATCTCTAGACATTCCTAGACACACAAATGCCCTTCTTGCTCTTGCCAGAGTTTGGCCATGGCCAGGGGACCCAGGAAGTGCTTGTTGAATGAAAGGATGAATGAAAAGTGCTTCAAGCACAGACTCTTTGCTCTCTGGGGTCTTGGAGAGTGAAGGGCTCAAGTATGGCTGGATTTATTGCTGTCACCCTCACTGGATTCGGTCACCCACACTCCCAGGTCCTCTGTAAATCACTTGGTGTTATTCCTTCACTTACACATTTTTATGACGGTCCTTTTAGGGCTTCATAAATCAGGTGTCAAATCAGGTTATTAGCAGGGGCTATTTTTTTTCTTCTGTCAACAACCTGAAATTTTAATTCACTTTGGACTTCTCTGTTTCTATCTGTTATCTTTCTCTGGGATGTTGGATGATCACAGAAAGGTTTGTTGTAAAGGGGAAATGGAAGGAGTTAGAGTGGATATCATATTTAAAAGGTGTAAATGTAATGTTGAAGAGAGGAAACCTATGTTCTTTTCAGTAGACCATGACCTTAACCCAGGCCATCAGGAGATGTCTCTTTCAGCTAAGGGGAAAAAATGCAGGATTTAATCCTGGTGTATAGATTTGGAGAAATGTTGAAATTTAGGGTAGAAATTCAAACACATCCCATCATTCAAAACATATTTGAACTAATGAGGAAGTGTGGGATGGTCAGGGTTAGCTGTTGAGTTATGAGAGTTAGTCACAGACATATGCTGTTGCCTCAGCCTTCTGAACACTTGAGAGGAAAATAATGTTCATAACAAAATATATAAACCCTAAACAATTGAAAAATGTCCTCAAAGTTGGGTGTGGTATGTATACCTATAATCACAGGACTGTGGAGGTGGAGTTAGGGGAATCAGGAGTTCAAGGATAGCCTTGGCTACATAATTACTCTGAGGCCAGCCTCGATCATAAGAGCCTGTCTCCAGAAGCAATCAAGCAATCAAACAAACAAAACACTCATTTTTCCCCATATGCCAGGCTGATATATTCTGACATATAGTATAGTTTCTTTCTTTTGTTGTTGTTTAATTTGTGCCATTTTCAAATACCATTTTTTCTTGTTGATTTATGTTCCTCTTCCAAACCCCTTCCACCTTTTCCCTCCAATTCCCACCTCCCTGTATTTTTCTTCCTTCTGTTTATATACCACAAATATCCTTTTGCCAGCACTTTCTCCTTCTTCCAGCTCATCTTTTTCTTTTCTTTTTTCTTTTCTTGTCTCTCTCTCTCTCTCTCTTTTTTTTTTTTTTTTTTGAGGCAAGCCCCCAGACTGGCTTTATATGTGTGAGAGAGTGAAAGAGAGAGGGAGAGAGGGAGAGAGAGAGAGTATTGGCATGCCAGGGCCTTCAACCACTGCAGTTGAACTCTAGACACGTCTCCCTCTTGTGTGCACGGGGGACCTTGTGTGCTTGTCATCACTGTGCCTCTGGCATACGTGGGACCTAGAGAGTCCAACATGGGTCCTTAGGCATCACAGACAAGCACCTTAATGGCTAAGCCATCTACCTCTCCAGCCTCCAGCTCATTTTTATATTCACTTTTAGGTACAGTTCTATGTTAATTGGTTTTGTCCATAATTGCATGTATCTATATACCTCCATTCCTCTGACAAAATTTATCTATGTATCTGTATAGACAGAGATGATGATACAGATAGTTCATGCACAGACCCAAGTATCAGAGAGAACATGTGATTTTGGTCATTCTGAGTTGTCACTTCACTTAAAATAATTCTTTCTGAGCTGGGTGTGATGGCACATGACTATCAGCACTTTGGAGGCTGAGGTAAGAAGATAATTGTGAGTTCAAGGCCAGCTTGAGACTACATAGTGAATTCTAAGTAATCCAAGGCTAGAGTGAGACCTTTCCTTGAGAAAACAAACGTGTGTGTGTGTGTGTGTGTTGTGTTTGTACACATACATACTTTCTGGTCCCATTTATTTTTCTACAAATTTCATCTTTTCATACTGCTGAACACAATTCCATTGTGTATATGTACCACATTTTCATTATCCATTCATTTGTTGGGTTTTTATTCCTAAATTCCTTTGATTTCCATACTTAATTAAATATTCTATTTTTTTCTGTTTGTTTAAAAGCATGTATTTATTTATTTGACATATATAGATAGAGGCAGGTAAAGAGAGAGAATGGATATTCTAGGACCTCTAGCCAAGGCAAATGAGCTCCAGATACATGTATCACGTATCACCTTGTGCATCTGGCTTTACGTGGGAAATCAAACCTGGGTCCTTTGGCTTTGCAGGCAAGCACTTCAGCCTCCATACTTTTTTCATAAGATCTTAAGAACCTTTTTATAATTCTGAGTCCCTCTTCTCTGCCACAGATGTAATACTAATGTGCATTTTATCTTCTGAATAAAAATAAATTCTAAGTCCAATAGCAGGTAGCTAAAGCTAGGGGTAAGAATGTTCTCTTTATAAACTATGTATTTTCCTATATGTACATTCTTATGACAAAGTTTATCTCTTCAATTAGGGAGAGAAAGAGATCAACAATTATATATAATAAAACAGAAAAATTATGACAATGTTTTATAAAAAAATGTAAATGAGTCTTTCCTCTATCAAAATATCTTTCTTTTCACTCAGCATTTGGTGATAATGATAGATGATACGTTGCTAATATGAGGCATCAAAGTGAGGTGAGTGAATGACCAGACATCAGAATGACTCTCAACCAATGAACTATTTTTTTCTGGAATTTTCCATTTGATATTTTCATATCATAATTGACTGCAGGTAACTGAAAGTGTGGAGCATGAAACAAGGGATTTGTATATTTTCTGTTGTAGTTATCCTCTCATTTCTGGAATGATCACCTGATCAGAAATAGCTTATAGAAGGAAAGAGTCTACTTCAGTCTTACAGATTCCAGGGGAAGCTTTATCATGGTGGAAGAAGCTGGTTCACTTCATCACTCAGCCTTAGCAGAAAGAGACCAGCAGGGAGCACAAGCTGGCTCTGAACACACCTTAGGACTGAGCCAAGATCCACCTCTCATGACACACCTCCTCCCACAGGGCTCCACCTGCTGGAGACTAAGTAGGAAGCTTAATCAAAAATACCTGAGGCTATGGGGCCATTGACATTCAAACCACCACATTTTCTTTTCACCTTTCAAACATGATTAGTCGTATATTTTTGTTCTCATCCATAAAGCACTCCAGCATTGTGTTGTTTGCTTCAGGTGTAGAAATGCCATGTGTGTGCCAATTTGCAACTAGCCTTTTCACTTCAGATGTTATCCTTAATTCTCTCCATGCAGATTCGTGTTGATTTTATGTTTCTTTTCATGTTGTCTGTTATCAATGTATTTCAATCTATTTCTTCATTCCTACTTTTGATTTAAAAAAATTCAAGCCAGGTGTGGTGGCACGTCTTTAATCCCAGCACGTCTTTAATCCCAGGAGGATCACCACGAGTTCATAGTTACCCTGAGACTAATTCCAGGTCAGCCTGGGTTACAGTGAGGTTCTACCTTGGCCCTTCCCCCGCCAAAAAAAAGAAAATATTGGCTGGAGAGATGGCTTGGCAGTTAAGCAGTGTACCTGCAAAGCTAAAAGACCCAGATTCAACTCACCAGGACCCATATAAGCCAGATGCACAAGGTGACACATGTGTCTGGAGTTCATTGACAGTGGCTAGAAGGGTCCTGGTGTGCCCATTTTTTCTTTATCGGTCCCTTTCTCTCTCACACAAACAAATAAATAAATAATATTTTTTTAAAAAATTTTCCCAAATTTTGAAATTAGAAAATGTGATAATATGATCATTCATGTGAAGGATTTTATGATCAGTTTATCCAGGGAAACAACTAGGGATGAAGTTGCTTGGACCAAGTTGTTGCACATTTATGGCTTTAATTAAAACAGCTAAAACTTCTCCAAAGTGACTCGACAAGTTTACATTCCTATCCACATTAAGTACCAGGTAGACTTTTCAATAAGCCTTGCAATCATTTAACATCAGATGATTCTGAAGTTTTCCCACTCGGTCAATTAAACACGGTTCACGTGTGGTGTGTCCCCACTGAGCCCGACAGCTTAAGCTCACTGAGTGTCTTGAAATTGTCTGTTTCTATCCTTCACCCCATTTTTGTCTTTTCATTATTGTTTTGTAGGGAACTTTCTGCCTCCTACATCTTGAATCTTAATTGGCTATTAGCCAGTTCAAATTACCCCCATTTCCCAGTTTCCTTTTGATAATACAGTATTTTACTAAATGAACATTTAAAACTTTTAGTATACTCAAATATATGATTTTTTTTTCTTTTTGACTTAGTGGTTTTTTGCCTGTATTTTTGAGGTAGGGTCTCATTCTAGCCCAGGCTGACTTGGAATTCACTATATAGTCTCAGGGTGGCCTCAAACTCATGCCCATGTGCCTACCTCAGCCTCCCAAGTGAGCCCAGATTAATTTCTGCTTTTTTTTAAAATTGGCTGTCATTTTCTGCCTTTTAAAAGAAAAAAATATCACTTTTAAAATTAAATATATTTCCTTTTTTCTAACATTTTAAAGTATAAGCTTTGGGAATTTATTGAGTGTCCTCAGTGTCTCTTTCCTTTACCCTCGTGCTGATACCAGGTTCACTGAGAAAGCAGCACCATTGCTCATTTCCCCAGTTCCTCTGTGATTTCGGCTGGGATTGGGGTGGAGTGCACTGCGTCATTTAATTCCTCAGGCCCTACTCCCATTCCACCCCCACACCTGCCCCCACACCATCCAGCTCAGGGGTCCTGGGCCAGGAAGACCAGGGAGGTGCAAGAGAATACAGATAAACAGCAAAGGAAATGGAAACCGGGAGTACTAACAGGTGAATAAATGAGACATTCCACAAAGAGGTAGAAGCTATAAAAGAGAACCAGAGGGAAGTTCTATTGCTCAAGGAAACAATGGTAAGCCAGGAAGCTATTATATACATTGAGAGTGTCCCAGAAAGCAGCTAGAAAGAGAAAGGGACAGGTCGATGTCTTTTATTATTTTGAAGAAATAATGGCAGAAAGCTGCAGAGGAGGAATCAAGCATCCACAGATGCACAAGGTGGCACATGCATCTGAGTCTGCAGTGACTAGAGGCCCTGGCTTGCCCATTCTCTCTCTCTCTCTCTCTTCCCCCCCCCCACTCCTCTCTGTTTCTCTCTCTCTCTTTCTCTGTTGTGTGTCTTTATCTGTCTATCTCAAATAACTAAAAAATATTTTAAAGAAAGAATCAAACATCCAGATCTATGTAAGGCTTCTAATATGTTAAACAAGAAGAGATCTTCACTGATGTACGTTACACTCAAATTCTCAAAAGAGAGACTATTGAAATTCCTAATCTGAAGCAGAAGAAAAGTGATTCATTGAATACATTGGACTGAATTTCTCAGCAAAAACCTTGCAGGTCAGGAGACAATGGAATGATGTATTCAGTCATAAAAGAAAGAAAACAAAAAGCCATTCAAGAATACTATACCTGGCAAGGTTAAAGAGATATTTTACTAGACAAACAAAAGCTAAGAATTAATTACCACAGACATTCATTACCAGTGGGCATTCATTACAAAAAATGCTAGAAAGACTTCTTGGAGTTGAAATGAGGGGATGCTAATCAACAAGATGACGACATATAAACATGGAAAACTAACTAACTGTGGCAGTGTTGTCAAATCAGAGTCCCTAATAATATAACAATGACATAAACACTTTTAGCTCTGGTGGAATAAAAGGCAAAAGACAAAAAGTATAAAAATAAATATGGCTACAAAAATTTGTCAATGGATACATCAATCTAAAAAGACATGAGTTGTGAAATCAATATCAAAGTGTCGGGGAAGAGACATTAAGGTGTAGAGTTTTTTGCATCTGGTGGAAGTTAAGTTGTTACCAGGTTAAAATACACTGTTTAAGATGACTTACATAAGGCTCATAATAATCACAAAGAAAAATACTTAACGTTCACAGAAGAGAAAGAAATTAGTTTATGCCTACAAAATTTACTAACTCACAAAGAAATACAGAGAAAGGGCAAGAAATGAAGGTCCTAAGAAAACAAGGGAACATTAGAAAGTTGTAAACATTAAGTCCTTACTAGCAATAATCATTTCAATTGCAATTGAACTAAATTCTCCAAAAAATGTCAATGGATAACATATATATAAGCAAGGTCCATTTACATGATATCTATAACAGACCCTTAGATTTAGACATACACATAACCGTAAGGCAAAGGAATGGTGGCATAGTTTGTTTATGGAGCTATAGCTAAATGCCTGAGACTGAAAAAGTTATAAATGATAGAAACGGATTTCTCAAAGTTCTGGAGGTTGAGATATTCAAGTGCAATGCTCTGGCAGATTTGGTGCCTGGCCGGGCCTGTGGTCTGCCTCATGGATGGCACCTTATGTCTGTTGCCTCACATCTTACAGGAAGCAGGGGGGCAACAGGGATGAAGACCTTGTCTTTGTAGGGCAGAAAGACATGGAAATTATTATCTCAAACACACCGTGAGCCAGCTAACTGTCTAGGATCTTCGCTAATCATCAGGGCTTACAGTCAGCATTGCATAGCTACAGGAACACTGTATCTATTTTGATTTTCTTTTTAGGTTGTGAAAGAAACAAGTATAGAAAAATGGAAGAATAGAAAAATGATAAGAATCAGAGAAATGACTTGTAATCCCACTATCCAGAGGCAAAAACGTTACTGCTTTGTAACTTCCTCTCAGCCATTTCCCCTCCTCCTGACCACTTGCTTTTATACATGTCCCTGTATTCTGCTCTCTTAATTCATTATTCCTCTTTTGAGGTATTACAATTTCTCTTTAGATATTAAAAGGCCTTACTGACTATACCTTAACCAGTATCTAGTTTGGCTGTTGCTAGTTTTTCTCTTGTTGTACATAATTCTGCAGTAAACATTTTTGTGCACAAATCACTGTTTTCCCTTTAGATTCTTTCCCTAAGACTTTTGCTTAGCCATGAAATCATTGGCATGTGTGTTATGAATATTTTAAGACAACACTAAGAATACTCTGCCTCTTGACTTCTGTTTCGGTGTTCTTGAAAACAAATTACTACTTCTTTCTGCCAAAATCCAGGTGAGAAGAAAATGGTGTGGGGTTTCTTCCCTTGATCTGTCATGCCATCCTAAGTAGCTTACAGCTGAAGTCACGGATACTTTAGGAAAGCCCCTTTTCTCTCCCATTCCTTGACATATGAGGTTCCAGAAGTTCTCCATCAGAAGTTGCTTCTAAAGCCTGAGGGTCTCCTTGGTGTTTGGACCCACTGTTCATGTGCTCACTGGGCCTAAAGCTCTAGAGAATTACTACTGCATCCCATGAAGCCCTTACTTATGAGTGCCAGGGCTTGGTGTACAAGTAGCCCCATTGGCTGGTCCTTCAATGACAGGTCTATATTGCCCCAGAATTCCAGTAGAAGCCACACCCCTGAATTACAGTGGTAATTTACTTAGTAACACATCTTATATTAACTTATTCCATTCTTTGCCTTATTGCTTCAGCCTTTTTGATGTTTCCTGGGATTCCATCCCAAATAAGCTACCTATTCTCAAACTATTGTCCCAAAACATGATAGCAGGGGAAATATTCACTTTGAATGAGTGACCATGGAAGAACATTTCAGTCAGAGAGAATTAGGAGGGACCAACAAGCTTTATGAAAGCAAGAGAGGCCCTGGGAAAAAAATCCAATATTGAAAATGCCCCCAAACTTCTCTTGTCCTAAAGAAGGCTGAGATGCATGAGGAATCACTCATTTCAGTGTGAAATACTGAGCATGTCAATTTCACTACTTTTGCAGTACTTCTTGGCAAGATATGTTCAATTCTGTTGCAGTAACTCTTCCAAGATATTTTCTGAGGAAAGACCACCACCCGGTTTAGTGTAGTAAGCATTTCCAGGTAGAAACTCTTATTTTCCATAGAGGAGGATAATTCAGGATCTCATCATGAGCTCTTTGGAGAGCAACAGTGAATGATGTAGAGTACAATAAGTCAGTGCCCTTGTAAATGGTAGTAGTATTTAAAACTAGGATGATTTAGTAAACAAAGTTGGGCTCTCCTGGAAGATCCAAGTCTTGCTGTTCTAACAGTAAGAATTCAATGGACCCTGGGTAAATCCACACACACAAGTGGGCCCAGGATTCTGGAGTCACCAGGGGGTATGCTAACATCAGGTCTGTGAGCAGAGGCGGTGTCTGTGTGTGCTTAGAAGAGCCACCTACCCGGCTGGCCCTCGTTCCTGTCCCTTGAGTAATGGCTGTCCACGTCCTGGAGGTCGGACAGAGGTGCCAGCCTTGTAATCAGTGAGCTCATTACCCTGGGAAATGGCTTCTTCTGCCTTCAGCTCCTCTTCCGATTTCATTTGCATGTCCTCGGACACGTTTGCATTGCCATCCGCCTGGGCTGGTGTGGGCTGGGCTGGGACGGCTGCATAGCTAAGTTCCCCCTTTGAATGTTGCTTCTGCCTGGACTTGTTTGGACTTGCATAGGCAGCACAATCGCAAGTGTCACTCAGGCAATTAAATAAGGTATTTTATTTTATTCAAGGGGGCTGTATCATGCCTATCACTGGAGCTACTTGATGGAAACTGGGGCAAAAAAATAAATAAATAAAATATCCCTTGAAAATGGCATCCCATCTGTAGCCCAATGCAAAAGGATCACGGAATTAGCTTTTCTTTAACACTATTATATTCCTTCAATTGGGTGTAAAGTTTTAGGAGATGAACTTTCATGCTCCATGTCACGGGAGCAGATTGGTTTTGCATGTGTGACAGAGCAAGAGCAGGCCCTGAGCCCCCAGCCGTGGAGGGACAGTGAGTGAAAAATCACAGAATGCTTCAATCAGTGTGTCAAATGTCTTTCCAAGGCCTATGTCTGCTTAAAAATTCTTCTGCCTTCCTCGGGTCTGTTTCCCATCACCTGTTTACTCTCTGTTAACGCTAACTTGTAATATGACTTTAGGCAACTACTCCCTGAGTTGTCCAAAGGCACTCTTCTTCTTCTTTAAACTGCGGGTGGTCACCCAGGTTTGTGCATGATGAGCACCAGCTCACATGTGGCCACTCGGAGGCGTTTGGTCTGTTCTGGCCCTCCGTTTCCTCAGAAATGATTGTTTTGTTGGCTTCAACCCATCAGCCAGGAGACCAAAGACCCAGGCTGCCTTGGGCTTGCGTGCAGCGTGGTCGGAGAGCCCGTAGCCGCAGCGACTGCAGAGCCATGGCTGCAGCAGGTGGTGGCGATTTGCACTCCGTCGCGAGCCCCTCCTGCCATTCATCTCTTTTAGACTGAAATTGAAGGAGTTTTAATATGGAGGCATAGGAACAAAGCCCAAGTGTAATAAACTTAGAATGGCATTTTCCTCAACCATCTGAAAAACAAAGAAACACAACTATTGACCAAACAAAACAAACCAAAAACCAGGTTCTGGGAACGTAGCTCAGAGATTAGCATGTACAAAGCCCTGGGTTCTACTCCCTGTACAAAATAAATAATAAATACATAAATAAAGCACTAAATATCAAAGATAATCATACTAGAATTTTACAGCAGTAATGGTTGCAAATATAGTCACTGGGTTAGGTGTCAGAGAAGAGACATTTTAACTTGTCTTCAAAGCAGACAGTCCAGTACTATCTGAAATCACAGCCATCAGCCACAATATTGAATTCCTCTCTGATGATTTTCTGAGTTCCAACGGAATCCTGGCAGAGGTCAACGTCCGCACTGAGGGATGGGCCGAGGTGACATGCTGCGGTTGTAAAGGCTGGGATGGTTCTGCTACTTGCATCAGCCCATAGGTGAAAGGGGGCCACTGCCCTCGTCTGGCTTAGGATATATTCAGAATGGCGGTATGTGCCAGGTGAAACCCGGAAAGGACGTCAGCTAGTAGCTGGGAATCAGACACACCACTTCTTAACTTGCTGACCCCTCTATGGCCTGTGAAGACCTGTGCGACCCGCCCCAGCCCCCCACCCACTTGACAGCCACCCACTGCTGTCTTCGTTCCCCAGCTGCCTGTCCTTCTCCCTGACGCCACCATCTTCTCCACCCCCACAGATCAGAGCTGTAACTTGCCTGGGCCCACTCAGAGTTACTTCTCTGTATTCGTCTCACTGTAAGCACCCTACCTCCTCAAAGAGAACTTTCCTGACACTTGAGGGAACAGTACCCAACTACACCCCCTCTTAAGCTAGTATCCTATTTATTATTATTATGGCTCTCATCCATCTAATATGACCTCATGTGCAGCAATGCACTTAATGTCTGTGCTCTACCAGGAAGCCATAGCAGGGAAGCCTGCGACTTGGGTGATTTGTTTAGGAGGCTCCAGTCCTTAGGCAAGTGAGACCGGCAAACAGAGGGTCTCTAGAAAAGTATCTGGGATGGGTTATACCTATGGGTCTAGAAGCACAGCTGGCCCGTGATCCTGGAAAGGCAAAACCCACAAGTAGATGACGTGTGCAATTTCAGCTACTCAGAGCATCTTGTAGTCTTGACTGAACAAACGAGGACAACGGCCACCCCACTTTGGGTTAAGGGTCACAGTGATCACAGCCTGCAGGAGACTGGTATTAGCAAAGACACTAGTAAAGACTCAAGGACAAGGGTAAATTCTAGCATGGATAGGCTGAAACCACAGAGAAAAAGTGATGTGGGCTAAGACAAATAATGCAATCTACATGAAATTACAGATCTGATAGCAATGATTTTCTGAAGGTTAAGCAAAACATCCTGTCCCAGAAAACAGAAAAGTGACTCAATTCTCAACACAACTGAAAGGGATTCAGGAATGAAGTGGGGAGTGGGAGGCCAGGGAATTTCATGCCAGCGAGGAGCTAGAGAGGTCGAGCCATGGGGAGGTGGGAGCTGGGAGCTCCTCCTGGCAGCCAGCTGTGGCAAGAGTTAATCAGCTCCCAGCGCTCTGAGGCAGCCGAAGATGGATAGCACGGGCTGTGATTACTCTTCCTTTTAAACTGCTCTGTGTCTCCACGTTACAGGCAACACTTTCTGGAGTAAGTAAATCATGGCCAGCATTCATCTCACACATACAGACAAATATGAAATCAACATTTCTCCTTGGTAAACAAGATCCCGCTGTTCGTCTGCTGCTGGCAGAGGTCCCAGTGTGGCTCCATTTCTGCGAGGCATACAGGGTTCAGAAGACACACCAGCCCTGCTTCCTCGCCAGGGGCTCAGCATGGCAGCACTGTGGGCAACCCCTGGAGGAGTCAGAGCATTCTGAATTGGATCAGTGGTGCCTTTCTGGGTAGCTTTCACGAGCGTGGGCAGAGGATACTCCATAGTGGAACCTGCAGCACAAACTTTATAGGAAACAAGACCAGTTGCAATGGTCATGACTGTGTGATAAGATTATGTATAGTTTTTACAATAGAAACTTAGGACTATATAACATGAGCTTCATATGAGCCATATATATATATATGTATACATGTATATATATATACATGCTTCAAACTTACCTATACAATATAGGCATATCAGGTGTCAGTTTTCAGGACTGATTATTAACAGTAAGAAATCTCAGTCATCTGGCCTCATGCCTCTAGTACTCCACATCTTACCTGGTCATTCCAGAAGTCTCTGAGCGGTGTCTATGCAGATTAGCACATCAATCCATTCTCACGAAGAGTGACCTTGGCTCTGATGGCTCTTTCAGGGTTTCTGGAAGTCACATAGCACTGGAGTGGTAGGAATGTGGCATGCCAGGGCTGCTTGGCACTGTCCTTTGCTGTAAGGAATGCTTGTTGCTGTCTTTACTCTTGTACTTTGGTGGAAAATATTACTAGTCATGATGATAATGATGATGGTATTAGTGAAAAATTAGTGAACAAATGTTACCCTATTGTACATGAAATGCATTTGATTCTCACAAGCTGGAAAACAAACGCTGTTTCAGCGATACGGACACCAATGAAGCAGTAAGCAACTTGGGGCTGTTTGTGATGCAGTTTTCTTAGAGGATAGAGAAGAAAGGGGAGTGGGATGAGAGAGGGAGACAGGGAGAAGTAGAAGGAGGAAAAATGTGAGAGCAGAAAACATGAAGAGACAGAGAGGGGAGAGAGAAATATTTATAATCATATACACATACCCAACACATATGCATACAGAAATAATACCATACTATTCAAAATGGTCCAGGTATAACTTTAGTGTTGCAGTCAGCTTCTCACTGCTGAGATGAACATCGATCCACAGACAGCTTATGGAAGGGAGTGGTTCATTTCAGCCTTACGAGTCCAGGGGAACACCATCCGTGGCGGAAGAAGCTGACTCGCTTCTATATATCAAAGCAGAGAGAAATCACCAACAGCCAGCACCCTCAGCAACACCAACCACCAGAGCTCAAACTGCCCTGAGCACACCCAGTAGGGCTGTCCTGAAGATCTGCCCTGGTGACAGGCTCCCTCTGGCAGGAATCTGCCTGTGCCACGAGCCAAAGTTGCAAGCTCCACTTTAATAAACACCCGAGTCTATGGGACCTGACTTTTATACTTTCACACCCGAACTACCACATTTAGCTTTATCAAAAATTCATTTGGGGGCTGGAGAGATGGCTTAGCGGTTAAGCGCTTGCCTGTGAAGCCTAAGGACCCTGGTTCGAGGCTCGGTTCCCCAGGTCCCACGTTAGCCAGATGCACAAGGGGGCGCACGCGTCTGGAGTTCGTTTGCAGAGGCTGGAAGCCCTGGCGCGCCCATTCTCTCTCTCTCTCCCTCTATCTGTCTTTCTCCCTGTGTCTGTCACTCTCAAATAAATAAATAAAAAATGAACAAAAAAAAATTAAAAAAAAATTCATTTGGGGGCTGGGGAAGTAGTCTCGGGGGTCAAAGTGCTTGCAGTGAAAGCATGATGATCCGAGGTTGGCTGTCCAGAGCTCACACGATGTCTGACATGATGGTACAGGTGTCTGAGATCCCAGTGCGCCTAGAGCAAGATGCGGGGGAGGAGGCCAGAGAGTCCCTGAAAGCTTGGTGTACACAGTCACACCGGGAGAGACCTGCCTCAAACACGGCGGAAGGTGTGGACTGACATCACAGGATAGCTTTTGACCTCCACACACATACCCAAGGATCCTCCACTTAGGCACATATATGCTATGCACACACATAACAATTAAATTTTAAATGATATGTAAGAGCTGTAACCCAACATTTTTTTTTCCACCTTCTGCCTGAAACTCCACTGTGCAAAGAACCAAGATATGCTGATTGAATTTCTTATTTTGGAATGGTGGCATTTTCTAGTTTCTCCTACTCTAGTACTGAACGAGACCTCTATGAACCTGCCTCATTTGCCCTGTAAATAGTTATGTCCCCAGATCAGATTCTACATACTGACCTGCTGCACCTAACAATGTTTACATTTTAAATTTAAATAAAATACTACACTTAAAAAGTTTTTGTTTATTTTTATTTATTTATTTGAGAGTGACAGAGAGAGAGAGAGAGAGAGAGACAGAGAGAGACAGAGAGAGAGAGAGAGAATGGGTGCGCCAGGGCCTCCAGCCACTGCAAACGAATTCCAGACACATACGCCCCCTTGTGTATCTGGCTAACGTGGGTCCTGGGGAATCGAGCCTCGAACCGGGGTCCTTAGGCTCCACAGGCAAGCGCTTAACTGCTAAGCCATCTCTCCAGCCAAAATACTACATTTAAAAAAATGTTTTTAACAATTTGAATTTTCACTGAAGCAACTGAGACTTGTTTTCATCCTTTGCCAATATTGTCTATCACCAATACTTTCATAATTTCATCCTAGTAGACAACAAATGATATCATACTGGTGTTTTTGAATTTAAATTTCCTCATTCCTTAGCATCTAAAATGCTAAAACCATACATACTTATTCTATGAATTGCCTGATCTGCTCATATCCCCTGTTCTCTTAGAACTATCACACTGAAGCTATTTTTTTCTCAAATTTTATCTCACAGATTAAAAATGCAGACAACCAAATATATGCTTACAATACTGCTTTACAGTTGGTCTTCCAGTATTGTTTGTGGTATAAGAACACTGGTTAACTTGAAGGCAGACAAATAGATTGGGATGGGTTTTATTACTCGTAAGTCATGAAATTTTATGTAAACAGAGATATCATTAATCATTTTCTTTCAACCATAGGATGTATACATCTTAAGCATCAGTACTTACATACACCAGTACTACAAGATTACATAAATACCTATTTAGACGTGCTGGTATTTTAGTGTTATTTCCCCCAAGGAAAGTATGAAACATTCAGGATTGATTTTTATATTAGTTATGGTATAATATGAATTGTTTTCAAATGTTTATATATGTCCTCTTAATCATATGTGATTGAATCACTCACTTAAGAAACAGTAGATTCTTTCTCTAATATGCTAAACTGTAACTATTAGTATAAACCAAGATGTTATGGCTGCTTTCCTCGGTTTCTGGATTTTCTTTTTAGCTTTATGGATCTGTCTGGCTTCTTTGCTGTCACCCTACAGTGATAATTTATTCGAGTTGGGCAAGTCAATCCCATTACTCATTTTTCTTGTTCTGTTCATGACTATTCTAACACAATTATTCTTCTAAATGAACTTTAGAATCATTTGGTCAGATTCCAAACAAAAATCTCATCAAATTTTAATTGGGATTGCATTAAATATATAAATTAATTTGGGGAGAAATGACATGTTTAAAATATGGAATCTTTTAGTCCAGAAAAATGGAAAGTCTCCTGATTTATTAACATCTTGTATGTCTCCAAGTTAAGTTTGTAATATTTCCAGGACAGATCTGCCATATTTCTTATTAGGATTCATCCTAGTTATTTTGTGGTTTTTGTCACTGTTACTAATATGGTTGTTTCTTGTCTTATGTATTTCTGAACAGCTATTCTATTTCTAAATATGTATCTTTATGCACTTAAATATAGCTACTATACAGAGAAACTACTGATTTTTTTGAAGATGGGTCACTTTTTATTAAGTAATTTTATTGGGCTGGAGGGATGGCTTAGCAGTTAAGGCATTTGCCTGCAAAGCCAAAGAAGCCAGGTTTAATTCCCCAGGACCACATTAGCTAGGTGCACTAGGGGACATGCACGTTTGGAGCTCATTTTCAGTGGCTGGGGGCCCTGGCGTGCCCATTCTTTCTCTCTCTGTCTCTCCCTCTCTCTCTCTCTGTCTCTCTTTCACTCTGTCAAATAAATAAATAAATAAATAAATAAAATTTTAAAAGTGATTTTATTAGTACTATTCCCATTGTTTTTTTTTTCTATGTAGATAATGTTAACTATCCATAATGCTACTTTTGCCTCCTCCAAAATATTTACAGGGTTTATTTTGTTAAATGTCTGTTTTGATGCACATTATGAGAACTATTTTGGGACACGGCAATTTTTAAAAATTATACAAAGGTGTCTTGATTCTAATAGAATGTAAAATTACATTATTTTTACAATAAGTATTTTTTGCCATTCACTAAGCTAAGCATAACATTTTTCTGAACTCTCTTTGAATGACAGGGGATTTATTTCATAGTGGATTTTATTCTTGAATCATTTAAAAAGTTTATAATAAGGAGAGAGAACAAAAGATTATATTGAAGTAGTTTAAATTGTGGACTCTGGGGCTGGAGAGACAGCTCAGCAGTTAAGGAGCTTGCCTGCAAAGCCTAAGAACCCAGGTTTGATTCCCCAGTACCCACATAAAGCCAGATGCAGAAAGTGGCACATTTATCTGGAGTACGTTTGCTATGGCTGGTGGCTCTGGCAAGCTCATTCCCTCTCTCTCTCTCTCTCTCTCTCTTCTCTCCTTTTCTTGTATATAAATAATAATAATAAATTTAAAAAATAAATTGTGGACTCTAAAGATGGACAGCTTAGGTTCAAATTTTCTCTCTCTTGCCGGAGACGGCAAGCATGCCATTTCAGGATCATGGGGAATCGAGCGCTGAAGAGCTGCTTGACACAGTTCCAGCCCAGCTGTCTCTTCCTTGGAGTCCAATGTGGCCCCCCTACAGAAACATCTTTGGCTCTCTGAGCTACAGATATCTGTGGTTTTCTGTATAATGTTTGTCTTTCTCTGTCTTTCACTTGGTGTACCAATCTCTAAGTTTACTTTTCCAGTAAAAATTGGTGTTCGTGAAGTGTTGGTCAATGTATCTGAAAGAGGCTCTGGCATAGAATTGAAAAACAAGAAAATGGGTCAGAGATAATTGTTTTCCTTAAAGGCCTTAAAGAAAGTCAGACATGGAGTAGAGTACACTGAGGAAGAAACAATGAACCTCCTGGAACAATGTAAAAATTGTTCTATGAATAATTTTTCTAAATGGTGCCAAGTGCAGCAAACTATGACTCTACCAAGAATCCTTACAGAAAAACAACCGAAGTCAGAAAGAGTTCAATCAGGAGGACCAAAGTCTAAGTGTTGGAGAGACATGAAAAGGAAAATTCAAAATAAATGATTGAAGGATAAATGGATCTACTGGATCAGTGATTAATGATGGGAAGCCCCATTTGGGGTTGTTTTGCCTCTCACCTTTAATATAGTAATTGAAAGTAGAAGTTCAGGGAATCACAAGTGCTTGACCACACATACATGGGGAAAATATGAAAACAGTTAATCCTTATAGGGGCCTGACGACTTTACTTGAGGTGAATAATTATGGGATTGTTTGATGAAAAGGAATAACAAAAAGTTCCTATGAATTCTGTGAAATTGTACCTTTCTTGAAATTTGTTCTTACATGATGTAATCAGAAAATAAAAGAGAGGCTAAGAGCTGTGGCAGCAGAGAAGCAGAGAAATATAGAAGCATGGAAGCACAGATGCAGGGAAAAACAGAGAAAAAGACAAAAAAAAAGAGAGAAAAAGAAAACAATAGAACAAGAGAAAAAGAAAAAATAGAAGCAGAGAGAGAAAGATGGAAAAACTCAGCTGCCTTCAGCATTAGCCTGTCAGCTTGCACCAGAACTTGAGTTATTGCGCCGCTCCCTTTCACACCTCTCCTTGGGGACCCTCCTTCAAGCAGGGCTGGACCCTGGAACTCTGTGAATCAGTCATTACTATTTGGGGCTCATTGGTGTACCTGTGTGTGGTTCACAGATCTGTAAACTGGGACAGATACTGGTACTATTTCCTTAGTCTGCTGTGTTAGCTGTGACAAAATCCAAATAACTGTGTGGCTGAAGCAACACACATGTATTTCTCCCAGTTCTGATGGCTGAAGATTCCGAGGTCAAGATGCTGTAGATGCAGCTCTTGGTGAGAAGAGATCTCTTCCTGGCCTGCAGGAAGCTGCCTTACCACTGTGTGTTCATATGGCCGTTGCTAGGCATAAGCATGTGGAAAGATCACTCTCCTCTCTGTAAGTTTTTATTGTATTAATGGTACAAAATCATGGATCTCACAGGATTTTCATACATGAATATAAAAGATTTGACAATATTCAGTAATATTCACCCCTGTATTTATTTGTCCTTCCTCATTCTCCTGATACTCCCTTCCCAAACAATCCCTCCTCTGCTTTGATGTTCCTTGTTGTTGCTTTTATAAGTTAGATTATACAGGAAAAGGCAATTTTTGTTGTCTTCTGAGTCTAGCTTCTCTCTCTTCTTACAAGAGCACTGACATTGAATGATATGCATGGAGGCTCTACCCACATGTTTTGAATCTGAACACCTCCCAAAGTTCTCTTTCCTAAAATAAGTACCCTCATATCACAAGCCAGGGCTTTATAGTGAGAATTGGGGATTGGAGGGGCATTCAGCCCATATCATTACCTAACATAGCTGCTCTAAGGAATTATTTATAATACAAACACATACACACATGTTATTTTGCTTATGACCCAAATCTTACTGAGCCCTTGCTCTCACTTTCTTTAAAGAAAATTTATCTTTCCAATTATGACAAAAAAAGTTAAACTAGAACTGATGATTGAATTTTATAATATGCTCTCTTTTTTGTCCCTGTGTATGCATGTGGTGAATATGTGTGCTTGTATGTGGATACACATGTGGAGGCTGGAGGTTGTCGTCTTACTCAATTGATGGCTCTCTGCCTTACCTCTTGAGACTGTCTCCCAGTGAAGTGATAGCTCACCAATTGTGCTCTGGAAACTAGCCAGCAGTGCCAGGATTACAAAAGCATGCTACTATACTGTGGGGCTTTGATTCAGGTGTCCCTCACAAATCTAGGTGTTCTGAATGCTAGATTCCCAGCTGATGGGGATTTGGGAATTAATGCCTCCTGCAGGGAGTGTATTGTTGGGGGCAGCCTCATGGGTGTTATAGCCAGTTTCCCCTTGCCAGTGTTTAGCACACTTTCTTGTTGCTATTGTCCACCTGATGTTACCCAGGAGGGGAAGCCCAGCTTCTGCTCTTGCCATTGTTTCCCCTGCCATCATGGAGCTTCCCCTTTTGTCTGTAAGCCAAAATAAGCCCTTCCCCCACCCCCCCAAAAAAGCCGCTCTTGATTGTGTGATTTCTGCCAGCAATGAGAACCTGACTGCAACAGTATAGTTGGTACTGAGAGTGGCATTGCTGCTTAAAACTTTACTGTGTGGCTTTGGCTTTTTTGAGCTGATTTTCAAGAAGGATGTGCAAGGATTTGAAATCACGGCTTAAGAGATGCCTTGAAATGCTGTAAGTATAGTTTGATGAACTATCCTGGTCAGAGTTGAAAGACCTGAATTCAGTAAGAACTATGGACCGTGAGGTTTTGCTTATGAGGATGAGAAAGAGCTTTGCCTGGACTAGGCTAGGAGCAGTTTGTAGGAAAAGCTTGCTGTTATGTCCATGTCCTGAGAACTTGTGCAGGGTTGTAGTGCACAGAAATAGACTGCTGTGAGCAGAGGGACATGGCAGGGAAATGAAACCTTCAAGCTGAATCTTCTCCCTGTTCAGCTGCAATTATATGAGAGATTACAAGCTATGATATTGGGTCAGCTGTCCTGCATTGGGGCAACAGGAAGAATGTACTCTTTTGAAGGGGTCTGAATGCTCAAGGAGTGTCCTGTTCTTCAAAGTCTGCTTTATTTCCCCCTGGATTAACAAAATGGCACCCTAACTAGTATTGTGGAGTATAAGAAATACAGGAAAGAGAGGGTCATTTAGTTTGCAATATAGTTTTGTGTTTTGGAAATGGCCATGGGCAGTGTGAAGCAGGTCTGCTAAGGATTGCCTGCATGGAGACCTAGTTGAGCCATGAGGATGGACTGTGAGTTGCAGTAGAGACACAGTGGAGATGTCAGGACCACAAGACAGCTGCTAAAGAGTGCAGTCAGCCCCAGATGAAGTTTTCCAGGACTGTGAGTAGTCTAGCTGGAGGGCCAGAATTGGAACTCCAGAGACTTGTTGCTGGTTAAAATTATCAGACTTGGAGACTTGTCACTGACTGGAGTTGCTGGACTTGGAGCTATAGAGTTTGATGTTTGCCCTGTATGGTAGTTTGAATAGTTGTCCCCCAATATATTCAGTGTATAATTAGTTTGTAGTTTGGATCTGAAGCCACCTGGCTGGAGGAGATGTCATTGGGCAGATCTTAAGGTATGGTGGTGGGTTTGAAATTCTAATCAAAGGATATGCAAAGTGCCTAGTTCCACCTCGAGTTCTTGAATTGTGCTGTGTGGTATGGCTTTTGGCTTATGACTTCTCTCTCTCTCCCTCTCTCTGCTTGGCCTGCCCTTCTGCCATTATGGAGCTTCCTCTGGATCTGCAAGATTCAATAAATATCTCTACTTCCATAACTGTGCCTGGTCTGGAAATTCATCTTGGTGAACCGTAATTTTATTTCTCAGTCAAGAAGCTGGGAAGTCTGAGATCAAAGTGCAGCAGAATCCATGTGTTGGTGAGGGCCTGCTTCCTACTTCACAGATGCCTGTCTTTTCCCTGTGTCCTCACAGCAGGATAGAAGAGGGGCTCCTTGGGAACTCTTTTATAAGTGAACCTGCTTCACATAGTCTCATGAGTTTGACAGCTTGCCTCTAAGCTGATGAGGTTGTCTTAGGAGGTTATGAAAAGTTGAGGAGGTGGGGCCAACCTAGAGGAAGTGGATCACTGGTGGTGAGCTTATGGATACTTCTGTCCTGAGCCTCTCTCCCTCCCTCCCACTCTCTCTCTCCCTCTCTCTCTCTCCCTCCCTCTCTCTCTCCTTCCTGATCTTCTCAAGTAGGAGCCAGCTCCCCCTGCCACAGTTGCAAGTTGCTCCTGACTCTTCCCCACCATGTTGGATGGTTCCTTCAATGTGTGAGCCAAAATAAATCCTTCCTCCTTGAAATTGCTTCTTGTCTTCATAGCAATGAGAAAAGTGAGAAATACATTAAAGTTGCACTCAGAGGTATAAATGTTACTGGGATAAACCTGAGCACACATTTCTGAGGCTTTCAGAAGGCAAACTCATTGGAAAGGAGAGTGCTCGAACAGTCTCTAGGGCATCCTCTGGGAGCCAGGCAAGGCTCAGAGGCCAGTGAGGCTGTGGTCCTAGATGACCAGGCGACTTCTCCAGCTAGCAGCACAACTAAGCATCAGTATCCATGTCAGTGCTGGCTTTGCATGGATGCAAGGTGCAAGAGTAAAGGGTCCCAAACCAAGGCTCCAGAAAGCTGCTGAGGCCAGACAGTTTGTCCTAGGGCTGGATTCCCTGGATATATCTCCTGCAGGAACTATGCATTAGGGTGACCCTCGAATCCTGGAGATGCCAGAAACAAGGGGTGCTCGCTGAGGAAAGCTTCCAGCATAGGGTGGAGCTGGCATAAGGAAAGAGGCTCTCTGTGTTGCAGGCAGCAGAGCTTGTGGGCCTGGGCTACCCAGGTCCATTTGAACACAGTTGACTCAGGAACACCAAGGTTGGACATGATTTGGTTCATTCTTTCCTCACTGTGACTTCTCTCCTCTTTTGGAAGGGAGTGCTTATTCTGTGATGATGTGCATTGGAAGTATATGTACTTTGTTTTTGATTTACTTATTTATTGTGAAAGCTCATGGTGATTGACTTAAATCTCCAATGAGACTTTTCACTTTTAAACAGTACTGTAACTGCAAGACTGGATAGTTTTGAAGTCGAATTGCATTTTTGCATTATGAGATAGCCATGGGCCTATAGTGGAATGTCCTTGAATATAAAACGCCCCCTGCAGGATTGTGTGTTTCAGCACTTGGTTGCTGGCGACTGCAGAATCTTTAGGCGATGGAGGCTGGCTGAAGGACGTGCGTTGCTAGGGGACAGCTCTTGAAGGTTGCATCCCAGTCCCAGTCTCTCTACTTCCTGTTCCACCAAGAGGCGAGGAGGAAAGGGGTCTTACTGCATTGCATTTTCACTCTCACTACCATGGAGCCACCTGTCACCATGCTTTCCTGTCGCAGTGCATTGTATGTGCTCAAACCTTGAACCAAAATAAATCCTTCTTTATGTCAGGTGTATCAGTTCCCTTCTTGTTGGTGAGACAAAATACTCATCCAGAAGTAGACCAGAAACAGCTTAAGTAAGGAAAGGGTTTATATTTTGCTTACCGTTATTTAATTAATTAATTTATTTGCACACGTGTATGTGCCAGGTCCTCTTGCCATTGCAAACCAGTAACAGATATGTGTGCCACCTTTTGCATCTGGCTTACACAGGCTGGCAGGCTTTGCCAGCAAGTGCCTTTAACCACGGAGTCATTTTCCCAGCCCCCATAGCTCACAGTTTTGAAGGGGAAGTTTCATTATGTGGGGAAAACCATGGCAGGAACAGGAAGCTGGTTCTTAAATCTTCACATCTACATGGAGGAAGTGAGCCAGCTGCGCACAGTAAGTGAAGCCCACCTGTAAGATGATGAGCCCACCCACTTCTGCAGCAAGGCTCCACCTACCAAAAGCTCACAGTCTTCCTGAACAATACCAACAGTTTCAGATTAAGTATCCAAATGCATACCTGCCACCTCAGGTATTTGGTCATTGTGACGAGGAAGGAAGGAAGGGTCACCAATTTTATCCACATGCATTTATGACCTAAACACTGCCCAAAAGCCTCCCCACGTTGTATTTTAATACATGTTTTGAGGGAAGATGGACACAAATATTCAGTCTATAGCACCATGGTGTAATTTTTTAAATGTTAATTTGTTCTTTTTAATGTTTTATAGGATTTTTATCTGTATTTATAAGTTCTGTAGAATTGTGAAGTTATTTATAATTTATGTACTTCCTCGTTATATTCATAAACAAGTTCACATGATTGGTTTTATGTGGTACTGGGCTTTTTGCATGCTAGGCAGGCACTCTACTAACTGAGCTATATATACCTCCAGCTTCTAATAAACTTTTATTTTTTAAGGACAATCTTACATTTACAGAATTCCTAATATTCTACGTGTTGCTGAATATCTAACTCTGGTAGTTTGAATAAAATATCCCCCATAGGCTCATGTATTTTGAATACCTTGTCTTCTGCTAGTGGGAATTCAGAGAAGTTGTGGGTCTTCTGGGAGGTTGAGACTTGCTGGAGGAGGTGTGTCACTAGGGGTGGATTTTGAGGTAATATAGCCCAGCTTCAAACAAAGAACTTGAAGGACTTTTGTTCCTGCTGCTGTGGAGATGTGATGCCCTGCTGGCTCTCCCGTTCTTGCCACGCCTTCCCTACCATGATGAGACTTTGAAACCTTAAACTGGAAATAAGCATTTGCCTTTCCCAAACTGCTTCTGATTGGATGTTCTGTCCAAGCAAAGAGAACATAACTGCTGCATACAACTTGTTTCTTCTGTCAGTAACACCTTACACTCGTAAGCTATGTTTACAGTGATGGACAAATGTTGCTGTGCTATTACTAACTCACAGTTTCTGGTATCCAGACTGCAATAGCCATCCGGATTAGATGCACTGCTCTAACACACCCCCTGCATGTGTCCTGTCTCACCCAACATCTCCACCCATCTGTCTAGAAACATTTACCTTTTGAAGTCTATAGATTTTTTTTTTTTTTCTTTTCCAATATGTCACACAGTTGGAATAAAATAGCACTGGGCTTCTCAGACTAGCTTTTTTCATGTTGTAACATGTGTTGGAATTTATCCATGTCTTTTCATGGCTTGATAACTCACTTGTTTTCTTGATCAATAATATCCTATGATAAGGATGTACCATAGCATGTTTATCCATTAATCAGTTGAAGGTTACATGGTTACTTTCAGATTTAGAGATTATTAATAAAGCTGTTATACACATTTGTATATCAGATTTTACTTGGAAAGGAGCTTAAAATCAGTTAAGCAGATAACTGGGAATGCGGCTGTCAACAGGCATTGTAAAGCCATGTTTAGCTTTGTAAGAAACCACGAAAGTGTCTTCCAGACTGGCAGTACCATTTTCTATTCTCACCAACAATGCATGGGAGTTCTTGTGCCACAAACCAGTCTGCAATTAATATTGCCAATGTCTTAGATTTCTGCCATCCTAACAGGATTGTGGTAGTTTCTCTTTATTGTTTTAATTTGCACTTCCCAGTGACAAACAATGTTGGCTGTCTTTTCAGCAGCTTGTTTGCTATCTGTGTATCTTTTGTGAGCTTTCTGCGGGCAGTCAATTCCCTTAGTTTTTGTTTTTCTCAGAATGTCTTTATTTCCCTTTCTCTTTGGAAGGATAATTTTGCTGCCCATAGAATTCTAGATTGATGAGGGAGGCGAGGGTTGTTCTTTAAGCACTGAAAATATTTTACTGCCTTCTCTTCTTGATTGTCCATTTTCTAAGAGGAACTTTGCTGCAATTCTTAATTGTTCTTCTGTAGGTGGCTTCTCTCTCCTCTATTCTCTCCTTCTCCCTCCTCCCCCTCTCTCCTTCCCTCTCTTTTTCTCTACTCCCTCACTTTAGTTTTGGTAATAGGCAGGTTAGTTATGGTATAACATGATAATTTCTAGGTAAATATTAAAAAATCAAAATGATCCTGCTTAGCACTCTCTGAGGGCTCTGAAGCTGTGCTTTTAGAAAGTAGTCACTCTGGATTTGAAGATCTCTTCTCTTTCTGAAGCCCAGTAAGGGGTGTGGTATGGTCTGTGAAATGTCTCACAGTTCTTGAGCATGTTTTCTTCATGTTCCTCATGCACTTCAGTGTGGGCAGTTTCTACTGATGTATCATTAAGCATGTTGACTCCCTGAAGCACACAGTCCATCGCTGAGACAGGCCACACATTCTCAGTTCAAAGGACCATCATCTTCTTACGTATTTATCTTAAATTTCTGTCTCTCTGCTTACATTCTCCACCTGTTCTTGAGTGTTTTCTATTTCCCACACAGCCTTAGTGCCTTAATTACAGTTATTTAATTATCCTGTGTGGTTATTCTACATCCATGCCATATCTAAATCTGTTTCCTGTGGTGTTGGCTTTGTATCAGATGGACTTTTCTTTCTTTGGGCTTACTTTCTAACTTCCACTGAATGTTGGTTCATGATGTGTGTTGGAAACAGAGGTGAACAGGCCTTCTTGTGAGCATTCATGCTAACTGCGCCAGGAATGGATGTGTTTGGTGTGGCTGTTAGTGGCTTCACATTCCTCTGGGTCTTTTCCCACATTTCTCTCAGTGTCTTGACATTTCCCTATGAACACCTTCTCAGAATTGGTTCCCATATTTCTAAAATTCATAATCCACTTTTATTACATTGGAGCTCTGTTGGTATGGTAATGAAATTTGGGGGAAAGGATTTCCATGATTTTATGAGGAAATACTAGCTGTTTTTAAGTGGACTTGTGTTTCTTAGATGTTTCTCCCCATGTATGATAGTCAGAAGTTTAGACACTCCTGGAGTGAGAGGAATGACTCTGTCCAGGTTGGTGAATATTGTAGTAAGACATTCCCATGCCTGCCAGAGAAGAGGTGTTGCCCTAACCATGCTGGCTGCCACACAGTGCATCTTCCCTCCCAAGACCACAGCTACATCTTCCTTGAACCATGGTGGGAACTCTTTGGGTTGGTTGAGTTGGGAACCCTAAACCTAGAGCCACAGGAGTTTCTTTCTCTCCATCTTTAGCCTCCAAGAACTCATCCAAAGGCCATGATACAGTTTCTGTTATCAATTTTCACACCTTTTTGAGTTAAGCTATGCCACTTGCATCTAGCTTTATGTGAATACTGGGAATTGAATCTGGGTTGTTAGGCTTTGTAGGAAAGTGCCTTAACTGCTGAACCATCTCTCCAGAACTTTTAATTTTTTTTATATAAAGGATCTTTTAAAAAAAATTTGTTTATTTACTTGAGAGAATGACAGGGAAAGAGGCAGACAGACAGACTCAGAGAGAGAGAGAAAAAGAGAGAGAGAGAATGGGTGTACCAGGGCCTCCAGCCACTGCAAACGAACTCTAGACACATGTGCCACTTTGGGCATCTGGCTTACATGGGACCTTGGGAATTGAACTGGGTTCCTTTGGCTTTTCAAGCAAATTCCTTAACTGCTAAGCCATCTATCCAGCCCTTAAATATTTTTAATATTATTTATTTATTTGAGAACAGATAGAGAAGAGAGACAGACAGAAAAAGACTAAATCAAATTACCTTTAGCTTCATTTATTTGCCAGTTATTTGTGCTGTGAAAAACTAAGACATGACTTTCATCTCTCACTACAATTATTTGTTCAACAACTTCCCATAGTTCTCTAAAATACCTTGGTAACATGTTACTTAGTAGATAAACAGTAGTAATCATGACCTCACTTTGGATTACATTGTCTAATCAATATTGAGTAACATGCAACTTCCTTTTTTCTTTATATGTTAAACATAAAATTAATATAAAATTGAGCTTAATAGATTGCTACTAGACATTTCTTCCTACTCCCATTTCCTTAATTTATTTCTATCACCTAAGTATTGCTAGTTCAACTTCCTTTAGAATATCTTCTATAAGTGCTATATAGCAAGTTTTATAACTTTTGTGTATAACTCATGTTGCAGTCAGGTTCACATTGTTGGTAAAAATCAACTGACCAAGAGCAGCTTTTAGAAATAAAGGGTTTATTTTGGCTTATAGACTCAAGGGGATGCTCCATGATGGCAGGGGAAAACAATGGCATGAGCAGAGGGTGGGCATCACCCCCTGACCAACATAAGGTGGACAACAGGAACAGGAGAGTGTGCCAAATACTGGCAAGGAGAAACTGGCTATGACACCCATAAGCCCACCCACAATACACTGTCTCCAAGAGGCTTTAATTTCCAATTGCCCTCATCTGGGAACCTAGCATTCAGACCACCTAAGTTTGATTCAGGGACGACACCTGAATCAAACCACTGCATTCCTCCCCTGGCTCCCATAAACTGATAACCATACATGATACAAAATGCAATGTATCTAGTCCACCTTTAAAAGTTCCCATAGTTTTTATCAATCCTAATGATGTTCAAACATCCCTGTAATCCAAGGATCTTTCAACTGAGCCATGATAAAAAAAATAATAATAATAATCCCCCCAAACCCACAATGGCACAGAATACACATTCACACTGAAAATGATAGCATTGAGCATAACAAAGAAATATTCGACCAACACAAGATTTAAAACAAACTCCGTAGCTCCAAGTCCAACAACTCTATTCAGTGACAAATCTCCAAGTCAGATAATTCTAACCAGCAACAAGTCTCTAGAGTTTCAATTCCGCCCCTCCAACCAAGCTACTCACAGTCCTGGAAAACTTCATCCAGGGCCAGCAGCTCTCTTTGGCAGCCATCTCATGGTCCCAGTATCTCCACTGTGTCTCCACTGCAACCCACAGTTCATCCTTGTGGCTCCATTGGGTCTCCATGCAGGTATCCAGAAAACCTGCTTCGCACTGCCCATAGCCATTTCCAAAACACAAGACTGCATTGAAAATTCAATGACCCTCTCTTCCCTGCATTTCTTATACTCCACAATACCAGGTAAGGTGTCAATTTGTTAATCCAGGGGGGAATAAAGCAGACTTTGAAGAACAGGACACTTCTTGAGCACTCAGCCCCTTCAAAAGAATCTACATTCTCTCTCTTGTCCCAGTGGAGGTCAGCTGACCCAGCCTCAATGGTTATAATCTCTCACATAAATTGCAGCTGAATGGGCAGCAGTTTTGGCGCAAAAACTTTCTTTCTATGCCATATTCCTCTGCACACACCAGTTCGTTTCTATGCACTGCAACCCTGCACAAATTCTTAGGACATGGGCATAACAGCAAGCCTCTCATACAAACTGCTTTTAGACCAGTCCAGGCAAAACTCCTTTTCACCCTCATAAGCCAAACCTCACAGTCCATAGTTCTCAATGCATTCAGGTCTTTCAACTCTGACCAGAATAGTCCATCAAGCTGTACTTACAGCACTGCAAGGCATCTCTTAGGCCAAAGTTTCAAATCCTTCCACATTCCTCTTGAAAATCAGCTCCAAAAGGCTAAAGCCACACAGTCAGGTGTCAAGCATCAATCTCACTTTTGGTACTAACTTTACTGTTCCAGTCAGGTTCACATTGCTGGCATAAATCACCTAACCAAGAACAGCTTTTGGGAAAAAAGTGTTCATTTTGGCTTGCAGACTCAAGGGGAAGCTCCATGATGGCAGGGAAAAATGATGGCATAAGCAGAGGGTGGACATCACCCCCTTGGCAACATAAAGTGAACCATAGCAACAGGAAAGTGTGCCAAACACTGGCATGGGGAAACTGGCTATAACACCCATAACCCACTCCCAACAACGCACTGCCTACAGGAGGTTTTAATTTCTAAACGGCCATCAGCTGGGGACCTAGCATTCAGAACACCTATGTTTATGGGGGATACTTGAATCAAACCACCACAACTCATGTTCTTAATTTCCTATTTATTACAAATATAAAAAATCTGACATTTACAGGTGAAATATCACCATCTTTGTCATTATTTTCCTAATCACACTTTTCCCTATAAGTAAGGACTTCATTTTTACCACCTTCTCACACATGTAGAGGATTGTCTGAGATCCTTTTCTTAATAAGAACAAGTGCTTATTTTATATTCTAAGTCATTTTCTTATGTTTATTGTTGACCTCTTTTCTACTATAGAAATTTGCATCAAGTAATTTCCTTTCTGTAGCCCTCGCCTTCCTTGTCATCTGGTTTCAGAGCAAAAGGCTGTGGTCAAATCTTTAAGATTTAATTTTATTAGTTATAAATCATTTAAAAGTCTAACTAATAAAAGGAACTTGTATATTAAAAGGATAAATTTTTATTTTTCCCCTCTCCATTATTCATAGAGTTTTTCATTTGGCCTTTCATTTTTCCAATTTTTACAGAGTGGGATAATAACCTAAAACAAAATAAAATAACATAACTCCCATCTTTGTTTTTGCTACTCCACAGGCAATTGCTTTTCAATGTTTTTAGCTGAATTTTTAAAATGTATACCCATACCTCTAAAAGCTTGCTGATACTGTCATTGAAATTCCTAGAAGAATTTAATCAATGCTTCTTTTAGTGTCTTAATACTCTGTCTGTTCTCCGAGCACAGGGCTCTTGATAGCTGTGGGTTGGTGCATTGCCTGTGGAAATCATGTTCATGGCTCTTCCTACTGTTCTTTATGGTTTTCATTGTTGGCTACTCTGGTCCAAGTGCATCTTTTTTCTCCAAACATCACTACACTATTTTTCTTTTCCATTTTTTAGTGACTGTCTTTAAACATTATTTGACTCTCATTTCCATAAGATTTCAAGTGGAAGTAAAATGAGCATCATGTTTCCATCTGCCAGTCTTAACTAGAAATGTTCGAATTCTTAAATCCTTATCATTTAAACATGGGAAGGTGGGCATGGTGGTTCAAGTCTGTAATTCCAGGAGTGTAATTTATATATGTGGTGGTCAGAGGACAGCTTTTGAGATGGTGGTCCTCACCTTGCACCTTTTGTTAAAAATATTTATTTATTTATTTATTTGATAGAAAGAGAGAGAAAAAAATGGGTGTGCCAGGGCCTCCAACCACTGCAAACAAACTCCAGGTGAGTGCTCCCCCTTGTGCATCTGGCTCACGTGGGTCTTAGGAAGTCAAACCAAGGTCCTTTGGTTTTGCAGGCAAGTGCCTTAACCACTAAGCCATCTCTCCAGCCCACCTTGAACCTTTTTTTAAGGCAGGATCTCTTGTTAATTCACCCTGCTACGTTCACTAGGCTGGCTGGCCCATGAGTTGCTGGGGTATTGTCCTTCTCGGTGTCCCTTCCTATCTAGGAACTCTGGAATTACAGATACATGTTACCACTTCCGGCTTTTATCTGGGGCCTGGAGATTTGAACTCAGGCACTCACACTCGTATGGAGTAAGCTTTCCACAGAACCTTCTCTCCAGCTGCAGAGCTATGTTTTTTAATCTTTAATTTTCTTTGTGTCACGTGGGCTGCTCTTGTAAATTTGTTTTGTTTTATTCTCTCTTTTTTTGTGCTAGGGATGAATATAGTTCCTTCTGGACGCTAGGTAAGCATTCTACCACTGAGTTACACCCTAGTCATGTATTTTTTTCTTATTGTTTGCTTGGTTTTGTCTTGGTTTTTGAAGCAGTCTCACTACATTGTCCCAGGCAGCTTTGAATTCATGATTCTCTTCTCTCTGCCTTCCACGTACTGAGATTATAAGCACATAACACCACACCTACCCTTTTAAATCTTAATGATAGCATGGACTGTGATATTTTAAAACTTTGCAAGGAAATGTATCTATTTCACAAGGAAATATTCTGAATTTTAAGAATTACCTACTTATACTTGAATTAGTGAGCATATGTCTCTGATACCTTTTTTAAAATAACAAATTCTCTTTTTCTAATCTATTTCTTTTTTAAATTGTTATGTATTTGAGAGAGAGATAGAAAGAGGAAGAGAGAGATAGATGGAGAGAAAGAGAAAATGGGCACACCAGGGCCTTCAGCCATTGCAAACAAACTCTAGACGCATGTACCACCTTGTGCATCTGGCCTATGTGGGTTCTGGAGAATCAAACCTGGGTCCTTTGGCTTTGCAGGGAAATGCCTTAACTACTAAGACATTTCTCGAGCCCTCTGATACCTTTTTACCTATGATTTTTTTGTTTTGTCTTTTGGTTTTTCAAGGTAGGGTCTCATTCTAGCCCAGGTTGACCTGGAATTCATTATGTAGTCTCAGGGTAGCCTTGAACTAATGGCAATCCTTCCACCTCAGCCTCCTGAGTGCTCAGATTAAAGGCGTGCACTACCACCGGCTAATCTACGAATTTTTGAAGAAGGGAGCTCCACTTGGATAGAGCATGGAGTCCTCTTTGTGAGTCATTGGAAATGGGTGAAATGCACAAAATCTGGGGAACTTCATTCTAGCTGGAAGTACAGGCATGATGGCAAAGTGTGCAGTAGAAGTGGGTGGTATCTACATCACACCAGCACGCTCAGCAGCAAGCTACGATGCCCAAGTCCACACTTGAAGGCAAACACTCAGCTCTCCTGTCAGTGTTGCCAAGATGACTCCTCAGTTGTTGCCAGCATGATAATATTAAGAGGCATGACCTCTAAGAGACATTGGGTCATGGTGGTTCCTCCTCCGACAAATAGAATTGAGGTCCATATAAAAAAGGATTCACATAATATTTACCTCTTCGAGCTTCTGCCATGTACCAGGGAAAGACAACAATAAGGCACCAGCTTGTAAGAGAGAAGAGCCCTTACCAGATAACTGTACCTGCTTGGCATGTTGATCTTGGCCTTCTGAGTCTCCAGAACTATGAGAAATAAATGACTGTTCTTTTCAAACTACATGTATTTTGTTAAAACATACATATGTATATATATATATGCATATATATACATATATGTACATAGATATGTGTGTGTGTATATATACATATATTTTTGTCTTGCTATATGTATATGTGGACTAGAGAACAATATGATTGTTAGTTCCAACTGCTACAAGGCTTTTACTAGTGTGTGTGTAGGCCAATTGAATTATTTCAGTTGAATTCCAGAACACAAGACTACCTTGTTACCTGAGATAGTTACTTATTTTCTTATTAAATCAATGGTTTACAAAACCAAAGTAAAAGTTATTTTTTACATGATGTTTTAATATTTTATTTGAATTGATTGAGAACTTTACTGTAAGAACATATTGCATATTACTCAGGTTCCCATCAGAATACTCTTGTTTCGTTTCCCCTCTCCCCTGTCCTAACCCACTGCAGGCCTTCCTCAGCAGAGGTACCAGCATTCATTATGTGATCATAAACACATCAGTCTCTATGGAGCAGGCTGGGGGCCTTAGGATACTCCGTCCCACCCTGGTGCTCTTCTTTATAATCTTTCCACCCCCCTTCCACAATGTTCCCTGGGCCTTAGAGGGCAGATTATAGGTCTTCCTCAGTGTTTAACTCTCTGCATCCTCTTATTTTCTGCTTTTGATGAGCTTTGGGTCTCCTCAGTATCCACCACCATCTCCAGTTTACATATTCACCATTTAGAGATGGCGGTGCATGCCGTGGAGACCCGAGACCCTACGCCCGACAAGACAACAAAGCCTACTGTGGAGCAAGAGGGGAGCCAGCTCCACCCCACCTGCCTGGTCCCGGGACATGACTGGGGAAGAGGCAGATTAAACACAGGTGCTGCTCTCACTGTGAACGTGATCTTTTAGTCCAAAGAATGGGAGCTGAGTTTATTCATATATTGTTCCCTCCCTTCAGAGTTACTCCACATGGAACTAACAATCATCTGGAGAGGAAAAGACACCTCAGGAAACAGTCTGCCCCAGACAATTTAGAAAATGTTATATAGCTTCCCTAAACATGGCCAGTGGGAGCCACAGATAAAAGCATGAATGCAATGTTCCCATTGGCCAGGGTCCAATCTCACCCTCTTCAGGGTGTTATCTTTCTCAAGGACTCCTCTGGTCACTGCTTCCCCTCATCCTCAAGACAGCCTGTGCTACTCCGTGGTAAATCTGCCAGTCTTCCATGCTATGGTGTGTCTCCCGTGAATTTTTTTGATGGAGATCACAAGGACCTTGGTGCTGACACGAGGCCAGTGATAGTTCTCAGTGACAATTACATATTTACTAAAACCCACAGAATGGGCTGGAGGGATTGCTTAGTGGTTAAAGCATTTGTCTACAAAGCCAAAGTACTCAGGTTCAATTCCCGAAGACCCATGCTAGCCAGGCACACATGTCTGGAGTTCATTTGCAGTGGCTGAGGCCCTGGCATGCCCATCTCTCCTCTCTCTCTCCCTCTTTCTCTGTCAAATAGATAAATAAAATATTTTTTAAAAAAATCCATAGAATGTACAACAGCAATAGTGACTGCAATGCAAACTGTGGGAAATATTGGTGTGTTACTACAGGTTCCCCAAAGCTGTACTCTGGTAGGGGAAGTGGGCAGTTCAGAGACAGTACATGGGTAGAAGCAGGGGATGTTTGCTCAGTTTTTCTATAAACCTAAAAACCACTATTAAAAAATAAAGTTTATAGGGCTGGAAATATGGCTTAGCAGTTAAGGCGCATGCCTGTGAGGCCTAAGGACACAGGTTCAATTATCCAAGTCCGATATAAGTCAGATGCACATGGTGGCACATGCATCTGGAGTTCATTTGCAATGGCTAGAGGTCTTGGTGCACCCATTCTCTCTCTCTCCCCCTGTCCATCTCTAACAAATAAATAAATAATAAATAAATTAATTAATTAAAGTTTATAATAAAATCTCCCATATTTGAGAACCATATTTGAAAACATTAAAGTGCTTCTTTTTTTATATTTTATCTATTTGAGAGAGAGAGAAAGATGCAGAGAGAGAGAGAAAGAGAGGCAGATAATGGGTGCATCAGGGCCTCTAGCCACTGCAAATGAACTCTAGACACATGTGCCACCTTGTGCCTCTGGTTTGATGTGGGTACTGGGGAATCAAATGTGGGTTCCTTGGCTTTGCAGGCAAGTACCTTAACTGCTAAGCCATCTCTCCAGCCCATAAAGCACTTCTTTACCTTATTACATTATAAGCCTAAATTGAAGTAGCAGCATAGATTATAGTTTAAGATTATGGACACACTGATAGTGTTATTAGGTATTTCATCTTTGCATGTGAGTGCTCACTTTACTGAGGCGGGGTCTCACAACTGAGCACAGAGCTTGCTGCTTAGCTAGTCAAGCTTGACAGCTTGCCCCTGGGATCCTGTTTTCATGGCCTCTCAAGTGCTGGGATTACACACAGGCAGACCACATGTCTATCCAGCATTAAAGTGGGTTCTGGGGACATAAAATTTTGTCTTTTATCTTCCTGAGCCCTTTTTTACACGTTGAGCTGATTTTTGGATCAAAAAATGTGTTAAAGGAGATGGAGCACACAGGAGAAAGGAATGGTTTTAAGTTTACTGAGATTTCTTTCCTGGGTCACTTCGTGAAATAATCCTGATTTTAGCAGTTACAGACATGAGACCATTGGAAACCCATGACATAGTGCCCTCACTGTTAATAATTCCAGCTGTGGGTCTACAGGGAGCAAAGGTGTAGTGTCCTCACGGCCGGCAGTTCAGCTATGAGTCTACAGGGAGTAAAGGTGTACTGTCCTCATGGTCGGCAGTTCAGCTGTGAGTCTACAGGGAGCAAAGGTGTAGTGTCCTCATGGTCGGCAGCTCAGCTGTGAATCTACAGGGAGCAAAGGTGTAGTGTCCTCACTGTTAGCTATTCCAGCTGTGAGGCCTATGGGGGCCTAAGTTGTAATGTCCTCACTGTTAGTATTGCAGCTGAGAGGTCTACAGATAGCCAAGGTGTAGTGTTCTCACTGTTAGCAGTTCCAGCTGTGAGGTCTACGATGTCACAGCTGTAGTGTCCTCATTGTTAGCACTTCTGGCTGTGAGGTCTACAGGGAGCAAAGCTGTAGTGTCCGTACTGTTAGCACTTCAGCTGTGCGTCTACAGGAAGCAAATTGTAGTGTCCTCATTGTCAGCAGTTCAGCTATGAGGCTAGTGGGAAGCCAAGGCTCAGTGTGCATTGTAATCCCCTGTGCAATATTAAAACAGTTCTGAATGTGTGGAAACTGTAACACATATGTAAAAACCTAAAATGTAGATCGTTATTTATCTCTAGAGCTGGGGTAGGATGAAAGCTGAGAAGGAAGGAAGGGAGGAAGGAAAGAAGAAAGGAAGGAAATATTGGAGGAAGGGAGGAGAATGAAGAATGAAAAGGAAATGAAAGGGAAAGAAAGGAAGAAGGAATATTGCTCTGGAGAGAGAAGTTTTAATCTTATTTAGTTATTTCTGCGCATAACTAACCAAAGACCCTCAACGTTGCAGGCCAGGCTCAGGCACCAGCAAGCCCTGCGTCTCTGGTGTGCCCCGGCTCTTATCTTTCATCCTTGCACAGGGGAAGTTTGCTTCTTTTTCACCACTGGGTTTGATATAGACAAATTTGTTGGGCTGGAGTGCTTTCTTGAATCCCAATTCTCAAGTTAGTGTCTGTTAATTAACCAAAAAAATTTGCAGCACAGCCAGAGTGATTTCTATACTGCCACACTTCATTAAGACCTGAAGGGACAGGCATGTGAGAGAAGGGGTCGAGGGCTCAAGGCTGAAGAGGAAGAGGTGATGGGAGAGATCAGGGAAAATATACCACATGGTCCGGGAGGCCATGTAAATAAGAGCGGAGTTTGGCTCCAGAGAAAAATGTGACAGGGCGTCAAAATAAAAGCATGTGTTTCCAAAGAGATTAAAAAGTGAGAGCAGCAATAAATAAATAAATGCCCCTTCCCACCAGCCTGGCCATGGGGAAGAGAGGATCCTCGTGTTGAGAAGACCGGTGCATGGAGTTGTGTGCAACTCAAGGGCCAGGGAGGAGGAGAAGCCTTCTCAGTGAGCCCAAATCAGATAGATTTTAGAACCCAGGATGAGGTAGGCACTGCTGTGCCAGGTTTCCCAGCCAATCGCCTGGGCTCAGAGGAGGGATCCACCCACACTCAGGCAGGCTACATGCTGGAGAGAGAGTTGAGTGGGTGAGTTGAGTCGGGTGACTGAAGTAGGCATGGGCAAGCTGATATATGTGGGGCCATAGGCGTGGTAAGGGTGTGATGTAAGATCCCTTAAGGGCTAGCCTGCCCAGTATCTGATCGTTCTTTGGCTGACCTTGCCTCTCACAGGTTGGTGGAGAGAAGGCAATGGAAAGACTTGCCTTTGGGATGCCTCACTGGCTCCTACATACATATATATTTCTATTCAGGAAATGGTGGTTCTCTGCTTCAGCTTGCAGACCAGCAGTTTGAATCTTGGCTCTATCACTCCAACCCTGTCACTGAGGACAGGGTCTTCAACAATTCCTTTCATGTCCAATGCCAGCATCCTGCAATTAGGGCGTCTTAGGACTCAGTCTTGTAGGAAGAGCAAGAAGGAGAAACTAAGTTAGAGGGAATGGGGTACTGGGAAGGAACGCTTCCGCTGGCCCAAGGGGAATGACTTGCTCCCATGCTTCATGCAGTTGCCATTCTGCGTGTACTTTCTCTGTTCTCAAGTTCAAATTCCAGCCCCCTCCCCCTGTGCCTGCATTCAGACCCCATACTGCGCACTGAGGTCTTTGACCTCTTGCCTTCCAGCCTCAGGCTCTGTATCCTCAGGAAGCCCTTTGTACTCCACAGGGCCAGCAAGGTCTCCAAGAACAGAAACTTTCCAAGCATCACATGTACAGAAAATGTGGTAAGAGGCTATACCATCCCCCTCCCCCCTCACACACACACCAGGCTCACCCATCAGGACGGAGGACCGGGAGGGAGTGGTGCTTGCCCCTGATCGCAGCTCTTCCGGAACTTGTCCATGGCTGGGAAACCCAGACCCTTTTCTCTGAGTCATACCTGCTCTGAGAGGAAGAAAGAAAGGACAGAGGATGCTCTTTTCTGCAAAGGCTACAAACAGAGGCCGCTGTCTCCCCTCCCCCCTGGGGAGAATGCTGCTCTAAGAGGCGCCCTCACACCTGCCTGCATTTTAATTAATATCATCCCACCATCTATCAACAGCAAGTCAACATGCTTCACACCAGGGGAGACAAACAATCCTCGCCTTGTCAGCCCTGCCTCTCCAGGAGCAGCTGAGGGTCTCAACCCCCTCCTGACTCTGCCACCTCCTCTTCCCTGGGGGCTGCTGACAGGGGGCCGTTCATGTGGTGCAGCAGTGTGCCTTGGAGGTGGCTTTGGCATCAGAAGGTGGCAGCATGGGAACGTGGCAAAATGGACTGGGGTGCACTATTGGGGCAGGCATGGCACTCCTCATCCTCCCTGGTCCTGTTCCTCCAGCCCTCTGGTCCCTGTGATGGCAATTTCTATCTCCATCTTAACGGAAGGGTGTTGGGGATTAGAGGGGTGCAGAGACTCTCTGAGACCACACTGGTAATCTAGAGCGAGGCTGAATAGATGAACGCAAGTCTGGCCCATGAATTCTTCCGTCTGTCTTTCTGACTGCCCTCATCCATGCCCTTGGGCCACTATTCTGCCTACGCCACTTCCCTGTGGTTTCCAGTTAATGAATGTGGTGTTCTCTGTCCATTACCCGAAGAGGCAGAAATAGATAAAACTTCTTCTAGGTAGGACATGGATGATAGCATGTCTGTATTTGTAGGGTCGTGTGCACACTTATCATGTGTGTGTGTGTAAACCTGAACACGATGGGATTGTGACTGGGAGTCTGTTGATCAGAAGAACACAGTGCAATGGGGGTTTCCATGGGCGTCTTGCACTGAGCCTGGACACAGTACCACAGAAGGGCCGCAAGTGCTTGTGAGCTGCTCTGAGTTCACGTGTGCCAAGGCTCTGAAACCCACTTCTCTCATGTGTAAATAGGTCATGAGGTGATCTGGTTACACAGAATACAGAAAAGCCAGTATAGTTCTTGGCCCATGGTAAGTGCCTGAGGCATTGTAGGTATTAACAAGTTCTAAATTCCCTTAATACCTTGTCCCTTGTCTGTCCTTCCCGTGAAGATAAGGACTTCGGGATTTGCTTACTCTCCAGCCTGGGAAACAGTGAAAGTTGTGTTTAGTCCAGGTCTAAGGAGTCACTTCCTCCCTTCCATCTGTTCACAGCGAGTTGTGTGTCTAACAGGAAAGCAGGAAATAATGACACATGTGACATTCTTCCTGAGCCTGGAAGAAAGAAACTCCACTCGTCCCTCTGTATAAAGATGTGAAGACATGCCTTCCTGAGCCTACCTCCCTCTCGTTTTCCTCTGTGAACCCTTGGGTTCTGGAAATTTTCCATCTGCCTATAAAGCTGGCTTCTATTATCCTTATTAAAGAAAACCCCACTCAGCTGGGTCCTCAGCTACTTAGTAACAATTGTCCAATTTCCAGTCTCACTTCCTTTTATCGCGGAATTGCCTGAGCAGGTGGTCCTCGGCGACTCCTCTCCTCCTCTCATGATAATGCCTGCTTTTGTGCTCCCCCTGGCAGGAGGCGCGGGTAAGGATGCTGATGCCTCAGGACACCAGGGATTGAGTCCGTGCCAGCTCTGGGACTTCTCTCTTGCCTGGTGATTCCAACAGAGGTGCTTAGCCCTTTACAATGGACATGAAGCCAGGGAGGCAGCTCTAAACGGAGACCCCAGACAGGGATGAGGCCAGAGATAGCCACAAGGGTCAAGCAACAGACTAAGAGGCAGAGCACCAGGAGTCAGCGCACTGGGAGTGGGAGAGAGTCAGCCGCATCCTGAAGAAATTCTGTTCTTCCTTATCCAGGTAAACATGACTGTCTGTCCCTTTTAGAGTTCCTCAGCAATCCCTTTCAAAGAATTAGATATCCTTTAATTACAACTCCGATTTCCTCATTCTGAAAAGAATTTTGGCTTTGTAGATTTATACTACATTGTTTCTTCTTTTCTCTTTTGTTTCATTTTATTTATCTGAGAGAGGGATAGAAGCAGAGAGAGAGAGAGAGAGCCATTGTAAACTGTAATCGAACTCCAGATGCATGCATCACCTTGTGCATCTGGCTTATGTGGGTCCTGGGGTATTGAACCTGATCCTTTGGCTTCACAGGCAGATGCCTTAACCTCTAAGCCATCCCTCCGGGCCCTTTTGTCTTTTTGAAACTCTGATCTAACTACTTTGGAGATAGTTTTTGAGTTCAAGAGACTGAAAACCCTTCCTGAAGTAGGGAGATTATCATGTGGCCCTTCACAGTGCTAAGAAAGGGAGGGCACGATCGAGGATGCAGGAAACAGAACATTGGTAAGAAGGAAGGTGGAAAAAGTAAAGTTGTCATGGTGAATTGGCTATAATTATGGGAGTTGTCAATAGAAAAAGTTTTAAAAACAAAAAGTAAAGGACAAAGGATCAGGGCCCTTTCCTTCATGAAAACAAGAACCCTGTTTCTAAGACCCACGGGCACTGGTACAATGGCAGGAGAGGCTGGGACAGTGGCTATCAGGGTGACGCCGACAGGGGTCGACACATGAAGGTGATGGCAGAGGACACTGCGGGTGGGCCGGAGAAAGTGATGATGACATGACCATACCGGAGTGGTGACGGTGAAGGGAAACCCCACCGGGCGCTCTCCTCGGTTATATCAGTCAGTCCTGCCCACTGCACCGAAGAATGGAACCTGAGGATCCGCATCCCTGTCTCTCTAGTAGGCTTGTGAATCTTACCTATTTGGTTCTTGAGTTTCTCATTCATAAAATGTGGCACTTTGGAGTGGGTGAGTTCAGATGGCCCCACTCCTTTGTAGATCATAGGGTGTCAAGAGACTTCTTTCTGGCCTCTGCTTTCTCCCATGCATTCCAGACCACAAATTTCCTTTCTCATTGATTACAAGGTATATAGCAATGCCTGCAGGCTATCTGGTTCAGTGTGTGGAACAAGATCCCACTACAATAAGCATTTTTTTAAAAAAAAAAATGTATTTATTTGAAGGAGAAAAAGAGAGAGAATGAGAATGGCTGCACCAGGGCCTCCAGCCACTGTAAAGGAACTCCAGACACATGTAGAGCTTTGTGTATTTGGCTTTACATGGGTACTGGGGAATTGAACCCAGGCATTCAAGCTTTGTAAGCAAACACTTTTAACTGCCCAGTAAAAAATGCTCTCTATATTTGACCTTTCTTAAGGATGAAAATTTTCTCAGCTCACTGTTGCCAGTCACTTTCCTCCCTTCCAGGCCTGCCTAGGTCATGGCAATAAAATGCCTAGGGGTCCATTTTCTGTGAAGCCCTCTCAGTGGAGGGAGCAGTTGTAAGAACCATTAAGCGAAACACAATGTGACGATTTCCCACAGTGCACTGGGCAGTGGGGAGAATTGTTCATCATCCTCTGGGAGCAACTAAAGGGTTCAGTCCATCATGGCTGGGAAAGCACAGCGGAGGGAGCTTGAGGAACTGGTCATGTTCCATCCATAGTCAGAAAGCAGAGAGAGGGGGAGAGAGCGAGAGAGGAACACTGGAGCTCAGCTTGCCTTCTCCTTTTTATACAGTCCAGGACCCCAGCGCTTAGAATTGCAGGCTGACCAGTTAGGGGAGGTCTTCCCACCTCAATTAATCTAATCTAGAAAATCCCTCCCAGACATGCTCAGAGATTTGTTTCGATGTAGATTTACAAAGGCAGATCTATGGAATGAGTGACTTGCCAGATTTAGGGGTAAGGAGGAGAGATTTGGAGCAACTTGAAAATGTCTTGCTAGAGTGACAGGTCCTGTTAGAAACAGAGGAAGGGGTCTCGCGATGGGAGTTGAAGATGAGGACATTTGTCTTTATGTCTTCGTGTGGTGATAAGGCGTGGTGACATTACTCCTTTGACCACATCTTAGGGCTCCTAGGGTTTTACTGAACAGAGTTCTTCAGAGGCCAGAAACAGCACATGATGGACGAAGAAAGTGAGGCCACACGGGTCTGAGCAGTATCTGTCTCATTTCCTGATGATCAAATGCCTGTCTCCGAAAGACCTGGCACCCTCTTTTCTGACAAGGCCCCCAAAGAGGCCCGAGCTCATAGAGTTGCATAGAGAGCTTTCATTTATTTTCTTGCCTTTAAAATAAATACAAAACTAAACTAAAAGCAATTTCCATCTTATGCCTTTTGTCTCTTTTCCAAGCAAACGCCGGTAGGATCTGGCAACCTGAGTTCAATAGCCAGTCCTCTTGGTCTTTCAAAGGCTATGAATGTAATAAGAGCACTCAACCCCGCTGAAGATATGCAAATCCATGCATTTAAAAGATTTACATTCATCCTTCACAGGCCCTGAAATATAAATATGAAATACCCAGAACCTTGTCACTTCAGTAATAATTAAGCTGATGGCCTATTATGTTCGATTGCAAATCAATATAGTATCTTTTGGTGGCACTTGAGTTCTTGAGGGTTGGCGCGGGGCCAGCTCCAGTTATACAATTGAATCGCTGCAGCTGCCTGAGAAACTTCGCTGCCGTTCCCATTCAGGAAGAATAGGCGGGTAACAATGGTGACCAGCCTCCCTACAGTAATTGTGTACGAGGACACATTTCCAATGGGGTTTTTGTTCAGCAGGTGCTGTTATTTTAGTTTAATTTGAATTCTGAAATGTGGAGGAGAGAAGGAGACCAATCTTAACAGCATCTAACCTACAGCTGTTCGAAAGAGGCCAGCAAACAGCATATGTTGCTTAGATGGAAATCATAATTGCTCATTCTCCCTGGGATGTTGGCCCACCAACGTGGAGCCTCTGAAATTAGCCAGCGATTTTTTTTTTTTTTCCAGCATTTTCCGCGGTGGTGAGGCCTTCTTGCAGAGCTCATGGGAGAACTATTCTAGAGTGACTTGTTCCCCAGGAGTTTTTATTGTTGTTGTTGTTACTGCTTCATCTCCTCCTCCTTCTCCTTCTTCTTTCTCCTTCTTGGTCAGCTCTGATGCCTTCTAGATGCTGCACCAAGCACTCCCAGGTGAGCTTCCTCATTTGCAGCAAGTATGGGATGGCACCGAAGTCAGTGGTCTGAAGACGCAGGAAGTATAGCCGGCTAGTGGTGGACCCAGAGCAAGCCGCCCTCAGGCGGAGTGGCGCACACCTTCCCAGAGGTCAGAGCTAATATGCTTGAGGAGAAAGCTCAAGTGGGAAGAGTAACAGCATTCAGTAGGCTAATGATACTCAACCTGGGTATGAATTGTTTGCACCCTAAGCTTCCTCATGCAGAACACCCTGCATGCCTGTATTGCTAGGTGCATCCTCATAGTGGCTACAGGCGTCTTAGACGAAGTTGATGGTGCTTCCACTATATAGAGGAAAGCGAGCAGCGGGAGGTCAGAAGCTAACCAAGAACTAAAAGCACCTGGGACTGAAGTGAAAGTCTATGAACTTGAAATGCCATGACCCTCTCCTACAAATGTCTCCTTTTGTTTTGTCATTCTCCTGCTCAGTATGAGGTCCTGAGAGATCAGCTTTGGTCAGACTGTAGGTCTGTGGTCATCTACCCTGGCTTGGGGTCATGACCTAGGCCAATGGGCTCTCTATAAAGACTGAGGTGTCCATGATTTATTTAGGAAAGTTCAGTCATGTAAGTTCTAAATACTTATGCCTCCTTCCCTTTCCTCTTCCTCCCCTTCCTTCCTTCTGTCATCTCATACATTCTGGGCCCCACCCATGAGGAAAGTCCCAGAACAGATCCTGCTAGGGACGCCAAGATAAACAAACTGCATTTCCAGTCCTCCATGCGGCTAGTCCAGTAGAGATGAGTCCCGACAAATCTGGAGAAAGAGTTTGTTTATTGTCATGTGCGTGGGTGTGATGGGAGGCTCCACAGAGGGGACAGCATGAAGGATGGATAAAGGTATCCCAAGCAGAGAAAACGTCACCGAGACCAGAGCAGGCAGGAGTCACCTGTCTCTCCCATTGTTAGGAGGGGAAAAGGACACTGCAGGCTCACAGAAAGGACTGAAGTAGCTAGGACCCCAAAGGACATGAGTGTCAGGGAGGATGAGAGGCCAGAGACTTGCTGGCTCATCTTGGGTGTGACTCGAATAATGACCAATTCTATTGCCACTGCCACAGGTGCTGTGGCCAATGCCTTCAGCTCAGTGATTCGAGGTTCACTGTGGGCCTTTGGTTTGCCAGGGGCTATGTCTGCCTTACTATGTCATGGACTGTCACTTATCACTTTCACAGCCTAAATTTCATGGCACATTTATCCTTGTTCCGGAACGTTCCTTCTGAGAAGGGTAGACTGATTTCTGAAGCTATATTAGGACCAGGTAATACTTTTAAAACCTATGAGTCTCGCTGGGCCTGGTGGCGCATGCCTTTAATCCTGGCACTTGGAAGGCAGAGGTAGGAGGATCACCATGAGTTCAAGGTCACCCTGAGACTACATAGTGAATTCCAGGTTAGTCTGGGCTAGAGTAAGACCCTCCCTCGGAAAACAACAACAACAACAACAAAAACACCTATGAGTCTCTTGCAGTGGCTACAAACTCTATGATGAGGAGAATGTTCCCAAATTCAGATTGAGGCCCTGAGATAGATAGACCCAGAGAGGAAGCATAACATAGTGTTTATGGGGTGTGAACATGGAAGTCCGTCCTCCTGGGACCAGAGCCCACGCCCATCACTTTTGGCTGATAGCAATCAGTGAATATTCTCATCTGTAAGTGGGGAAGCAATGACCTCTAATTGGCAGGGTTGTTGTGAAGATCAGTGAATGAATTTAATGTATTAGTTTTGGGCACTTCTAAGCCAGCACGCTTGGGGTGCTCGCAGTGGGGTGAGCGTGGTGGAGGAGGCACGCACTGAGGCGGTGACGTAGCTTCAGGGGTGGTGCCGTGTAGTCGTGGTAGCCTTGTCAGCGGTGGCAGTGGCCGCAGTCCTGTCACTGTGGTGGTGGCAGCAGTGCCAGGAGTGACGGTATTAGAGGGTGGCATCAGCGGAAGCACTCTGGTGTAAACACAGTAGTCACAGAGCACGAAGGGGCCCCACCACTTAGCATCTTCAGAAAGTTTCTGCACCTCTTCTCAAGTGGAAACTGGGGCAAGTGATAACTCTCTCCAGCTGTGATGATGTTGACGAATAATCCAATTCCGCAGACATCGACGGAGCGTGCTGAACATATGTGAAATTGCCTATAGCCCAGGAGTCTGTTGCATGGAATTTCAAAAACCACTGGATAAGTTTAAATTTGAAACCCCTCGGTGGGTTAAGCGACCAGGTGTTTTCCTCCATGATTCCTTCTTTGCAGACAGAGTCATGACCTTGTAGAGGAAGGAAAGCAGACTGCTCAGGTGCACACTGTAGAGTATAAGCCAAGGGTGAGGACCGCATCATCACTTTCCCCTCAGTCCCCGGGGCCCAGCACCACAGTTGGCATGACAAGTGTTTAAGCAATATGTTTTCCTATGGGATATTTGTTGAGTGCAAAGATATATACGAACAACTGCCTAAATGATAAACCAGGGAGGTTCTAGAAGGTTCTGTCGCACTGAGAGGACAATGAGACTTGGGCGATTAGTCTTTGGTTAGGACAGGAAGGAAGGACACTCCCCTTTGAGGGGCTGAGGGCTGCCCGGAGGGAGGAGCTCGGGGGCTCTCTGTGAGTGTGAGCCTCTGCCGTGCGCAGGTTCATTTGTCTCTGTGCTTTCACCCTGTCCAAGCCAGGCAGGCCCAGGATGTCCGTGGGTGGGAATTTATTTTGGCAGCTCAAGCGAGGAAAGGAAGCCAAGAGCCGGAGGCTATTGAGTTAAACACAGTGCCTAATCTCGATCTGTTTTGTGTAATCCCAGCAAACATTTTGATCTCAGGAAAGGGTAACCCAAGAGCAAGCAGCTTCCTCGTGAGGCTGGCTCTCCACACGGCTTGCTGGAGGGGACGCCGCGTCAGGTCTGCAGGAGGATGTACACTGAAGGCCCAACCATATCCGGAAGCCCCTTCTCACCTCCAAATTGGGATGTGATGGAGTGATAGTGGTGGTCACGGTCGGGGTCACAGGGAAGATGCTAGTGACAGTAGTGTGTAGTACCAACCATGGAAGTTGTACTCCGCTGCTCACTTTTCTCAGTACTGCGACTAAATACCTGACCAGAAACATCTCAAGGGAGTAGAGGCTTATTTCAGTTAACAGTTTAAGAACAGACACAGTTCATCATGGCAGTGGGAACATGAAGTGGCTTGTCACAATGCTTGGTCACACCATGTCCACACTCAGGAAGCGGAGAGCATACAGAAAGTCATGACACTCGAGTCCTGCCTCCAGTGACCTACTTCTTCCAGAGAGGCTCCGCCTCCAAAAGCTTCAACAACCTCCCCAAACAGTGCTGAATGTTTAAGCAGATGAGCCAGCCGGGGACATTTCACATTCAAAGCACAGCAGTAAGAACTGGCAGTAAGAACTGTCTAACGTGGTGGTGCCTGTCACAGCCTGAGCTATGGGGAAACTTCTTTACCTGTGGAAATGAAGAGCATGGAGGCCATGGTCTGCATGCCCCCCCCCCAGCGTACGTGCAGATTTAATCCCAGTGCCACTGTGTTGGGAAGTGCTGAAGTCAGGAGGATAGAACTTCTCACGGACAGACTCCTGTCACTGCAAAGGGCTTGCAGGAAGCTATCTTCTCTCCTGCCCATGTAAGAAAGAAGATTTCTCTTCCTCTCCTACCATCCCTTAGGTAGATTGCAGCAAGAAGGCCAATGGCAGATGTCAGTGCATCTGTATCATGAACTTTCCAGCCTCTAGCTGGACCAATCATTTTTTTATGTTTTTGTCAATTATCGGGACTTGATCATTCTGTTATAGAAACACAAGAAAGATAAATGTAGTAGCGACTGTGAGTGAGAGGAGAAAGATGAGATAGCCTGGAAGAAAGTGGTGAAGATGCCTCGCATGAGCACGTGCTCTGCTGGGGCCTGACAGTATAGAACCAGAAAGATAGAGTTTCTGAGAGAAAACTGCCTGCAGGAACAAGAAGCCAGCTTTTCAAAGCTTTTTCAAAGGCTTCTGTGTGGCAGAATGGACCCTGGTAACTTTGAGAAGAGAATCATAGAGTGCTGACTTGATGGCTTTTGTGCATCTCCATTCTCCACGCTGTCTTTTCCTTCCTGGTTAATAAATCACAAGTCAATCCATGGTTCTGTCTGAAGTGGGGTTCTTGGCTGAAAGACATGTATTTCCTCAGGATGGGGCTATATGCATGTATGCATGTATGTATATGCATACATACAGATATATGTTTATGTCAAATGCTCAACTTAAAATGCTTCTAAATATCTCCTAGCCTCTCTGTATGGACGCCTATTCCTCCCCCCCCCCCCCACACACGTGCACGTTCCCTCACTCCTGTAGGTACAGACACTTAGCTTTGTCAGGGCAGGTTGACAGACGGGCATCTGCAGCACTGGGTGATAACTGCCATCTCCCCAGACCCTCTTTCTTTATGCTCTGCACGCCGGCTCCCGCACTCAGACTGTCTTCTTTCTTAATGTTCAGAGAGCATGATACTCCAAATCATCAGTATTTTCCCCAGGATGATTTTTACTTGTATCCAGCCATCTACAAGTGATGTGAGCCTGTGGGATAATTACCACAGGCTCAAGGTGAAGGAGGTGCTCCTGTGGGCTAGCTGGAGACAAGTCAACAGAGTTAAAGGGTGTGTGAAAGAGAGAGAGAAGACATATATAAAGAAAAAAGTGTGTAAGAAGTTACATACATGTGATATATAATAACTAATATATTACTTTTTAAATATGGTGTGTGATCCTAGCAATGAAATACCAACTCTTCTGCTTACAAGATCAAAGATATTTTTATAATTTTAAATATTTTATTTATTTAGAGAGAGAGAATGGGTGCACCAGGGCCTCTAGATACTGCAAACAAACTCCAGATGCATGTGCACCTGGCTTATGTGGGTACTAGTGAATCGAACTTGCAACCTTATGCTTTGCAGGCAAGTGCCTTAACTGCTATGCCACCTCTCATCCCAAAAGAATTTTTTCAGATACAGTTTTGCTATACACCTCAGGTTGGCCTCAGACTCACTATATAGCCCATGATGGCCTCAAACTTGAAATCACCCAGCTTCCAAGTGCTGAGATTGCTTGTGAGTACCTCCAAACTCACCTAATTAGTGACCCTTGTGCAGTCGTCTTCTGTAGCACACAGCTTCAGGTTCTCTGAGACGAACTTCCAGACCAGGCACAGTTATGGAAGAAAGGATTTATTGAAGTTTACAGACCCAGGGGAAGTTCCATAATGGGAGAAGAAGCTGGCCTGCCTTCACAGGTCCAAACACACAGAGAGAAACACAAACCTAAAAGCCAAAAGCCACACAGCACAGCACACTTCAGGAACTCCAGCTGGACACACATTGCATATCCTCAGAATGGAATCTTAAACCCACCACCACACCTTAGGGCTGGACTCTAAGTTCCGCCCAGTGATACTGCCTCCAGCCAGGTGGCTGTAGATCCAAACTACAAGCTAGTAAAACACTGAACATGTTGGAGGCCATCTATTCAAAATACCACACCTTCCAAATTTAATTTTTCTTACTGTAAAAGACAGACAATGATGCCCATTTTCTAGAATGCAGGTAAAGGTCTTATCATATCGTGTACTCTAATCAGGAGTTCTTCTGGGATGGACTTGAAGGAATAGCCAGCCATCATGATTTAAACATACCTAGACTTAATTTCCTCATAGAGAAAGATATGCAGAGGCAAGCAACTGCTAGTGTTAGCTTAGAAGCTTAAATCCATGTGAGCTGTTATCCTCCCAGTTCTCTTCTCCTTCCCTTCATACTGCACTGTGGCTGCTGCACCATTTTCTATCACCTCTGCAATCCAGTAGGAGGTGGTAAGAGGGAAACACATTTCTGTTAGGAAACCAAGGAGACTCCTTCCCAAGGAGTCCTCAAGCTTCTGTTCATAATGTCTAGATATTGTGATCCGGCTGAAAGCTGGTGAAGAAGGATTTGGGAAATGGTCAACAGCTTACCACACATGCCAGAACTAAGTCTCCCCATTAGTATGGTAGGGGTGCTTTCACTGGCTGTCTCTTTAACTTAGCCCATGAGTGAGCTGGGAGTTCTGGAAGAGAGAAAAGGGGATATGGCTGGCAATACGTGGTCTGAGCTTCCGGCAATTTCTTGGGGGAAAGGACTACCTTGCTGTTTTTCTGATTGCAGGAAGCCTCACAGGTATGGAAAGCGGGATCTTGTATGTTAGCTATGTAAGGCAACTTAAGGGAGGAAGGTTTTATCTTGGCTCATGCTTCAAGGGCCCAGCCCATCATTGTGGCGGGAGTGTGAGGCCGCGGGTCACATTGCGTCCACAGTCAGGAAGCAGAGAGAGGAAGGCTGGTGCTCCATTTTTTCTCTTCTTTGTATTTAGTCAGGGAGCCCAGTCCATGGGCTAGTGCTGCCACATTCAGGGGGTCCTCCATACTTCCTGGGGATACCCTCATGGACACACACAGAGCTGTTTCATGGTGACTCTAAATCCAGTCACGTTGACAATGGATATTAACCACAGCAGCAGGGGAGAGGGTTACCAAAGGGAAGGAGACTTCCCTGCCCTACCCCAACCTGCCCTGGAAAGGGGCTGGTCACTTTTTCCTGGAACATTCTTACAAACAAATTAGCATTTTTGGACAACACCAAGTTACCTTCTTTGGATTGTACCTTCCATCAGGGGATGTCTCCTCCTCCTTCTCTTTTCTCCTCCTCTACCACCATCATCAAGACTAAAGCTCAGAGCCATCTTGACTGTGATGACTGCTTCCCTGCAGGTGGCAGGTTTTGTCACCTGGAGATGGGTCAGTGCTAAAAGAGGGTTCATCAGGCGAGGAGGAGGGAGGGGGTTGGCCCAGAGCATTCTCATGCTGGGGAAGGAAGAGGAGGACGCAGAACTGCTGCTGTGGGAGAGTCCTCTGGATAACGTTGGGTTCTCATCCTTGCTGCCTCTTCTCTACTCCTTCTCCGCTGAAAGCACAGACTAGTACTTGGGCCTCCCCAGTGTCTCTCTTTCCCTTGGCCCTTGCCTGCTGTACATGTTACAGGGACAGGCTCACTCTGGCTCCCCTCTCCACTTCCAGCCACCTGGGGTCCTGGAAGCATGGAAAGAGCCCTGGACCTGTGGGAACCAGAGGGGCTGAGTTCTCAGATTCCTGCCCACTCCCCCACTCTGCCGTTGGGACCATCCCTCTGAGCCTCACTCGGGTAATACCAGCCCTGGACAGCTTCAGTCAGGACCCAGGTAATCAGGTGTGTTGAAAGGACCTTCACTGAGTTTGAATGGCTATGAATGGCTAATCCAACGGGGATTTGAGTGAGAAAAGAGCAAGAGGAGTGGGTGGTCTTCAGCTCTCTCACCAATGCTGTAACACGAGTCACTCTTCCACTATCTCTTTATATAAATATTAGGAAATATTTATGCCAAAAAGGTTTTCTACAGGAAGGAAAGAAAGGAAAAAAAATACCCACCAATTTAAAAGTTCATCAAAAACATAAGTTAATAATACCCAATAAGCACTTTGTAAGTATTGCTTACTTTTTCCTAACCACTTTTTTCCATGGTTTTTGCTCCATGCATTTTTAAGAATTTAAAAAAAAAAAAAAAGCTACCCTAAATGCTTCCCACTTGTATCTAATTACGGGCATGGCTGGTCCAGTGATTCTGTGTGTTGAGATCACAACTCCGGTGCTTATCTCTTAATCCATCAGTTCCAGATGACCATCCAAGGACTCATTTGTCTTGGACGAGACTTCCTTCTGCTTCCAAAATGCCCTGGACCTTCCCGAACTCCCGTCTCAGCCCCGCTTTCTTTCACTTAGTTGACCTGATAAATGGCCTATAAGACCTGCTTTCGGCAGTGGGCACGTTCCACTAGAAAACAATTAAAGTGGCCAAAGCCTGCTGAGATTTAATACTCACTCATCCACCTGAGCAGATGCCAGTTACAGCAGGAGAAAAATATATCACCTGGGTTCAGGGAATTCTCTCTGGTCCACAGCTCTTAGCCAGGTGTCAGTAGAAATGGGATGAAATGAAAATGCTGTTGCTAGGGCCGCATCAGAGAGCAGAGCAGGATGGGAGGAGGGGTGCAGGTTTCCATGTCCATGTAGAAGCCATGCAGGGGATGTCTGGGTGAGTCTGTTCCCTTCGTAGCGAAGATAGTGATGACTTAGGTGTGTGGGCTCCTTCTTAAGAGTTACCTAGGAACATCTTTGGGTCGCCACAATAGGCCCCTAACATTCAGGGCCACTAACCAAGTAAGACTGAGAGCTTACAACTGTAGCATGACTCACACTTCTGTGATTTCAGCTCCTATAGGTGAAGTCCGGGTAGATCCACGTGAAATTCTGGAAGTTCAAAGAAGAGGTCACATCTGCTGGGGGCACCAAGCAGACTTCATGGCACAAGTATCATTTCAAGAGGAAATCGAGATGTGGGGGTGGGTGTGGCCATCTGAGGAAGGAGATGTAAGCAGAAGAGAGAGGGTGGACAGAGCTGTGCTTGGGGACATCCTGAAACTGGATGACTCTGTGGCTTGGAGGCAGAAGACCATACCATGTTTTGGCTCATACTCCCATTTGTTCATGGGGAAACTGAAGCACAGAGGGCGCCAAGCGTCAAAGGCACACAGCCAATCCCAGAGGAGGAACGCTAAGGTCAAAGGCACAAGTCCAATCACAGAGGAGGAACGCTAAGGTCAAAGGCACACACCCAATCACAGAGGAGGAGTGCTAAGCGTCAAAGGCACACAGCCAATCACAGAGGAGGAACGCTAAGGTCAAAGGCACACACCCAATCACAGAGGAGGAATGCTAAGCATCAAAGGCACACAGCCAATCACAGAGGAGGAAACAGAGCCAAACAAAAACTGTCTTGAAGTTCAGGGCGACCGCCAAGCCGCAGAAGCAGCACAGTTGAGGACAAAGCCAGCAGCTGGCCAGCTGACTGGAAGAAACTCTGAGCTGGAAGGAATCAGCACTTTGGGGGAGGGGGAGGGGGAGGGGAGGGGCAGAGAAGCTTCTGGAGAAGGTGCAAAATTGTCAAAGGCAAGGGCAGAGCAGAAACATCAGGGACCCAGTCACTGGGCCACTTGATTGACAGGATCGTTAACTGCAGTTCTGACTTCGGGTGACCAAGGAGGGGCCAGCTTTTTTGTGTATCATTTCTCAGACTCCAGAATGTCAACCACCATGCCACAGCACTCCGTTCATTTCTCATATTTACAACGATCCTTCCAGGCAGTGATAAACAATTCCCCGTTTGCAGGTTAGAGCCAAGACGGTCAAAGCAATGAGCGCCTAACCAAACCTGCCCTGCTGTTGGCAGTCGAAGCCAGGAGATGGCAATGCTTTCTGCACCAACTCAATCCTAGGTGGCTTTCGTGTGCCTAGTTGCTTTGGAGTTAAAACATCATTACTAGCCCATTTTTTTTTCACGAGAGAAAGCAGGTTCAGAGTGGTTCCGGAACTTTCCCAAGTTCATCCCGCAAGGAAGAGCTGATGCATGTGATTCATATATTCCTTCATCACTTTGGATTCGAAGGGGCACAGTGGGCACAATGCAGTAAGGCTGAGGCAAGAACCAGCGTGCCCGCCTATGGGGCCGTGAGGCCCCCAGCCTCCTGCCCATCAGCCTCTGGGAGTCTGAACTCCACAGCAGTGATCTGGGCTCCTCTTCCTGTTCTTAGCCCAACATCCCTCTGAGCCTCACCCAAGCATCCTTCTGTCACCTTACATTCCGCTCTTAGGTGATAAAAAGTGAAACTTTAAAAAGTCTCCAGTTCCATTCTCCTGTTCTCTTTTGGACACAGTTTTGTGTCAGCCATCTGGCTCTCTGATCTCTGGGCCAGTCATTTCCTTGGTTTTGCGCCTCAGTCTCTTCATCTAAAATGGGGACAGTAACTTCCCCATCAAAGACTATGGCCATCAAATAGTACCAGCGGCAAGCGTAGAACAATTTCTGGCACACATTTGGCACTCTATGCCATTATTGCCAGGCTGTACAGGGTGTGGCTATTCACATGACTATTCTGATGTCCCTCCGGGTACTCATAGAGCCCACTGGGTTGGAATCAGATGGCCAGCATCCCTGTTGTTTTTACCCTCTACTGATGTGGGCTTCCAGTAAGTTCCTTTCATGCTATGTGGCATTTCTGCTTGAAGGACATGGGGAGGTAGCCTACCTGGTCAGGGCTGCCAGGAATGTCGGCAATACGTCCTGAACTGGACTGGAAGATGTGGGGCAGTGGACAACAGATAAAGCCAGCATTTCCCCGAGGCCAACCAAAACTCTCTAGAGGAGCCTATTTCTGAGGGGAAAAAACTCTCTCCTTTTCTGGGTCCCTTCCTTCCTCTCCTTTGTGAACTCTGGGCTCCAGCTGGTCTGGGAGGCAGCTCACCTCTGCCTGGTCATTAACAGTTCATTTGCTTAAATACCTATCATCATTACTGCCAATGGCTCCTCGGGGCACCATTGCATCCCAGGAACTGTGGCAGCCACTCTCCTCTGACGGATGGCACCGCACTCAGCCCTGCCACCTGCTAATGACTCGTGGGCTGGCAGCCCAGCCTGGGGGCAGTAGGATGTGGAACATTGAAGGAGGCCGATGTTTCTCCTTATGCATTTCTCTGACCCTCACATTTCTGTCAAGGACTTGGGTCTCAGAGTGACAATGTCTTGTCCTCTAAGGAAGAGGGTATAAGGAAGAGGAAGAGAGAGAGGCATCCTCACCACTCTCTCTCTTAAGTCTCACTTCCTGGGGGCTCTGCTCTGTTGAAGCGCCCACCTTCCAGATGAGGAATTTGATACTCTAAGAACTGGGGTGAGCTTTCCAAGGTCACACACCTAGGTGAGGCAGAGCCAGTTTGCAGGCTCAGTTTGGTTCAAATCCAAGCTCCATGCACTTCCTCCAAGACTTTGGTGAGGGGCAGCTGAAGATTCTGCAGACCTGGGAAGCCAACAAGGATGGGCCAACTGAACAGCTGATGTGTGCTTTGAGAGAGATCATTGTCTTTTTTTTTTTTTATTTGAAGATATTTTGAAGTTTACTTATTTGAGCGGAATTCCACTGCTTTATCTTTTTCCCGACTTTCTGACTTCTGTTCTCTACTTGCTGAATCACTTCAAAGATGTTGCCCATCATTCCAAGATGAGGAGACCAATCTTAGTAACAATGGTGTGAATGTTTCTGTGTGTCAGATACTTTTGAAAGCTTCACAGGCGCTAGTCATTGAGCCATTGTAATAAACCTATGAGGAAGTTGTAACCATACCCATGTATAAGTGAGGGGATGGAGGTCAGAGAGGAGAAATAACTTGTTCAAGGTTATCCTGACTACTAAGTTAGAATCCTTAAAGGTCAGGGTGAGAGATGAGATGGATATTGGCTTCTCTTCCTTCTCCTTCCTCCTCTTCTTACATTCTCTTCTTCCTCTTCTTTCTTCTTCTCCTCTTCTTCCTTTCCTCCTCCTCCTCCTTTTTTCTCTCTCATCTCACCATGTAGCCCAGGCTAAACTTAGATCCAGAGTCATCTACCTCAGACTCAAACTCAAGACTCCAGACCTGGGATTGCAGATGTGGAACACCACACCCGATAAACCAAATATTTCGTTTAGGGCGTCATTCTTACACCACTGCCATGGTCTGACCTTCTCCTTCTGTGTACGGTTCAAAAGGTTACAGGGTCAACTTGAGAGTCCCAAAAGTAACTCACTTGGCTCTCCACAAGCCAGACCTGGCTTAGCCTTCAGCTTTACTAACCTTTACTCCTGTGTAATTTTTGATTCAGCCACATAGAATTCAATCCATGTCATGGAATGCTTCCTGTCTGTCTCTGGGTTAAGGTATTCATTGCTCTCTGTGCTTAGAAATTATCCTCTTTCTCTTTGCCAACCCCAGTACATTCATTCACATTTACTCTCTGTTTCCTGGGGAAGTTTTTTTAAATTTATTTTTGAGCTCAAACATCACTGCTACTTGGAGCTGTTCATAGCCAGCCTGACCTCAACCCTGAAGGCCAGGCTAAGTTTAAACATCCCTGATGTTTCCTCTTAGCAAACAGTATGGATTTTCCCTATCACACACTTGCCCACGGGACACTGGCTGCTTTTGTGTGTGTGATGGAACTTACTCTTCCAGCGCCATAATGACAAGCACTGTCTTTTTCACCACTGGCATTTGACACACACCACACAGTCCAACCATATTGCCAAGTGACTGAGCAGCTTTCTGTGGGTTTACTTATAAGGTTATTTCTTTTCTAGAGTGAGGTAGAGGCTACAATTGGCTCACTGTTGTGCCTAGAACAGACAGGAACTGACTCAAGGGTGACACAGGAAGTAGGGTACCAGAACCATACCTATACCCCAGGCTGGAGTGAGGTGGTCTGGAAAATGGGCCCAAAGGATGGGAATCAAAGGTCAGTGTCAGGCAGTGGGCCTGGGGGAGGGGTGTGTACGAGGTTACCTCACGACCTCAGCAGTTACTGCTTGAAGCTCAAGCACATGGCAGCCTCCCCCTGAGCCTGTTTATAGTTGACAAGTGCTATCAACTGACCCTTGTGGAGTAATTGAGACTATTGGAGTTAGAAATGAGACAGAATGAGCAAAGGGTCCCAGTGGTAGTTTGAAGGTATGCCCCCCATAGACTCAGGTGTTTTATTAAAGCTTGTAACTTGGGTCTCTAGTGGCTGGAGACGATGTCCCTGGGGGTGGACCTGAAGCCCAGCCCAAAGGTGTGCAGGGAAGTCTGAGCTCAGATGGGGCTTCTATTTGCTGCCAGCTCTTGCTTGCTACTCTTGGTTTTCATGGGCAATTTGGCTATTTCTTCCTGCTTGGATGGATGGAAGCAGTTTCCTCCCCAATGATGGAACCCCTTCCCCTGGATCTGTCAGCTTGACATAAGACCCTTCTTCCCATCAACTGTGTCTGGTTTGGAGATTCATCCCAACAACGTGGAGCTGTCTGTAATAGGAACCCAGGAGAGGCCAATGAGCGAGAGAAGGCTATGAGAAGGAGAGGGGTCTGCAATGTCCAGTCACGGTATACGAAGGTGACTCTAGCCTCAGGGGCCCTCCTCCCGACTTTCCAAGGTTGATACTGGTCCACAGGGACCCTCAGCAGGAGGGATTCACTCCCCCCAGAGAGACTCAGAGTGAGAAGACGTCCGTGTCACAGTGAGGCTCCCAAAGAACCAGAGACCCCGACTGCAGCAAGCCACAGAGCTGAGACAGCCGAGAAGAGTCCAGCTCACCGGCCTGGATGAGCCCACTACGACACTTCCCACCTGGAAGCTGCAGTTTCAACATTGTCGGAATGACGGAGCTTGTCCTTAGGGCTAAGGTGACCTAGCTCACTCTGTGGCGTCGAAGACCCACCTATATGCCAGTGCCAGCAGCATCAGCGTGATGTCCTCGACCTACAGAACTGTAGGGATCGGAGTGGAGGCTCTGGAGTTGGACCCCTGGCATCTGGACACTGACCTTACCACTCGCTGCATATGGGAGCTTGGGAAGTGGCATCTCTCTGGTTAGGCTATCCCCTTGTAAAACAGGACTGCTGGTTTGTATCTCGAACGGCCTCCAAAGGCCTATGTGATAAAGCCTTGTTCTCCAGGGTGACACAATTTGGGGATAGTAGAACTTTTAAGAGGTGGTGCTGGTGGGCGGTCTGTCATTGCCTTAGAATGGGATGATGAGCACCCAGCTGCCTCCTTGCTCTCTTGCTCACTGGCCATATGGTGAGTGATTCTGTTGCAACCGCAACATGCTGCCTTGTCACAGAACCAAAACCATGGAGCCAGAGCCTTCAGAACTGTAGGCCAAAGATAAAACTATTCTCCATTTAATTGCCTCAGGTTTTCTGTTTGAGTAAAGGAAAGTTGACTAATATAGAGGTTTTGTTTTGGTTTTGCAATGGAGAGTTTCACTCCAGCCCAGGCTGACCTGGAATTCATTATGTAGTCTCAGGGTGGCCTTGAACTCATGGCGAGCCTCTTACCTTGCCTCCCAAGAACAGGGATTAGAGGCGTGTGCTACCACACCCTGCTTAGAAGGGATTTTTAATGGACTCTTAAGAACTCTACATGAAACCATGCAGGGGAAGCAGGACAGACATGGTATGTGGCTAATGTTCATCAACTCCTCTAGTTTTCATGAACACATACAGTTCAGGCTGTTAGCTGGTTGGCTTGGTACCCACTCACATCAGGAGGGCTATTCTGAATTACTCAGGCTATGATTTAAATGGCAATCTCATTTAAAATACTGTCAGAGAGACATCTAGTACAATGTTTAACCAAACGTCTGACCACGTGGTGGTACAGTCCAATTGACACATGAAATTTACCATTGCAGGTGCCAGAAGAGCCACCAGCCCCTTCAGAAACCAAAACATGCCTTCCATTATCCTTGGACTAATTATTTCAAGATTATCTTACTTATTTTATATATTAGATTATATAATATATTTTATTCTTCAAATAATTATTCTCCTCTCTGTGAACTACCTGTGGACATTTTGGGGGTTGAGGAAGCTTGGATTTGTTTTGACAATCTGTCACAGAATGTCTTTGTCATAAAACAAAACCCAATATTTACTGATTACCTACTACTGTGTTCAGATATTACCATTGCCCTTTGTAACACAAGAAAGCTGAGGCTTGGAGACTTAATAAACTTGCCCAAAGTGTACATTTTATAAATTGGGGAGACAGAGTCCCAGTGAGGATCTGTGTGGCTGTCAGTACTCTTTCCAGTGCTCTAAGCATTCCCCTCAACTCATATTTAAGTGTTCCACACCAGTGTGTTTTTTTCCTCTTGTTAGGATGAAAGCTGCTCCAAAGGAGGGGCTTATACTTCTTTGAATCTCTCCCCAAACTTAATGTAGTGATTCATGCTTAGAAAAATGGAGATGTATGTGGTTATAATTTTTTGTTAAGATGTAGGCACAGTTGCCACTTGAGCTTGAGGTGGGGAATTTTGAGCTGCTCTCAAATCTGTATTAGTTCCTTTCTGTGGTGACCACATGCCATGTCTCTGGTCTTTCCTGGAGGAAGAGGGGGAGCTGGCAACCCCACAGTCTCTCCCTGAGAACCACTGCTCACTGTCCTGCTTCCATCTTCTTGTCTCAATGGCCATTTTCTAATTGACTTTTTTTTTTTTTTTACATAGGTTGCAGTCTTATATACTGTCTTCCCAGTCCCTATCTCACTGAGAGCCCTCCTCAGTGGGGTTATTGATGTTCACTGAGGGGTAATTAGATCTTCAGTCTATTCTCCTCACTGTTGCCCATCTGGAGGCTTCTGAGTTCCATCTTCCTATTTTCATGAATCTGCCTTCCTATTCCATGATCCTCCTTTTCTACTAGATTTTCATTTGAGGAGCCTGTGGTCTATCCCTTGTGGAAATTCCTCACCAATTCAAGGTTGGTGTACATTTTACTTCACTGTAATGCTGTTTTTGAGAGTAGCATGCAAATATGAATAAAACTTGCTTCAGGGCGGGAGAGATCGCTTAGCAGTTAAGGCGCCTGCCTGGGAAGCCTAAGAACCACATTCAGATCTCTTGGTCCACATAGCCAGATGCACAGTGGTTCAGGAGCATACTGTCGCACATGCGCACAAAGGGCGCATGAGTCTGGAGTTTGTTTGCAGCAGCTGAAGGCCCTGGCATGCTCATTCTCCCTATTTCTCTCTCCCTCTTTCTTTTTCTCTCTGTCAAATAAATGAAATATATATTTTAAAAAGAATCTTACTTTGTAATAGGGCTGGAGAGATGGTTCAGTGGTTAAAATTCTTTCCTGGAAAACTTGAGCACCCAGGTTCAACTCCCCAGAACCCATGTAAGCCAGACGCACAAGGTGACACATTTACACAAGGTCACTCATACACACAAGGTGGCGCATGTGTTGGGAGTTCAATGGCAGTGGCTTGAGGCCCTGGCATGCCGATTCTCTCTTGCTTTCTCTCTCACTCTCTCTCTTTCATAAAAAGCATAATAAATAATTTTAAGATGTTTCTCTAAATTAAACGGATGTGTTGTGTGCAAAGCCTTTGAACATAGGTCAGTGGAGTGGGACGGGAGGGAGCGAGGTGAACTAGCATTAGGGGAAGGGTGAAAGTGAAGGCATGCTCACGCTCTGCTGAGCGAGATGGGAAGCTGCTGGGAGGAGATCTGAACAGAAGAGGGATGTGGTCTGTGTATGATTTAGCCAAAGCCTTCAGCTGCTGTGTTGAGAGCAGACTGCTAAGGATAAGTCAAAAGTTGGGAGGTCACTAGAGCAGCCCAGAGTGGATGGGGTGTTCTGGGTGGTTGGAGTGGACGTGCTGACAGTTCCTGGACATGTAGTGATGATGGCAGCAGATGATCTGAGCCCTGTGTGGTTTATGAAGACAGACATTCATGCAGGCCATGTCATAATTTTATAAACTTGGGAAGTTATAGCCATGGAGTTTTTTGGAGGTTGAACATAAGTTTGTGTGTGAGAGAGAGCAAGAGTAGAAGGTTGAGAATTTTCACAAGGACACTATTAGAAGGTGAGGATTAGTAAGCAGTCCTCTGCATGGAGGGAATCATGAAAAGAACACATGGACACATAGCCATGAGGGTGGACTCTGGACCTGCAACAGTCAGGGCTGTCCTGTTGGCAGCCTGTGTCCAAAGAGAGGAATAGAGTGAGATAAAGATGGGAACACAGGCTGGGAAGATAGCTCAGTGGCTAGAGGACTTACTTCGCAAGTTTGAATTCCCAGAATCCACATAAAAGCTGGATGCTTAGTTCCTGTGTCTGTTATCCCAGTGTGCCTAGGGCAAGAAGGGACACAGAGCCAGAAGATGTGCCTGGAAGCTCGGGGGACAGCTAACATGATGGATGCAGTGGTAAACATCACAAACAAGGTGCAGGGAAGGCAAAGTCCAACACCTGAAGTTGCTCTCTGACCTCCACACATCATGGCAAGTGTAACCTTCACACACACGAGCACACACACACACTCATGGGAGCTCTTGCCAGGGGAATGGGCTAAGCCCGCTTCACTGCCTGGTGGGTCCTCTTCCCTGGCTTGTAGAAGAACCACTGTGGCGGCCCAGCAGGATGCCCAGTCCATGACTTGAAGCTCCATAGGCAGCAAAGATGCATGCCAGCAAAGACAGGAATGGTCCACCGCAGAGCGAGCATGGCATCTGCTTGCCTTGCTGGCTAGTGTCTCCGGGCAGCGGGCTTGAGGGTCTATCTGCACTTCCCCGAAGCTGAAAGCCGAGGCAGACCTTGAGGCAACTCTCCCTCATCTCTCAGAGCGCCGTGGAATGGCTGAGCTGTCAGAACAGACACTTGGCAGAACACATCCTTCTACTTGGCATGATATAATTTGCACCACCTCTACAAACTTTGCCTAACTCTTTCCTAAAAATAGTGCTTCGATTAGAAACTGACACAACTTCTGTTGAGGAAGGTGTGAACAGCCGTGAAATGTTTCGTAGGGAAAGGAGCAGGTGAGACCCCAGTAGATCATCAAATGCCAAATGATACACTCTAATGTATGGTAATTGGTTATTATTAAAATAGTCTATTGCTTATCACACAGTAGCTAAATGGCCTTTCATTTGCTCTGTAATTACCCAGTGATGGGTGATCTGTTTTCTTCTTTGGGAGCTGGGTACCAAGGGTATCAGAACAGCACCTGTCACAACACAGGGAGTGAGCAGAGGGGAGGGGTTCTTCCAAGGTGGGCGCCCCACCAGGTTCTTTCAAAACTCCCTAGCTGAACTAAATGCTGTGTGGGGTCCCCAGGGGTTCAGGAGGCAGAGAGAGAAGAGCAATCTCTCTGCAGAACTTTTCCTGCCTTGTCTTATTGCTTACCTATCCTTGAAGCTATCTTTTTAGGTGTTTGCCAAAGGGTTCTGCTGCCAGTGGAGGAAAGATACTTGTGCATGGTGAAGTGGGGTGAAGTGTGATGGTAGCGAGGGCCCCCCTAGGATCTGTGAAGGCTCATCTCTGAGGGGAGGAAGTGAGAGTTGTGATTTCAGGTGACCTCCATCAGGTCTCCAAGGCAGGCATATCTGAGAAGAGTCAGCCTGCACAGAGAAGCGGTTCAGGTCAGTCTTCCAGGAATGCCCAGAACACAGAAATGGTACGGTTGGTCTGAGATGGGAAAGACATTCAGAAATGGGGGCACTTGTCCAGACTCACGTACTATAATCCATGCCTAGAGCTGAGGTGACACTTCTGGATCCTGGGCCCACATGGGCAGGCCCACACCTGATCATGTCCAGAGGTCTATTTGATGTGGGGAGAAATGGAGGAAGAAGGGTGCAGGGTCTCCCCTCGCTTCTCCTCACAGCCCATCCCAGCCTAGGAGCATGATGGGAGAACAGTGTTGTAGAAGGACAAAAGACTCCAGCTTGTGGCACAATACAAAGTCTTTCTGTGGCTGCTGGGGTGCTTCACCCTTTCCTGTGTGAGTAACAAGTGCTATGGTGGGGTAGGGTCTGCCAGCAGAGGAAAGTAATTAGGAGATTGTCTGTTGCCCACTCATGGCTTTATGTGCAATGGTAGTCATTTTTTCCAACCCAGTTGCACCCAGTGTTTCACACATCCTACGTACCTAATGACTGTCTAAGTGACTGTGAGTGGACAGAACGATGCTTGCTTACCCAGCCTCACAAACAACCCATTTCCGTTTCCATGGCATCTGCGTTGTGTCACATCCTCCGAGGAGTCTTGCTGGGCTGTATCGAGGTAAGTAGAGGTGTGTCCCACTGTACCAACTGATGTATGTGTGCCTCTCTACTGTTCTGCACACGGGGTTTTGGGCATCTCCTGCCATTGCTTCGGTCTTTCACCTTGGCATTCCCAGTACTTCTAACATGACTGGCAAGCGTTTGCTGAGTGTTTGGATCTTCAACCTCCGCTCGCTCCATTATGTGCACACAGTATGGGAGCTGTAAAGCCTCTTTTTGCCATTCCAACAAAAAAATCTCAATTTAGTTCTTTTTTGGGAAAGAATTTCTTCCTCACGTAGTAGGTACTTTTCTTGTTGCTGTGACCAAGTACCTGACGAAAGCAGCCTAAGGGAAGTGTTTACTTCTCACTCACAGTTTGGAGGGGTGAAGCCCATTGAGGCAGGGAACGCGTGATGGTAGTTGGCTCCACGGTAATGGAAACATGGTGAGCTATCTCACATCTTCGTGGGTGGGGTAGCCAAGAGTGATGAATTCTGGTACTCAGCTGGCTTTCCCTCTCTTTGTATTTCAGTCAGGGACCCTCGTCTATAGGATGGTGCCACCCACATCCCAAGTGGATCGGCCCTTCATCCTTTGATCTCAGGAAATGGCCTCACAGACATACCAAGGGCATGACTCAGTGCCCCAGGTGTTTCTCAGCTTAATCAAGTTGGCCATCAAGACGAATCATCACACCCTGTACTTGCATCTTTGTAGAAAGTAGATTCAGGTGCCTTCTTCTCCATCGTGGAAGCCAAAGGGGTCTTGTCTGCCAGGACCGGGGCAGATACGTGGCTGACCTTGGCCCGTTGATTCTCCCTGGGAGGAGCCTAACTTCTGAGCAAATGATACTAAGAAGAGAGGGATTGTTGTTGCCATCAGGTTTGCATTCCTGGTAGAAAGCACCCAACCAACAGCAGCTTGTGGGGGGGGGGGAGAGTTTTTTTTGGCTTACAGGCTTGAGGGGAAGCTCCATGATGGCAGGGGAAAGGATGGCATGAGCAGAGGGTGGACATCACCCCCTGGCCAACATAAAATGGACCACAGTAACAGGATAGTGTGCCAAACACTGGCAAGGGGACACTGGCTGTAACACCCACAAGCCCACCCCCAACAATACATTGCCTCCAGGGGGCATTAATTCCAAAATCTCCATCAGCTGGGAGTTTAGCATTCAGAACACCTGAGTTTATGGGGGGACACCTGAATCAAATCACCACAATGGTCAACATTCAACAGCTGCCTGGCCAAGTGAAACTTTCCTGAACCTGTGAGAACCTTGCTCTTCCTCAACAGACAACTCATCTGCTGATTCTTTAAACTCCAGTTTTTCTTCTAACACATTACGTTACACTTACTCCAGCCAACATTGGTTTATTCTGTGCAAAGAAAGCCTCCTTACTGATACAGTAACTGAGTATGAATGGATGCTCACCCCTGTGTGAAATAAATAATGCCCACTGAACCCTCTCATATAGCGAACACTCAGAAATGCTCACTAAAGACACTAGCTTTTCACAAATATCATCAAAGCTGGAGAGTTTGAAAGGAAATTCAGATTTCTTTCTTAGAATTTTCCATATTGGGAGGATTGAAATATAGTTTCTGGCCTCGCTAAATGTCCATGTGGGTTGACATTTCAGTGTTGAGATATGTGGACCCTGCCAATACTGATGCCCCCTGCTTTTGTTGCTGAGGAAAGGGTGACAGGATGCTAGAATATAATCAGCTGTGGTTGACACATGCCCCAGTGAGGATCCTGGCGATAAAGGAGCTAGTGAGTAGGGAGGTGCTGATCTGGAAACTCCAGGAAAAGAGAAGGGGGCTGGGCTTAGAGATTCTCCTGTAGCCAAAGCCATTTGCTTTTCTGGCCATGGTCTTTGAGGAACGGCAGCCTAGTCCCACAGTTGTGCCCAAGTGTCTGCAGGTAGTCTGTGGAGACCAAGAAGTAGAAGAACAGGAAGTTGGGTCCCAATCCTGGTGGCATCACTTCCTAGAAGGGTGGCTGGCTCCTGTGCCTCGTACTCTATCCATAAGGTGTGGGCGCTTCCATGCCCACCAAGGCTGTGTGGGGACTAAAGAAAACACCCATCCGGTTAGTCTGAGGCAAACTCACTCCAGACTTTTCATTCTTTACTCTTCCCAAATGACCTCCTCCCTCAGAAATCTTTGGATTTCAAGTGTCCTTTCTCTGCCTGGAAACACCCTCCCTTTCGAAGCTGTTGACACTAAGCCCTTGGAGGCATTTCAACCCAAATATCACTTCCCCAGGGGAGCCTGGGGAACACTTTCTCTCACCCGTCAACCTGGAGACCTGGAGAGCCTTGAGCAGATTCAGAATGTTCTATACACACTGGTGCTGAAAGTAGGCCCCTGTGATGTGTCTGTGTGTATATTAAGATAGCTTTGGGGAGAAAATGGCTTGAATAATGTGGTATTTTAAGGTTAGAAGCAGTTTTCTGAAAGTCTCTATTTTCATTCAAGAAAGTGGCCTCCTGGGCTGGAGAGATAGCTTAGTGGTTAAGCACTTGCCTGTGAAGCCTCGAACCCTGGTTCAAGGATCGATTCCACAACACTCATGTTAGCCAGATGCACAAGGGGGCGCACGTGTCTGAAGTTTGTTTGCAGTGGCTGGAGGCCATGGAGTGCTCATTCTCTGTCTCTCTCTCTCTGCCTCTTTTTCCCTCTGTTGCTCTCAAATAAATAAATGAAAATAAACAATTTTTTTTAAATAGTGGCCTCTTCCTCATTCACAAAAGACACAGAAATACAGTGGGACAATTAGGAGAAAGGAAAGGGTCCAACGGGAGGAAGAGAAAAGATGGCCTTATGGTCAAAGTATACCATGCCCTGTGTTACACACTCTCACTTCCTCCCAACTGGAACATTCCCTCCTGGGGGAAGGAAAGAAGTTGATGAGACTTACTAGACAAGGGAAGCTCAGAAAGTTACCAGATTCCTCCACACCCCCCCCCCACACACACCCCAAGGATATATAGACGGTAACAATTGCTGTAGAGGGGAGAGACGGTGGAGCTGCCTGTGAGTTGTGCAGACAGCTCCAGAAAAGCAGCGTTTGTGAGTCGTAACCCTAGCTGGGGTGGGCGTTTTGGTGAAGCAGCCATCTTTGAGTCACCCATGCACTGCTGGCAAGCCCCACACTTTTGCTCCCCTAAATGGCCCAGTAAACCCGCAGGTTCACTAAGTGAGACTTGCGTAGGATATTTCCTATGGAAGCCTCTCCCTTTCCCTTGAAGCTCACTGAAGGAGATTACAATCATTCTTATTTTGTAGAGAATTGAGGTCTCTATGAACAGGCAGGCCCACTCAAGGTCCTACACCCCCTCCCACTGTGCAATAAGGTCCTTCAATCAAATGATGATCAAGTTCCTCCAGCCCCAGCACTGTCCACTTTCCAGATGAAGGGGGCATGACTGGGGAAAGAAGGCACCTCCAGTGGTCCTGACTATAAACTTGAACTTGTGCTAAGGGGGAAGTGAGGTGCTCTAGACTTGAAGTCCTGTCTGATGGCCCTGGCATGGAGGCCCAGGTCAGTCCAGTGAAATGACCGCGGGCCTTCCGGAGAGCACCTTGCCCCCACCATCTGCTTCTATCACTCAGGACTCTCCTCGTCTCCTGCTTGTGCGCAGCACAGATGCCAAGGCCAAGGTTCCACACATGGGAACCAGATGTGCATGGGATCACGGTCAGCTGGGCTTCTGCCCGTTGATGAGGGTAGCATATGGCAATTTCAACCTAACATCTGGAATCAGGTCCCACAAGAGTTGAAACTCCCAGAGAAGATGCCCATCTGGGGGTTGCACACAATGAGCCGAGTGAATGCTAGGAACAGGACTGTGGCCAAGATATTCCTGAAGCAGTGCTTGAGTGGCTGCTGTGTGAGAAACGCCCTGCACGGAAGGACAGCTGCTGAGAACGAGACAGAAGAAAAGATGCTGAGGAGGACAGGGGGCTGCGATCCAAAGCCAATGGGACGACCTCTAAGAGGGTCAAGTTCACTCAGTACGAAAGCCAGCCTGACTGCAGCCTGCCATGGATTCTCCTCTCTCTCCTTCCTAACCTCGGCATGACCAGTAACTCCAGCTTCACTGGTCTCCGTGTTCCTGCAGCATATTGGGTCGTTCCTTTGCTCATGTGGTTCCCTGCTGTCAGGGTGCACTCTTAGTCCTTTTCCTGTGATTTTGCACTTCCACCCCCACTGAACAGCTCCATTTTTAGGAGGCTGTGGTACCAAGTAGTCAGAAACAAAGAAGCTAGCTTCATACGCCCTCAGGTCCTTTTCCCATCATGCCCTGAGGTGGTTTGAATCAGGTGCCCCCATAAACTCATGTCTTTTGAATGCATAGTTCCCAGCTGATGGCAATTTGGGAGGTGGAGCTTTGCTTGAGAAGGTGTGTTGTTGGGGGCAGACTTAGGGGTGATATAGCCCAGTTCCCCTTTGCTGGAGTTTGTCTCACTCTCCTGCTGTTTGCCATGTGCTATGGCAAGGAGCTGATGCCCCGCCTCTGCTTGTGCCATGCTTTTCCTTGCCATTCTAGAGCTTTCCCTTGAAAGTATAAGCCAAAATACTTCCCCTCAGTTGCCTGTGGTCGGTCCCAGCAACGATAGGTAATGATGACACTCCCACAATGCTGTGTTTTAAACTCAAGCTTAGCCCCGTCTGGAGAGCCAGCCTTCAAGTAAACAAAGAAAACAGGCAGCCTAGGCCCTGGCCTGGAAGTCCCCACAGCATCAGTGGCTGCATCCTCTTCTCTGCACTGAAGGAACTGGCCACTGGCCAGACACATCCCAGGCATCAGGCCTGCAATGTGACATTGTCAAGAAGTGAGGAACCTCAGGAATGTCACAGACATAAACAAGATAAAGCCTGGGACCTTGTTGGGCACTTGAGTCTGTGGAGCAGAGGGATGTCAATAGCCCAGGGTTCGTCTTGATAAGGGCAGGCGATCGCATTCCAAGAGCTGCATTTGCTTAGAGAGTAGAGTCTGAGAAGGCTGGAGGATCTACGGGGGGAGAGAGGAGAGGATGCTGGCCGAACTTCCTCGCTCTTGCTAACCCTTTTGCCTAGACACTGATGTACCACCTTCTGGTCCTCCTAACGGTGCTGGAGAAGATGGCAAAGCTGGGGTCCCAGACCACAGGGACTCACACAGGCTGAAGGAACATGGGCATCAATAGCTGACAAAAGGGCAAAGAGGCATCTGAGGAAAAAGCCAGTCATTTTGGAATGTTTCACAGAGAGGGAAGTGCCTATGTAAGCTATGAGCTCTGATATGGCTTTTGCAGGTGGAAAACCCAGGAGAGCATTCCAAGCACAGACTGGCATGTTCCAACGCAGGACAGATGACTGCGGAAGTGTTCGGCCTCATGTTACTGCTCGCGGAGAGCGGCAGCAGGAAAGAGGCTGGAAAGAGACGGGCGGGCCAGAAAAGGAGGAAAGAGAGGACTCAGTTACAGAGGCAGCAGGACCTCACTCAACATCAGGGTGCTAATAGGATGCTAACGGAGGAAGGATCACGGAGGAGATGTGGGCAGTAGTAGACAACAGTTTCATCCTCCCATTGTCCAAGTAAGAGATGGTGAGGCTTTCCTTCGCCTCTGAGACAACCAGTTGCATCATGTGGCCTGAGTGAATGTCGGGATGTGGGTCTGGGCAGAAGAAGACCAGGTTCAGGTCTGTAACATCTCCCAGGCAGAGGGGACCCTTGAGATAGCCACATAAAGGTCTGATTTTGGCGATTCTTGGAAGTGTCTGGGAAATTCTTTTAAAGTGTGGCTTCATTCTCTTCAATGTCCTTCACCGGTCCCATGTCACTTTTAGAACAGAGGCCCAGCTCCTGGTCTCAGCACTTAAAGCTTCTGGTGGCCTGTGGTTACCATTCCCATCTTATCACCTGGCCTCCTTCTTCAAGTGTGCATCTGTGTCCCCCAAACTTACCTGCACATTCAACTCTCCTGGGACCACAATAGAACGATTCGGTGGCCAACTCTAGGACTGAATGCCATTCTTCAAGTAGCCGGAGACAAGGTGAGAGGCCCACACCTCAGCTCCAGCCATTTCCCCATAGAGGAGCACAATGCCATGGCTGACAAGCCTCTAGTCGCCCTCAGTCAGTGCAGGTGGCTGACTCAGCTGCTCCATGCTGGGTGCTGCCCTGCTTAGGCTGCAGGCAGGCTGGGTTTGGCTCCAAGCTGCCTCTTCCATCTGGGGCCCCAGCAGCTTCTCCTCTTTCTGGGAGCAGTCGTCTCGGGAGCGAACTTCCCAGCTGATGACATCAGTCCGAGTGACTCTGGACATTTTGCATTGGCACCTCTTCCTTTCCACCCACATCTTGCCAGTCAAAGCAAGTCCCATGGTCAAAGCCAGTAGTGATGTGACAAGGAAACAGCATGTATTATAGCTCTGTATTGTGGCTTGGGCACAAAATGTTCTTCACAGGTTCATGTGCTCAAACACTCCATCTCCGGTGCTGGCTCTGTGGGAGCGGGGAGGGGCTCTGGAACCTTTGGGAGGTAAACCCCCCCCCCCTTTCTGCTTTCCATTCCACAGAGATGCGAGGCAGCTGCGCCCTCCCGGCACCATGGAGTCACATACCCACCATAGCTTCCCCACTACGGCTGGCCACATCCTCTCAAATCATAAGATGAAAGAAATCCTTTCCCCCTTAAGTTGTTTGTATCAAGTGTTTAGTTCCAGCATCAAGAAAAGTAACTAACACTCTGTAAGGCAGGTGGCAGGAAGCAGTGAGCTAAGAATTCATTCTATCTCACAGGTACTCTTGTGACCATAGACTATAATCTGCAGTTTGCCCTCCTATAGATCGGAAGGGTGCCCTGGATGAGTTCACTGACCCATGGCTACCCCAGACATCACTGCCTGCCCAGTTTTTCTCACCTATGCACACCTGTGCACAGCCAAGCACTAATGTCCACACCGGACATTTTCTTTTGAGGCCAGCCCAACAAACTGGCCTTTTTTATGTGAGAGTGAGAGAGACAGAGAGAGAGAGAGAATTGGGGTGCTGAGGCCTCCAGCCATTGTAATTGAACTCCATATGCATGCACCACCTTGTACTCATGTACAACCTTGCGTGTGCTTGCATCACCTTGTGCATCCGGCTTATGTGGGATCTGAGGAGTCGAACCCGAGTCCTTAGGCTTCGCAGGTAAGTGCCTTAACCACTAAGCCATCTTTCTAGCCCACGCACTGAACATTTTCATCATGACTAAATTTTTATGTAAATTCAAGAGGCTTCACTCTCTCTCTCACATACACCCCATATGCCATATGTTAATTGGCAGATGTATACACTTGTGTACATAGCCCTACAAATACATATCTTAATTGCGTCTCAAATACACGTTTCCATGTGGACATATTTTATGCACCTCTACACAAATGCTAGTCCCACACACTCGTGAGCACTCGGTCAGCTGAGCTCACCTACACACATCACACAGTGTCTCAGGCACATTTAGTTGCAAACACACCTTCCCCCACACTTGTTCACCCTCACTCACTAGCTCACACACATCTTCTGTACCTTTGTGTGCACAGCTGTGTAATCAGAATCAGGGCCTGCTGATGAGGCTGTTGTCTGGCTCCCTGGGAGCTGCATTAACTCTTTGTTGCCCCAAGAAAGCTGACTGCATTCTTGAGTGTCCTCCATCTCTGGGCCCCAGGCTGCAAAGGAGGGCAACAGGTAGAGCTGCTTAACCTGCAAGCCTGAGACGTACCTGGCGACACAGGGTCAGGGAAAGTGCAGAGGACAGACGGGACAGTGTGTTGGACCACTGACTTCACCCTGTGACTTCTTTCCTCCCAAACTTGGCCTCACTTCTCATGTTCACAAAGGATAAACAATTTATTATGCAAACCAAGGCAGCTCTAAGAGCAAAAGAACATAATTAACAGTGAGACAACAGAGTACCTCAGAGTCACAGGCCAATGGGACAGGGGATGGTCCTTGAGTCAGGAGAGAACACATTTTACACGGTGGACCTCAGCTAGTATCTCAAACCCAACCTGAGGATGTTCTATGCTGAAACAGGCTCTAAGGTTGAATCTGCTCATTCTGTAGATATCATTCCAGACAGAAATGGATATGTTTAAGGTCAGGCACTGCCAGACAAACTGTGACCTCTGCCAGGCACAGCTAGGGAACAGTTGATAATAAAACGGTATGTAGAACCACGTTTGTCTGTCTCCAAGGCCAGCGACCTCCGCAGTGGTGGGTGTAGCTCGTGGGTGTAGCTCCTTAGGAGAAGATGGTAGCCATTGAGAAGGGAAGGGAACAGGAGGAAGCAGAGGAAAGGTAGCCTCGGCTGATGCCATGGGGAGGTCTAGGGCTGGAATGGTCCATTGAAGTTGTCTTAAATGATTAAAGGAGGCCAGGCTTTGGGGCCTCCAGGAAACACCTGTGACCTTGAATGGGGCAATTCCATGCCACAAAGAACAATCCCCAGTGATGTCACAGCAGTATGCCAATTGGTGCCTTGGTCCTTGATATGTTCCCCACAGACTCATGTGTTTAGACACTTGGTCCCCAGTTGGTGGCACTTTTTCAGCGGGTGTGGAACCTTTGGGACTATGGTTTGCCTGGGGGATGGCTTTGAAGAGGATCTCCACTTTTAGTTTCTGTGCAGGCTCTCTGCTTCCCTACTACCATCCACAATGTGACCAGCCACCTCCAACTCCTACGGAGAGGGACTGAGACACTTCAACTACCCACCTTCTCTGCCATGAAGGGCTGGTTCCTCCTAAAATCATAAGCCAAAACAACCCCTTTCTTTCCTGTTGCTTCTGCCAGGTATTCTGTCACAATGAGAAATGACAGAAGAAAAAAAAAATCTAACGTGGTCCTTGAGGGAGAAATGTGCCAGAAACACACTACAGTGCTCACTATATCATGCAGCACCACTCGCCAGAGGGCCTGGGGCCCCGAGCCATGCTGGGATTCAGCATTCATTCCCCTGGTTGCTCTGAGATGTTCAGAAAGGGCAAGGAAAGAAGGAGGCCTCCAGCGTGGCTGCCCTTGAATGCCGCCAGCCGCCCTGGCAATGCCTCCACCTGCGGCACGGGGCTTCACGCTGCTCGGAACAGACACTGGTGCTTCTTTGTTTCCCTCCCATCCTTCCACATGGCGTGATGAACGAGAAACCCCGAGTGTGGAAGGCCCAGGCCTCTGAAACGAGCAAACGAGAGACATAGCACTGCCTTCCCACCCAGGGGGCCTTCCTGCTGAACTCGATCCAGGAGCAGCGGTGCCAAGCCAAAGGGGATGGCAAGCGGGCTGGTAGGCTGTGGCCAAGCCCTGCCAATGGTTGAGAAGTCTGGATGGCATCTGCCATTCTGAATGGGGGAGCGAGCGCACTTCCCAGGTGCTTCGGGGCCCAGCAGCCTGGATTTCCAATCAGCTCCACTGCATATCTATGGGGCACCTCACAGGTACCTCCAAAGGGTAGAAGAAAAACTTTTGATGAACTGAGCCGAGCAGAGTCTGAGCGAAGAATGATTCTCCAGGACTCCCCGCTGCAGCACAGCCAGATGGAGGCCTTTTGTACACAGGAATGGAAGAGAGGCAAGGCACTAAGACAGCTTCTTTGGCCACTGCTCAGCATTTTCTGGCTGGGAGGACATGATCTGATCTGCTAGTGGCCTGCAATTGGCTGAATCATGGATCCTCTGATTGGCTGAGACTTAGAAACTTGTTGCAAAACAAATTGCATGACTAAATTAATCTTCTGATTCGCTTGTATTATTAAGTTACCTTGCAGGTTCTTAGCTAGAGACTAGGTAAAGAGGCAACCTCAGACAAAACTTAACTGAATTTCACAAAAGTCACTTATAGACTGGGGGGGGGGGTGACTATAGAGTGCTGTGAGGATTAAATGAGGTGACCTGGGAGCCAGAAAAGACCCACATTGTGCCAACATTCTGCCAAGCATGCTCACCTTTCTCTACCGATGCCAGTCAAGTAGGCACACACAATCCCACTTTACCTGCATGCATTCTTGCCCCAGTCCCAGAACTGGATTTAGCCTGATAGCATATGATTGTGACGTCTGCAGATTAATCCTGACATCAAGCAGCTCCTTATTCCAGTGAGGCTAGAATTCAACTAAAAGAAAAAGTTCTGGTCCAGAGCAGGATTTGGCATTTCATCATGTTTCCACATGCTGGGCGTAGTTACCAAAAGGAGTGAGGTCCTCCTGCTTCAAAGCCCAAGAACATCAGGGCCAAGAAATAATTTCCAGAATTTAAATCTCTCTCTGATTTTTCCTCAGGACTCTGTAGAACTGGTTTTTCACCAAAAAAAAAGGGTGGGGGGAAGGCTTGTGACCCAGCTGACCTCTGGCAAGTGGAGCAAATGAAGGGCCTGGCGTTGGGTGGGGACTCTCACTTCTGGGTCTGCAGGATGCTGGCTGGGCTGAGATCGGAGGCCACCCAGGGTTCTTGGCTATAGGAGCAGCTCCTCACATTCGTGTCCTAGGTGGCAGGCTCTAATGAGGGAGTGCACAGTCTACTGGGGAAGAAGGACCTAAAACCAGGAAACAACATGTAAGTGATGTGGGGACATGGGGCAATGGGAGCCCTGCAGATAAACTTGTATGGGAGGCTCTAGGAAGACTGGCTGGTACCAAGTCCTCCGGGGTTTGAAGAGGGAATGGGGATTTGAGGAGCTACCATTTACTTTTAGGGGTTTCTTCTTTTGAGGAGGAAAAAGAGAGGAAGGGGTTATCCTGGACTGCTCTGTGTGACAGAAGCTTTCTTAGGTCGTCCTCTGATTAACCTCCGCAGGAGGTGGTTGGCACAGAGTAGAAAGCAGACTTAAAAGGGCTGGAGAGACTGCTCAGTGGTTAAGGCACTTGCCTGCAAAGCCTAACAACCCAAGTTCAGTTCCCCACTACCCACAAAAAGCCAGATACACAAAGCGGTGCATGCATCTGAGCGGCTGGTGACCCTGGCATGCCCATTCAGTCTCTATTCTGTCTCTCTCTGCTTATAAATAATAAATAAATAGCAATGCATCTATCTTTGCCTCTTGAGTACTGGGAGTAAAGGTGCGTGCCACCATTCTGGCTCAAATCTATTTTTAACTAACTTTAAAAAAACTGATTTGTATAGTTCTCTTTATTTATTTATTTTTAATTTGTTTATTTGAGAGGTAGGAAGAAAAAGAGGGGGGAGAGAATGGGTGTGCCAGGGCCTATTGCTACTGGCAAGCAAACTCCAGATGCATCCATCACCTTTACGAGTGTACTGTGGAATTGAACCTGGGTTCTTAGCCTGTGTAGGCAAGTGTCTTAACCAGAGCCATCAGTTAAAATAGCTTAACTGAGCCATCTCTCCATGCCTAGTTCTCTTAATTTGTGTCTTTTCTTAACTTAAAAAATATTTATTAATTAGAGAGAGAGAGAGAGAATGGGCACACTAGGGCCTCCAGCCACTGCAAATGAACCCCAGACACATGCACCACTGTGTGCATCTGGCTTATGAGGGTACTGGGGAATTGAACCAGGGTTTTTAGGCTTCAAAGACTATGGTGGTTTGATTCAGGTGTCCCCCATAAACTTAAGTGTTGTGAATGCTAGGTTCCCAGCTGATGGAGATTTGGGAATTAATGCCTCCTGGAGGGAGTGTATTGTTGGGGGCGGGCTTATGGGCTTTATAGCCAGTTTCCCCATGCCAGTGTTTGGCATACCCTCCTGTTGCTGTGGTCCATCTTATGTTGGCCAGAGGGTGATGTCCACCTTCTGCTCATGCCATCGTTTTCCCCTGCCATCGTGGAGCTTCCCCTCGAGCCTGTAAGCCAAAATAAATCTCTTTTTCCCAGAAGCTGCTTTTGGTTGGGTGATTTCTACCAGCAATGCGAACCAGACTGCAACAGTAAAATAGTATCGAGGAGTGGGATTGCTGCTAGACACCTGACTGTGTGGCTTTGGCCTTTTGGAGCTGATTTTCAAGAGGAATGTGGGAGGATTTGAAACCTTGGCCTAAGAGATGCTTTGCAGTGCTGTAAGTACAGCTTGATGGACTGTTCTGGTCTGAGCTGCAAGACCTGAAGGCAGTAAGAACTATGGACTGTGAGGTTTGGCTGGTGAGGGTGAAAAGGAGTTTGCCTGCACTGGGCTAGCAGTTTGTATGAGAAGCTTGCTCTTATGCCCATGCCCTGAGAAGTTGTGCAGGGTTGTTTTGCATAGAAATGAACTGGTGTGTACAGAGGGATATGGCACAGAAAGAAAAGTCTTTGGGTGAACTGTTGCCCATTCAGCTGCAACTAAAAGATTACAACCTCTGAGATTGGGCCAGCTTACCTGTGCTGGGGTAACAGGAAGAATGTAGACTCTTTTGAAGGGGCCTGAGTGCTCAAGGCGTGTCCTGTTCTTCAAAGTCTGCTTTATTCCCCCCTGGATTAACAAATTGGCACCCTACCTGGTATCGTGGAGTATAAGAAATGCTGGAAAGAGGGTCACTGAGTTTGCAACATGGTCTTGTGTTTTGGAAATGGCCATGGGCAGTGTGAAGCGGGTTTGCTGGTGGCCTGCATAGAGACCCCATGGGACCATGAGATGGCTGCCGAGGAGCTGCCGGCCCGATGAAGTTTCCCAGGACTGTGAGTAGCCTAGCTGGAGGGGCAGAATTGGAATGCCAGACTTGTTGCTGGTTAGAATTATCGGACTTGGAGATTTGTCACTGGTTAGAGTTGCTGGACTTGAAGCTACAGAGTTTGATATTTGCCCTGGTTGTTTTAAATCTTGTATTGGTTGCATGTTTCTTTGCTGTGCCCAATGCCATCTTTTGCAGTGTGAATGTTTATTCTGTGCCATTATGGGTTTTTGAGGTTATTTTTTGGTATTATGGCTCAGTTAAAAGATCTTGGACTATGGGGATGTATGAACATCATTGGGATTGATTAAAAACTATGGGGACTTTTGAATGAGATGAATGCATTGCATTTTGCATCATGTATGGATATCAGTTTATGGGGGCCAGGGGCAGAATGTGGTAGTTTGATTCAGGTGCCCCCATAAACTTAAGTGTTATGAATGCTAGGTTCCCAGCTGATGGAGATTTGGGAATTAACGCTTCCTGGAGGGAGTGTATCGTTGGGGGCGGGTTTATGGGCTTTATGGGCAGTTTCCCCATGCCAGTGTTTGGCACACCCTCCTGTTGCTGTGGTCCATCTTATGTTGGCCAGAGGGTGATGTCCCCCTTCTGCTCATGCCATCGTTTTCCCCTGCCATCGTGAAGCTTCCCCTCAAGCCTGTAAGCCAAAATAAATCTCTTTTTCCCACAAGCTGCTCTTGGTTGGGTGATTTCTACCAGCAATGTGAACCAGACTGCAACAAAGACAAATGCTTTAAATGCTAATCCATGTTTCCAGCCCTTCTTAACCATTTTTATTGACAACTTTCATGTATGTACATAATGTATTTTGATCATAATTCCTCCCACTACCTTTTTTTGTTCCCCTTCTCTGGTTTTCTTCCACAGAATCATTTCTTCTTCCCAGCTCGTCTCTCTTCCATTTTGATGACCTTTCCCCCTCCTCTCTCATCCATGACACAGTGGTGGTGGGCCCTAGTACTTAGCATACCTGACTCAGGTAACAAGAGCCCCCGTCAGGGGCTGGAGAGATGGCTTAGCGGTTAAGCGCTTGCCTGTGAAGCCTAAGGACCCCGGTTCGAGGCTCGGTTCCCCAGGTCCCACGTTAGCCAGATGCACAAGGGGGCGCACGCGTCTGGAGTTCGTTTGCAGAGGCTGGAAGCCCTGGCGCGCCCATTCTCTCTCTGTCTCTCTCTCTCTCCCTCTATCTGTCTTTCTCTCTGTGTCTGTCACTCTAAAATAAATAAATAAAAATAAAAAATTTAAAAAAAAAAGAGCCCCCGTCAGATCGTAAGCAAAGCTTTCCCTTCATCTCTGGAATCTCCAGTGTAACTCCTAGCACACAACAGGTGTTTCATAAGTGTTACCCGCCCCCTCCCCCACACCTCCTTCTTTACTCAGGTTTTGCATGGTATAATTGTGGTCACTGCCATCCTAACTCCTTCATGCCTGGGTCACTGCTTTAACCTTCCTAGTGATACGTCCTGCCACAGCATTCATCTCTCTCAACTTCCTGCCTGTGGACACATGTAGCCGGCTGCCTCACTCCTTCTGCCATGGGGTCCTCAACATGGTGGACTCTAACTGCAAGCCAGAATACGCCCTCCTTCCCCCTGAAGTTGCTTTTTGTCAGATATTTGGTCAGAGTAATGAGGAAAATAACTAATTCACCTCCTTTAGGCTTCCATAACCCTAATATGAATACAGCAGCTATATCAGTCACTTTGCTCACTGCTGTCACTAAAGGCCTGATGAGAAGCACCTAACAAAAGAACAATTTATTTTGGTTCATGGTATGAGAGGACATAGTCCATCACTGCAGGAAAGACAACACCTTATAACAGTAGGAATGTATGTCTGGGACTCCTCACATCTTGCCTAACCAGGAAGCAAAGAACTCAGGTAGGAAATTGAGCCTGCCTATAATCCTGTGGTGCTTTGATTCAGGTGTCCCCCATAACTTAGGTGTTCTGAATGCTAGGTTTCCAGCTAATAGCAATGTGGGAACTAACACCTCCTGAAGGCAGTATATTGTTCGGGGTGGGCTTATGGATTTAATAGTCAGTGTCTTCTTGCCAGTGTTTGGCATACTCTCCTGTTGCTATTGTCTAACTTATGTTGGCCAGGGGGTAGTGTCCACCCTCTGCTCATGCCATTGTTTCCCCTGCCATCATAGCGTGTCTCCTCAAGACTGTAAACCAAAATAACCTCTTTTTACCCAAATGCTGCTTGTGATTGAATAATGCAAACCTGACTGCAAAAGTACAGTTGGTACCATGGAGTGGTGTCAATTACTGCTGGACACCTGACTGTGGTTTTGGCCTTTTGGAGCTGATTTTAAAGAGGAATGTGGAAGGATTTGAAACCTTGGCCTAAGAGATGCCTTGCAGTGCTGTAAGTACAGCTTGATGGACTATTCTGGTCAGAGTTGAAAGACATGAATACAGTAAGAACTATGGACTATCAGGTTTGGCTTGTGTGAGGGTGAGATAGAGCTTTGCTTGGACTGGGCTAGAAGCAGTTTGTGTAAGAAGCTTGCTGTTTTGCCTGTGTCCTGATAACTTGTGCAGGGTTGCATTGAGTAGAAATGGACTGGTGTGAGCAAAGGGATATAGCACAGAAAAATGAAATCATTGGGCCAAAACTTCTACTTGTTCAGCTACAATTATATGAGAGATTACCACCTTTGAGATTGGGACAGCTGACCTTCACTGGGGCAACAGGAAGAATGTAGACTCTTTTTGAAGGGGACTGAATGCTCAAAGAGTGTCCTGTTCTTCAAAGTCTGTTTTATCCCTACCTGTATTAACAAACTGATACCTCACCTGGTTTTGTGGCATGCAAGAAATGCAGGAAAGAGGGGGGTCATGAATGTGCAAACAGTTTTGTGTTTTAGAAACAGCCATGGGCAGTGTGAAACAGGTTTGCTGGATGCCTGCATGGAGACCCAATGGAGCTGTGAAGATGAGCCATGGGTTGCAGTGGAGACCCAGTGGAGATGCTGGGACCATGAGCTGGCTGCTGAGAACAGATGGTGGCCCCGATGAAGTTTTCTAGGACTGTGAGTAGCCTAGATGGAGGGGTGGACTTGGAACTTCAGAGACTTGTTGCTGGTTAGAATTATCAGACTTGGAGACTTATTACTGACTAGAGGTGTTGGACTTGGAACTACAGAGGTATATGTTTTCCCTATTTAAATCTTGTGTTGGTTGAATATTTCTTTGCTATGCCCAGTGCCATCTTTTGCAGTGTGTATTTATTCTGTGCCATTATGGGTTTGGGGAGGATTGTTTTTGGGGGAATATTATGGCTCAGTTAAAAGACCTTGGATTATGGGGATGTTTGAACATCATTAGGATTCATAAAAAAAAAATATGGGGACTTTTAAAGTTGGGCTGAATTCATTGAAATATACATCATATGTGGTTATCAGTTTATGGGGGCCAGGGACAGAATGAGGTAGTTTGATTTAGTGTCCCCCATAACTTAGGTGTTCTGAATGCTAGGTTCCCAGCTGATGAAGATTTGGGAATTTACGCCTCCTGAAGGCCGTGTATAGTTGGGGGCGAGCTTATGGGTGTTATAGCCAGTGTCCCCATGCCAGTGTTTGGCACACTCTCCTGTTGCTGTTGTCCACCTTATGTTGGCCAGGGGGTGATGTCCACCTTCTGCTTATGCCATTGTTTTCCCCTGACATTATGGAGCTTCCCCTTGATTCTGTAAGCCAAAATAAACCCTTCCCCTCCTCCCAAAGCATCTCTTGATTGGGTGATTTCTGCCAGCAACGCGAGCCTGACTGCAACAAACCCTAGAGTGTCCCATTCCTCCGACTCTCCTTCGGTACTAGAGTTCAGGTCTGGAACGTTTTACAACCTCCCACAACAGCGTCACCAGCTGCAGACCAAATGTTTAACCACATGAGCCTGTGGGGACCATTTCCCATTCAAACCATGACAGCAGCTATAGCCTTTCCTGGTGTATGCATTTGATTACAGGATTGAGTCCTAGGAGCCTGGAGGCTGGCATATGTCTCATTTATCTTTATACCACAGTCTGTCTCAGAAGAGTTGCTCAGATAATACTTATGGGATTAGTGCATTCGCAGTTGAATGGAAAGAGAGCAAGGGAGAGAAAGGGGCTCACCAGTGAGAGAGCGCACTGTGTTGTTAGGTACAAGACGCATTTCTCCGCCATTGGCTTCATGATTCCATGGGAATCTGGGTCCCATGCTCACAGCATTCCTCTGAACATCACACAGCCCGAGGGTGATGCTGGGGTGTGGCTTTGTCCTCAAGTCTCTGCCCTGCCACCAGCCTCCCTCGGGACACCTCTCTAGTGCTCTTGGCTGTCCGGTTCCAAGGTCTCCACCTGCTCTTCCGGCTTGTCATCCTGCCAGGCAGGGGTGTGCCACTGGGGGCCATCTGATTCCCGCCACAAGGTGTAGGGATTGGAGTCTGAGCTCTTTCAGGCTTGTGAGTTGGCTGCTTTTAGTGTTTTCTTGCTGCATTTTTCTCTCTCTCTCTGCTTGGATGCATGGAAGAAAGCAGCTCCTCTTAACACCACTGCCAGACCTGTAAGCCTGAACAAAAACCTTCCTCCTAAACTGTGTCTGTTTGGAAGTTCTTCTCAGCAATGGGAAGCTGGCTGCAGCACCAGGGAAGATTCGAGATTGCACTGGGAACCACCCTAGACTGTTTGCCTTTGGACAGCACATTTAACCTCTCTGTGCCTTGGGGGGAGGGGGTAGCGGTGGCTGCTGTGTTCTGTGAGAAATAAATCAGAAATCACACACCTGTCTATGTCCTGGCTCACGGTAAGCCCACCATGAACAAAAGCCTTGCCCCATGCCCGGTGGCTGCAGTCACTACTGGTGTCACGGATGCTGTGGCCACAACCCCAAAGACGGTTCCTGTGCTGCTGCCTTTCCTTGAACTCCCCATTAACATGCAAAAACCAAGTCAGGGAGACCCTCGCCACACACCGGGCTTGAAATTAATCCAGTCCCTGTCAGTCCAAATGAACTTTTCGCACCGATTCTCAGCTCGTCTGCATCTTCCTCTGGCTGTATTTTCCCCTCATAATGAAGTTTGGGCAGCCCTGGCTGGCCACTGCCAGCTCCTGCCCGGTCCCCAAGTGTGACCTCCGCACAGTCACAGCTAGCGCTCAAGCACAGTGAGCACCCTCGCCCCTTTGCCGATTAACATGACGGCCTTGTAATTCTGCACCCAGACACATGTCACTTTCCTTCAACACATTCAGAAGGAGGGCAAGTTCTACTTTGTAAGGACCATCACTTATTTTAAACTGGAAGAAAATAATTTATTTGGCTCAAAGTTGTTGTGCTTTTCCATTAAGGACACAGATCTCCCTTTTGTGACAGGAGACGGGGCCTTTCTGATCCTCACCTAGGCCTGTCTCCAAGATGCTTCCAGAGCTGGACATTTTTCCATTTATTTCAATGAGCGAATGCTACAAGAAAGAAAATGAGTTCATAAATTAACCGCACCAAGGTGCGGGGCAAAGGAAGATTGGGGTAGCAGGAGTCTTCCCACCTCGGTGTTTCTGTTGGAATCATAAATATGTGTCTCAGCTGAGCAGACATGAACTTAAACTCTTCCCACAATGCAATAAAACGTCTTCGAGAGCTCCTCCTAAGACCCGGGCCTTGGTCCAAGTCTCAGAAACCTAACCAGAGCTTGCAATGTCATCTACCACCTAAGAGGGCATCTCAACTGTGTTTTCTACCTGAGATGTTGAGCCTGGGACCCCCAACTTAGGAACACATCTTAAAAACTGAGATTTTTATAAGTGACAAGCAAGAAAATTTCACCATTTGAATGAAAGGAGAGTATCCAGTTTGGGTGATGGCATGTGCAGAGCAGAGAGGAGTGCACCCCCTCCTTCCACCTCTCACTAGAAGCTTTTGACAAATTCCTGGATGTGGACAGGGTGACCCCTGGGCCGCAGCCTCAGTCTATGTGAGTAAGGAATCTAACACACGGATGCGTGCACACACACACACACACACACACACACACACACATGGCAGCTTCAGACAGTATCAGTATGATTCACAGGAAAAAGAGAAGGTATGGAACTTGCTCTGGAGTTACACAGTACAGGTCTAGAAAGAGCAGTCTTTGAATATTTTTGTGTTTGTGTGTCTTTTGTAATGATGTTTCCTTGAAGGCCCGCTCTGTCTGCTGACATCCTGGTAGAGATCTTCTTTTTCCATAGCAGTGAATAATACCGTGGGTCATTGCCACATCTCCACCATTGGTTTACTCCCAGAGGACTTCAACAGGTGCCAAGCATCCCACCAGGTTGCATCAGTATCCCGCAGTGTTCCTGGCATTCACAAACTCACTTGCAGAGAAAAGCCGGCCCCTAGTCCCAACACGGGGCAGACACTGCAGAAAGTTGGCTTGGAGTTCTCAGGAGCAGGAAATGAAACCTCACTCAGGTAGAAGTCTGCTGGCATCTTGGGCGGGGGAGACGGAGGCCGGGAGCTAGCACCCTCGCTCTCACCTCCTGCATGGACCGGGGTTTGCATCTGTGCTGAATAACAACTTTGATCTCTCTGCCAGCCACAGTGGTCATTGAGAAATCCTGACATAAAGAAGGTATCTGGGAGATAAAGTTCTGCAAGCGATGATTATGACCACTTAAGTTCTCTTTTTGTTGAAAGGAAGAATCCCAGATTGAACAGTGCATTGACTGATATGACAAGCAAGTACTTGATCCCTGTCCAGCTGGAGGGGGGACTGTTCCCATCAGCAGCTTTTTAGCTAAGGATGTCTTTATGTTTCCCTTCTTTGTCTGGGCCTCTCTAGTTCCTCCTTTTACTTCATGTCAGCACTATATAGTAGGTATGCCAAGTGGTTTTGAAATTTAAATTACAGTCTCTTTTTCAGATGTTATTGGAAAGAACATGTAATTTATAACCACGTGTTAGGAGTACAGGATGTTCATGGTCCACTGCCAATTTTTCTTTTGTAAAGTTAATAAAACTTTCATAAAACACTTATACACTTGTATATTTCATGGTAAAGATTTTTTTTTATCTCATAGGCTAATGTAAAGATTTATTAAAACCATTTTTTTGTTAAGAGGAGTGTCAATAGTTTGCAGCTGAGTGTAATTTTGAATCCGTGGAAGATGACGGTCTGATGGAAAATGACAGTAACAGCTTTGTTGATTTAGCACTAAAAATAAAGAAGCCTTTCAAATGAGAGAAAGCTCTAATATACAGAGTGGGCTAGAACTCAGTCCGGCCAGCGGAGGCAAGCCTGAGGAGCCTGGCCACAAGCACTTCAGCCCTGGCAAGAGCAGAGCGACTGGACAGAGCCCAGGTGGGAGGGACTGAAAGCGGGGAGGGGGGGGTTGGAAGGGGGGAGACTCTCTCTAGGGAGGGAGGAGGAGCCAGAAGTGTCTGCAGGCCTGCATTCACTCCCAGATCTGCCCACCTGCCCAGCTACCTGGGCCTTTCTGGCCAGCTCTGGGACCCGGCTTTTCCTGAATGTCATAGCTCCTTCCACCTGGAAGTCCCTTCCTACCTTGCACCAATCCACATCTACTTCAAACTGGTCTCCATTGAAGGTCATTCCAAGGAACCTTGCTTAACTTCTTTTCCGCTTAGAAACCCCAACATCTTTTTGTTCTGCTGTTTTGCATGTGTGTGTGGTGTGTCCATGTGTGTATGCATATGTGTATATGGGTGCACATGCATGCCTGTGTGAAAACATGTGGAGGCCACAGATCGATGCCGGGCGTCTTCCCTGATGGCTCTCTGCCTTTATTTATTTACTGAGATAGGGTAGGGGTGGCCTGACACTCATGGCAATCCTCCTGCCTCTGCCTGCCTCCCCAGAGCTGAGATTAAAGGCGTGCATCACAAAGCCCGGCTGAATCTCTTACACTTTGCCTAGAGCTCCCTGTGCTTGCTGGTCTCGTTAGCCAGCTTGTCTCAGGGTCACCTCCTCGCCTCCTGAGCACGATTACACGCGGGCCTGCACACTCACAGGTCATCTTCATGTTGCGCAGTGAAGAACCTTGCTCATCTCTGCAGACGCCTCTGCTCTCCTGTTCTGCAGCTGCCACATGCAGGTAGGCTCCTGAGTGAGGCTGGGGCTCAGAGCTGCCTTAGGGTCCTTGCTAAGCTACTGTTCGCCTCTCCTGGACATGCAGATGATAAGTACTACTGGAAGGTTCTTTTCAGTAAAGGACACACATGAACCAGTTTTGAAGACTATAAACAGTGGCCAGGGGACTGTCTCCTCTTCCAGGCTGCACATACGGTCTGTAGAAGGAAGAGTGAGCAGACTACATCGTGCGCCTTGTATGTGCAAAGACCCTCATTCCCTCAGATTTTCCAACTGGATTGCCTAACCAATTCGTCGGTTAAGTGCAAATAAGAAGGCAGGTATGGCACTGATTCGGGGCCATGCAACTTCGCATTAGTATGTCCTATTATCCTTATGTTTTCGTTGATGCAAGTAGGAATAAGGAAGATAAGTGGTAGTGAGCTCGAGATCGCAAAGCTAGTGTACAGAGCAGGTTTCAAGCCTCAGTCAGCCTGTTTTTTCCACCACCAAGGAGTATAAGGAGCAAGCCCGTGCCAACCACCATGCTGGCAACTCTAACATTGTCACCATCAGTGCCCCTGCCACTCCTGAAAAAATCTCTGCCTCCTTCTGCAACCAACAAGTGCTTAAAAAAGGGGGGGCGCGGGACAGTTCCAAGTGAGTGTTCTCTGTCCTGACCTCGCCCAGAGCAGCCTGTGCAGTCCTCCACGCTGCCTTACCTGGCTTGACTACGCGGGGCCTGGCCCCGGCTCAGGGGTGCTATCTTTTCTGCCAGATCCCTCCTGAACCGCTACCTCCTTCACCCCATTTCTTGTCTACTGCCTCTTTCTTGTGAAACTTTCTGGTGCAATTGCTCTTCCTCAGACCTCTTCTCCTGACAAGGTCAGACACTTCCATGTCGTCTTGTGTTCCCCTCATTACTTTTCTCTGTTATAGCTAGGAAGTGCTTGAAGATGAAATTGCAGGTGAAATCTCTCAGTGAGAGCTAAGGAAGGTTAGGCCACACCTTGCTACCACATCTGAACTCTGAGGTGTGGAGAAATAGGGTGATCTATGTTCCTAGGAGGAGATGGGCAAAAGAAACTGGTGCCCGAGGACAAGATATACCAGAGAAATGAGAAGAGGGCCTTTCCACACTGCCTTGTACCATCTGCACGGCAGAGCAACCGGAAGCGAGGACCCCGGCCTGGAGCCTGGGCTGCAGTATGTTGCTGAGAGAGGATCTACCTTCATCTAGTATGGACGAGGTCTGAGGTCCAGCTGTGCAGCAACTCCTGACGTACAAGCTTGGGCCTTGCTGTAGTTGTCACCTGTGCAGCCATCGCTGCCTGTAGATGAGGGGGCGAGGCAGAGGTGTTTGTATGGGCTGCACCCCAAGGTCTGGAAACCAGCTATGCATCGCAGCACCCACAGTGCAGCCAGGCTGAGGGTATTCAAGGGAATAGGCCAGCAAATCCTGAGTTCACTCCACATGGGAACTATAGCTTATCCGTCTACCTAACTTGAATCACCTCACCGGAGTGGCCGGAAGTTCAGGTTCTGCCATCAAATAGGCTCTCAGCTATTGAAAACAACAGCTCCTGGTTGAGGGAGAGAACCCAGATCAAGAAAGCACATGGATGAGCAACAGAGAGGGGCACCCGAAGCCCTCCTCTGCCTCCACACACACACATGCCCATGTATCACACATAGTACACCGTGCTGTGCCTGCTCTGCACACACCCTCATGCACACTCACAAACAAAATAAAGTGGAGAGTGACTGAGGATACCCAACGTCAACCTCTGGATAGTACACATACCCATGCACCCATACACATGCAGTCATGCATAAGCCCACCCCACACACATACACATGCTATATACAAAATAAATATTTATTGTAAGTGTGTTTGCTCAACATGAAGAGCCACGAGATAAGGCAGGTGCACACAACGCCCAGCATTAAGGGGAGTTCATACTATGATCTCTGGGCTTTCCTACCAGGTACCGCTGTCTTTCCATCATTCTGGTAGGCTGACAGGGGCAAAGGACTTCTCTAGGCTTCAGAGATAATCAAGGAAACTTTCATTCCTGCATTGGACCCAGACTGAAGAAAAAGACCCACGCTGGCTTCAGAACAAGTTCCTCCCGAGACCCCCACAGGGTGTACGGTCAGGTCTAGCAGTGGTGCGTTACACAGACGTGAGCAGAGGTGACAAGCTGCAGCCTAGACCCATGTCACGTTTTCCTCTCGATGCCTCAGCCTCCAGCCAGGGAGCCCTGCTGCAGCCTGAGACCTTAGGGTGCCTTGGTCCTTTCTTGTGATGATCAGTGTGGTCTGTTGCTCATCTGTGGTCTTTCCCTCTGGAAGTTTCTAAGCCCATGTCAGGGAAAGAAGACGCACACAGCTTCATTCAGCCACTGATCAACCATACGTCCCTTTGGCTATCCTGGGTGTGGCGGCTTGAATGTCCATGTCCCCCATGGCCTTGGTCCCCAGCTGGAGGAGGGCTGGAGAGGTGGAGCCTTGCTGGACAAGGTGTGTCACTGGGGCAGGCCTTGGACTGACAATCCTACTGAGTGGATTCAGAGCCTGTTCTGGCTGGTTGTTCTCTCTCGGCTACAGATGTGGGATGTGAGCCTGTTGATTTTTTTGCCACGATGAAGCTTCCCCTTGAAACTCTGAGCCTGGAATAAATCCTTCCCTTCCATGAGCTGCTTCTGGGGTGGGGGAGGGGTTGTGTCCCAGCGATGAGAAGGAATAACTACTGCCCTGCTCTCTGAGTCCCCAGGACTCTTCTGAAGCACACAGCCATGTTGTTGACATTTCTTTTCATCTCTTTCCTTAGCCTGTATCAAGCTAAGTGCCCGGATGACTTCGCCTGACACTACTCGTCCTTTGGGCTGAAATCATGTGTAGAATGCATTGGTGGTCCATTTGGGTCTGAGAAACTTTTTACCATTGAATGACCTCTGAGGACTCCTCTAGAGAACCAGACCCTTGTGCTGGAAGAAGGGGTTTCCATTTTGATCAAAACATTGTCTTTACGCTTCGTAAGTCACTGTACAAGCAGCAGTGTGCTTGTCACACCCCTTTTTGGACCTAAGGTTTATTGCGCAAGCCCAGTTACTCTTTAATGGAGAGGGGCCAGGACAAGCAGGAGGGCCTCTTTAATCTCAGGAAAGCCGAGGTACCAGAGACTCAGCAGGTACCCACAGAGCTTGGCTTGGAAGAAGGGGCTCTGAAATTCTGCCCAGTGCTCTTTCTTCCTGCTATGATGTGCTGTCTGTTGAAAAATTTTCATTCCCAAACATACAGAGTACAACAATCCCAGTGAATGCATTGCCAATGACAAACTATGTTGCGGACAAATAACAACAGTGACAAAAAACTGCGCACAGAGACAAGGCAGTCTGTGTCGGGGAAGAAAGGAAAATAAATGAAATTAACAGTGGGAGACAAAAACAGAGGAAAACCCAGCAATTAGATTAATCATAGACTTCCAGGAAATTGGCCCAACTTTCTTTAAAATCTCATTGATTGTTATTCAGATGGAAGGGTTCTCTGAGAGATTAGCCAGAGCCCACCAAGCTGCGTCTCAATCCCCGCAGCATCCCCATGGGAGTATCTCTCTCCTACCCACATCCAGTGCTGCCCTGTCTCTGCTCACAGGATCACCTGCGTCAGGGTGAGGTCCAGCAGTCAGAGTCCAGTCCTGGGGGTCAGGTAGAGACTTCTAGTCCAGGCCCCCGGCACCTCCACTTTGAAAATTTGAAGAAAAGATCTAACTTTCTGGACCTCAGTTGGTACATCTATTAAATGGGCATTTCTATCTGCCTCTCTTAAGTCAGTGGGGCTCGGGAGGATGGAGAGAGAATTGATGAATAGAGAGAATTGTCTTGGGCTGGATGAAAGTGTTATGTAAGCATTATAGGGTTTCAGGAATCAGAAAGAAGGGAGGGTATTACCCCAAGTTCAACTCTGCCCTCTTCAGGCATTTAGTGTCCAGAAATGCAGCATGGTGTTAGACCTGCTCAGTTGCTACAAAATGCTCCGAAGCCTTCAAAGTCAGTAAAACCCTCAGGACGTCCTGACCCGAATCTTCCTCCCTCTTTCATGAACTGCATTTAAGGGAAAATTGAATGATCTATCTCTGGATTTATTAACGCTTATATCATTAGTAGCTTGGCTCCAGAATGTTCTAGGCTTGCCAGAGCACTGTCAGAGCTCTCAAATAACTGCATGTTGCCCTTCACCCAGGGTAAAATAGTTCAAGCATAAGATGCTTTGGGCTTGGAAAGTTCTTAGAATTGGATGCTTTGAGCGTGACCATTTTTTTTTTTTTTTTTGGCTGAAGGTTAAATAAAATATTGGCTACCTACTAGGTGCTAGTCTCTATGTTAAGTGCTTCATTTAACTTAATGAAGTTCTATTATTGTTCTAGTTTAAAGATGTAAAAAGCAGAACACCCTCCAAGTACAGTGGAAAAGGCAGAGACCAACTTTTCTCTTAGTGTTTGTCTTCCAAACTTTAAAAATGTTTACTTATTTATTTATTTACTTAAGAGAGAGAGAAAGAGAGAGAAAAGATGGGTGTTCCAGGCCTCCTTCTGCCTGGAGCTCACACCATTTTTTGGTTAGGCTGGCTGGCCGGCAAGTCCCAGTGATCTTCTTGTCTTCGCCGACTTTTAGCACAGGGCTTGCAAGCATGCACAGGCACACCGGGCCTTTTACCTGGGTTTTGGAGGTCAAACACAGGCGCTCATGCTTGCACAGCCAGTGATCTCACACACTGAGCTTCTTACTCCCCAGTCCAATGCACCTGTCGTTTAGAGAGCCTGTCATTGCTGAAAATTCTTAAGTTTTCAGTCAGATCATTTCAAAAGCCACAAAGTCTCAATGGGTGTTTCTAAGAGACACATCCAAGTTCTTGCTGTTTATGAGAGAATGTCCTGCTAGAATTTTTGTCCTAAAAAGTCACTTGGCAAAAATAAACCGGTTTGGGGGCTGGAGAGATGGTTTGATGGTTAAAAGCACTTGCTTGCAAAGCCTAATGGCTTGGGTTCAATTCCCCAGTACCCATGTAAAGCCAGATGCACAAAGTGCTAAATGAGTCTAGACTACATTTGTAGTGATGAGAGGCCCTGGTGAGTCCATACTCTCTCTCTCTCTCTCTGCTTCTTTCTCTGTCTCTCTCAAATAAATAAATAAATAAATGTTTTTAAAAATAATACCAACAATAGGTCTAGAGAAATGGCTTAGCAGTTAAGGCGCTTGCCTGTGAAGTCTAAGGACACAAGTTCAAATACTCAGAACCACGTAAGTCAGATGCACAAGGTGACCCATCCACACAAGGTGGCATATGCGTCTGGAGCTCATTTGCAGTGGCTAGAGACTCTGGCATGCCACTTTTTTCCCTCTCTCTCTCTCATAAAAATTTAAAAATAGAAAACTAATAATATTAAATAAATAGGCTTCCCTGAGAGGTCCTTATGTATGGATGAAAATTAAACTCTAGTTTTAGGTACATTCAAGCGGAATAAAAATCCTCTTCTATGAACTCTGGGTGCACTTGGGCTGCAGTTTCCACGAGGCTGTGAGAACTTCTGAGCAGCTGCGGAGTTAACGTGATGCTGGCCGAGGATGAGCCCAGCGGTCACAGGGGAGAAGGGGAAGCGGGTGGAGAAACCTTTGATCCGCACTCCAGCCCACTTCTTCCCAAAGTTGAACAGATCAAACATGAGCAGCGGCGCGGGCGCTGGGCTTTCTCTGGCCAGGGCTATCGGAATCCAATACCCCAATAATCACCCACCTTCCACAGAAGCCGACCCAGGAAACTTGCCAAGGAAAAGGCTAGAACAAGAGGACTGATGCTGTGACGGACAAGGGAGTGAAAAGAGAGGGCTGTGGAAGTGCTCTCTGCGCATGCCCCGTGCTCTGGAGTAACCCTATCTTGCGCTGTCTACATTCAGACTCATCTGCGCATCTCCCTTCCTCAGCCAGATTTTTTTTTCTTGGGTTGTCTGCATTGGAACATGCCTGTGCATCTCCTATACTCAGGAGTAACCTGTCTAACAAACCCCAGAGACACAAAAATAAGACTCTACATTTTTAGACTCCACTAAAAAAGCCCTGGCCTTGGCTTTCCTTAAGTGCTATGGATATATGAAACCTCAGTCCAGGAAAGGGATTTACCATCCCAACAGTAATGTGTGCAGGGGCCCCTCCAACACCTCCACCCCCCGATCACGTGGCATTCACCATAAAGGCCCTCACACCCTTGGAGCACGCCACGTTCACATTTGTTGCCTCGTGTATCTGCGGAGAGGTCTGATCACCTGCCTCGAGTCCTGCTCATGTGTCATACACAGGACAATGTGACCAGAGCCAGAGCCAGCAAGCCCTATGTGGTGACACCTACTACAGCCTGGTCACTTAAACCTACTATAGGTGCAAGATCTCTTTTTTTTATTTTTTTTATTTTTTTTTTATTTTTTTTTAACTTTTTATTTATTTATTTGAGAGCGACAGACACAGAGAGAGAAAGACAGAGGGAGAGAGAGAGAATGGGCGCGCCAGGGCTTCCAGCCTCTGCAAACGAACTCCAGACGCGTGCGCCCCCTTGTGCATCTGGCTAACGTGGGACCTGGGGAACCAAGCCTCGAACCGGGGTGCTTAGGCTTCACAGGCAAGCGCTTAACCGCTAAGCCATCTCTCCAGCCCTGTGCAAGATCTCTTTACAGTCACGGAGCACAGCCAACCACGCAGCGTGTCCCTGGAGGCATGGTGGGAGGGGAGAGCCACGCTTCTCCTCACTGTCTCCGTGGGCTCGCACTGAGACTCCTGCGCCTCGGGGGCTCGTTGCCAAGAGAAAGAGCACATGCCAGCTAAGCCTTGCAACATATGCTCTCCTCACACGCTTGGTCTGAACCACATTCTTCAGTGACCCGCAGCTCTCAGATGGCCTAGATAGCTGTGGCCACACGATTCTGCCCCCCCCCGCCCCCCACCTTGCTGAAATGTGCTTGTGACACTCTGAGCCCCCCACCCTGCTGAAATGTGCTTTTGATACCCTGAGCCCCCACTGATAACAAGAACCTGCTCCTCAGTGTCATTCTCTTCTCATTCCACCTAGCCTGAAGACCAGTGGGCACCAAAGGAAGAGCACCTGAACATAGAGAGAAAAATGGTCATTCTAGAGTTGGGGAGCTTACCCACAACAGTGAGGACTTGCACTCCAGTGCTCATGTAAATGCAGAGCACGCCTGTGACCCCAGCACGCAGGAGGCAGAGGCACGGCGAGCTAGCCACCTGGACTAGGCGAATTGGTGAGCTCTGCTTTAGTGAGAGTCCACGCCCCAAAGTAAAAGGTGGAGAGTGATCAAGACACTTGACATCAACCTTGGACACACACACACAAACACACACACACTATGAATTCCACCTATCTACCACTTGGTATGATCCAGTATTATGCACTCACTCAAGAGCGCTACCTCCTGGAGAGAAGAAACTGCTAGAAGCCAGTTTGTTCAGGATCTATCAAGTATAGAGAGCTAAGAAAATCACTCACTGTTAGGTGAGTTGATTGGACCCTCGGTGACGAGGAACAACCCGCGGGCACTTCCCTCAGCAGGCTTAGCATCCAGCAGGCTTAGCTGCCAGCTCTTGACCTGCCGCGGCCTCCCACCCTGGCTGGGGCAGACATGGTGCTCCGGCGGCACAGGCCAGGCAGGGCTGCCACACCGGGTGCCTAACGAAGCCCACTGGTCTAGGGAAGTCCTCGGCGTCGCTCTGACCTCAGGATGCCAATGTGTGCGACACATGGTGGCCTCTGGCCACGATCGAGATTCTATCCTATTTCTAAACACCCTCCAATAACACTGCCAACTCCGCCCCTAAAAAATAAACTCTTTAACTGACGGCATTATTAACTATTAATTAACTATTAACTTGTCCTACATGATGCAGTTAAGGGGAATCACTTTTGGCCACTGTTGTGTCAGTGAGGGCAGGAACATTGCAAGTTAGCTAGCAAGGGAAAACTCAGAGCCAAGAAAGAAGAAAAGAGTCGTGCACTGTACTAGTCTGTGGGGTAGTCTGTGGGGCACCTACTGCCCCCAGGTTGTCACGTCAGGACAAGACACTCTCTTGTCTTTAATGTACCAGAAGGACCACTGTAGCACAAACGTGAACACGAGAGAGCATACGACTGAAAACTCAGGGCACATGAGCAGGTCAAGGGAAGGGCCAAAAGTTCAGAGTAAGCCAGGCATGGTGGCGCATGCCTTTAAGCCCAGCACTCTGTAAACAGAGGTAGGAAGATTACTGTGAGTTAGAGGCCACCCTGAGACTACATAGTGAATTCCAGGTCAGCTTGGACTAGAGTGAGACCCTACCTCAAACACACACACACACACACACACACACACACACACACACACGAGAGAGAGAGAGAGAGAGAGAGAGAGAAAAGGAAAAAAAGTTCAGAGGAAAGGCCTGGGCTTGGCTTTTCTGGATACCAGTCCAACTTGCTACCATCATGCAGGTTGCCAGGGAAAGTCCTCAGGGGTTCTACAGATGCCCATACACCAACTGGTGCCCCTTGAGACTGTGTGACGAAGACCCTGGACTCTCTGGAGTCAGCATCACTGCCGGGAGGCTCACAGAGGAGCGGGTGGGATTTCTTCTTAAAGCCAATCATCTATGCACAGCAAGTCTCAGCCTGTCTGGCTTTAAGGGAGAGCTGTATTTTCAGGTCCTGAGTGTAGAGCATGGATTGGAGTCACGATTTTGGGCGCTTCCAGCTTTGTGATCACCTCTCCTTCCTCCAGGAGCCTTCTCACAGATTGAAAACAATTCCAGGTACACTGGCCAGCATTTATTTTTGTCGGCACAGTTAAAAATATGTTTATTTTCATTTCATCCTTCCTTTCCCAAATCTTAGGGGAGATTCCAGAATGAAATTGGATGAGAACTTGAGATCATCTAAGCCAAGGTTTGTTATATTATAGATTTGGAAGTGGATGTGCCACTTGGAATTGAACTGAATGCTCATCTTTAGACTACTCCCAAGATGCCTATCTCAGGTGAAAGAAAGGAGAGATGTCTTTTAATTTGGTCTGGGCATAGTATGATTATTTCTTTCTCTGTACATCAAGCGTTACCCACCCCTAAAGTAAGAGGTCGGAAACAAGAGCCAGGGGCCAGAAAAGCAGAGCTGAATTCAAATCCTACCACTTGCCTCTTACATGCTATGAACAATTAGTTTAGGTCTCCATTTTCTTAGCTATTAAGTAAAAGAGCAAAATCTAGAAGGTTCTCTGAAGGATCAAAGAAGAAAATACCTGTCATGTCACAGCACTAGAAATAAGGCTTTTCTGCCGCACTTGTAAAAGTAGGCGCTGTGGAGTAGTTTGGCTTTTGTCATGACTTCTTCGTTGTCTGCGTATAGGGTAGTTTCGGTTCTGCTCTTCTGCTTGTGGCGCGATGCCTGGCAGAAGCAACGTACCGGAGGGCAGGTTGATTTTGTCTCACCTCATGGCGGGACGGCACGGCAGCAGGCAGTGGCCGTTGCATTACATCCAGTCAGGAAGCAGAGAAAATGGAATGTGGGCTCTCAGCTTGCTTCCTCCTTTTTCTTTTTCTTCTTTTATTTGTTTTCTTTTGTTTTTCGAGGTAGGTCTCACTCCAGCCAGGCTGACCTGGAATTCAGCCCATGTAATCTCAGGACTTTCTCCTTTTTAATTCAGGATGGGATTCCAGCCCAGGGCATGGCGCCAACCATATTCAGGGTAGGGCTTGTCATCTCAGTTAAACCTCTCTAGAAATGCCCTCATGCACCAACACTCAGAGGTGTGTTTCATGGGCTATTCTATATATGTTAAATTGATAGTCATGATTAACCCTCAGAAAGGCCTTCAGTAGGATCATGATGAATTATGAGTTGAATATTGTTGTGGCTGGAATATTGAGCATCTCCCATAGCGTTCTGTCCTTCAACACTTGGACCCCACTGGGTGTTTGGGAAGGTGCAGAACTTGAGGAGGTGGAGCCTAGTTAGAGTTAGTGGGTCATTGAGGGTGGGCCTTGTGGTCTTATAGCCCCGCCCCATTTCCTGTTCCCCCTCTGCTACCTGACTGAGATGAGGGTAAATCAGCTTCCTGCTCCTGCATCCGGGTCTCTCCCACCATCATGAACTATGTCCCCTTAAAACATACGCCAAGATGAACTCTTTCTTTCCCTAAGATGCTTCCAGTCAGGTACTTGTTCACAGCAACAAAACGTAGCCAGTACAAACATGTTTGCATTGTTAATGTATGGAAAGTGCACCTGACCTGCTCTAGGTACATGTAAAAGTTAGGTGCATTTATGATTTCCTTCCTCCTTCCCCCTTCAGCTCCTCCTCAGTCATTGTCCTGACATGACACAGCTCTTCCTGGCAATACCTTCACTTGAATGCACCCTTTTCAGACCACCAGTCTCCCCTCAGCCTCAAAAGCGTTAAGAATCCTTCCAGAACCAAACGCGTGAGCCCCTCCTCGCTGCAGCCTCTCCTTTACAGAGGCTGAGGCCTTGATCATTTCTTAATGCAACTACTTCAGGAAATTTGTCACGCTAATAATGTTAATATGCCTTATTTCTACCCTGCTCACGCCCTGAGCTCTCAATCACTTCAAAACACAGTGATTGAAATTTTCCAAAAGTCTTTGATTTGAAAGTTGTTATGTAGAACACTAGTCAAGTATAAATATGGCAGAGTGATTTAAGGCAGTTGGAGCAATCGGAATGTTTAAGCTTGTTTCAAATAATTATCAGTCTTTCTGCTCTGCTTTTCCAACACCACCTTCCACTTGAAAGAGTGGCCCTCAGCAAGGTCTGGAGCACGTTGCTGAGGCAGCCAAGTGCCTCTCTGTTCCTTACATGGAGTCACCATGTTGTAATAAATCCTTAATGGTCGCACTACTCCCAGTGATGATTCTGAGTCGCATAGAGAGCTGGTCACCTGGGGTCAGAAGTCACTCCTGGAGCTGGAGGTCACGGTGTTGCCTGCAAACCCAAGTACCCGGTCTAGGACCCACATAAGCCAGATACAAAAGGTAGCACATGCATCTAGGGTTTGTTTGTGGTGGCCAGAGGCCCTGGTGTTCCCATTCTCTCTCTCTTTCTCTCTGTCTCTCTCTGTTGGGAGCTATGAAGCAAACCTTGGCCATGTTAACAGAAACTGCCATATAGCAAGTTAAGTTTCTACTTCCTCACCTAATATTCAACAACCAGAAAAAAAGACTGCCATATAGCAAGTTAATTTGCTACTTCCTCACCTAATATTCAACTATCAGAAACAATGGGATCATACACCTGGCTAAACACTCCCCCATCCTGCCGGTAGCTGATGAAGAAACAAAGGCATTGCGGTTTAACCAGTAACTCTGTGATCTTTGCCCTAACCACATCTCCTTCCCCCTATAACTCCTTGTCCTGACCATGTCCCCTTCCCCTTACAACCCTATATAAACCTACATGGAAAAAATAAACTCTCGAGGCCTTTACAAACACCTAGCATGGTCTCCTTCTTGTGTCTGTTTGCCTTTTTTCACTCGGGTTAGCTTCTCCTTGAGTCCTTGTTCAACTCCCTGCTGGCCGGGGCTCTTTCAAATAAATAAATTTTTTTTTTTTTTTGAGGTAGGGTCTCATTCTAGCCCAGGCTGACCTGGAATTCACTACGTCGTCTCAAGGTGGCCTTGAAGTCACAGCCATCCTCTTATCTCTGCTCCTGAGTGCTGGGGTTAAAGGTGTGCACCACCATGCCTGGCTAAATATTGTTTTAAAAGCCAGTCCTTACATCTGCATAAACCCAGTGTCGCAGTCCGGGTCGCATTGCTGGTCGAAATCACCCAACCAAGAGCAGCTTCTGGGAAAAAGAGATTTATTTTGGCTTAGGGGCTCGAGGGGAAGCTCCACTATGGCAGGGGAAAATGCTGGCTGAGCAGAGGGTGGACATCACCCCCTGGCCAACATAAGATGGACCACAGCAACAGTAGGGTGTGCCAAACACTGGCATGGGGAAACTGGCTACAAAGCCCTTAAGCCCACCCCCAACAATACACTCCCTCCAGGAGGCATTAATTCCCAAATATCCATCAGCTGGGGAGCTAGCATTCACAACACCTAAGTTTATGGGGGACACCTGAATCAAACCACCACACCCAGTTATCTTCCCCACCAAGCCCTAGTCCTGGGGTGTTTATCTGGGAGAGACAGTGCCCTCTGATGGCCACACATCATCAGGTTCAAATACCCACAGCATGGTATATTGTCACACACTTGTAATCTCAGCACTTGAGAGGTAGAGACAGAAGGATCAGGAGTTCAAGGCAAGCTTGAACTACTGAGACCCTGTTTAAAACAATAAGAACAAAACAGGAAGGGTCCAACCATCACCTGCCCTACAGCCATGATTCCCTGAGGGGCCACTGGACACTCTCCTGCTCTGGGACACTTCCTGTCTTGCTCACGTGCCATCCTCTGTGCTCACGACTCTCCTTACTCCCGCTGCCCCTGCCTCTACCAGTCCTGTTGGATCCAGGCTAGATCCTCCCATGGGTTTCTTGGACAGTTCTCTTTGCCTCAGTACACAGCACACCCCTTCCCTTCCCGTCCTGGATCTCGGGCTTTAAAATGAGAGGCATATTCATGTACAGCAGGAAAATCAGGAGTCAAAGGCCATCCCTATGGTTGGAAGACAGAAGATAGTGGATTTGTAGATTCCTCCTTCATACCTCCAGTGGATGGTTCCAGAAGACACATTCTGAGGATTCTCATTTCACGAGGTTCACCTCAGAGGATGAGCATCCCACACAACAGTCCATTCCTTAAAACCTACATGTATTAGCGTTTCCCTTCTAGGCTACATCCCTCTGTCAACCCTCCATCAGTCCACTCCCTTCATAAGCCTGCACACACCAGCAGCCTTTGCTTCAGATCTGTTTCCAGGGGAACTTGGGAATCACCTGCACCCAGAAAGATTGGATAAAAAAAAAAAAAAAAAAATCTCATTCCCTGCCACACATGGACTTGGAAGGATGATATCACAAGGATTCCAGAAAACAAAGGGAATGAAGCCAAAGACACCTTCGCACAGAAGGGCAAGGTGACCTAGTTGCCCAAGCACAGAGTGACCAGCAGCAAAGCTAGCTCAGCACAAAGGTCTACTTGACACTGATGCAGGACTGGACGCCGGCGGCACGGTAACCCGGCCCGGGGACTGGGGGCTGGCGCACGGTAAGATTGATCGACAGCGTCTTGTCAGCCGTACGCAGCAGCTGCCTCCTTGTAAGGTAGGGAAAGGCCTGGGGCTTGGTCATCGTGGAGGAGCAGAGGCCTGGGAGTGTGGGCAGGGCTCTGGCCGCCTCGTTCCTACTGCCACCTGTGCCGCCACGTGACACCAACAGTCAGGCCCACTAATTCCTGTGGAAATTGCATGACATGACGGGGCTGTGGGGTTTGAGCTCAGTGGCTCTCTGCTCCTCTGCTGCGGCGAAGATTCCAGCACATGCCCTCCACTTCTTCTTTTATGATGTGAATAGTAAGACAGGCAAGAGTGGATTTCCACATCCTCTACAAAACTGGAGAGCATCACAGACTCAACGCCAATAATACCGCTCCATACGAAACCCACGTTCCGTGGGGAGGAGGGACAGGAATGGCAATGTGTCGCTGCTACTGTTGTTGTGATGACAGTTGTCAATACTGGCACCGCTCTCATTTACAAAGCATTTCCTCGGAACCCTGCCTGCCCGGCAAGTGGTGATGTCAGCCCTCCTTCACTGCAGCGCTGGAGGCGGGCTTTCCTGACACGGGGGGTCTTGGGCCGCAGAGCAGGACTTCTGGATCCTCGTCCCTTGCTCTGCTCTGACCCTAACATGTCAGGAAGGGGAGCTGCGCACCCTTCTTCCCTCCCCAGCTTCAGTTGAAATAATTCTGGAAAATGATAGTCTCCTGAAGAATGTTGGGAAGATGGTGCTCTGTCTCCCTCCCCGGGGCCATACCCAGGGAGCACTTACATCCCGCTGTCATCCAGAGAAGCATCCCAGGCCTATATTTAAGTCATAATACGTGACAGGCCATGCATTTCTAGGACATTATTGCATGCCCGGGGTGATGGGGGCAGCTGATGCTAAGGACGTTTCTTTGAGCGTCACTTTGTCTATGATAAGGAATTACATATAAATCAAATGCCAGTCACTTTGAAGGTGGAGCTGACATGGTGTGACATCACCATCAGCCAATCCCACGCATCTCGTTCTTACCAAATGCTCAAGTGAGTTGAGGCTGAGGAAGCACTTAGGTTCCCCTGGGCTGTGAATGTGTCAGGTTTGGGGGGCCTGGATCATCCCATGACTTGAGCCAGAGCAGTGCTACCTGGGTTTGGAGGAACTGTCAGAGCCTCCCAGCAAACTTCTACTTGCCACTGGATTTGCATGTCCCACAGTCTCGTGGGCTGTGGTTGTGGTTTTGCACTCTATTTGGGGGACAGGCCTTGCCTCACCGCCAGGTTGAATGACTAGCAGGCATGAAAGACAGCTGCCAGGAAGATCTGCAACCGGATCCTGGAGCTCTGATGTTCCGGCCAACGCGGGGCAAATCCAGGCCTCTTGCCTGCTCTCTGCAGAGTGTTCTTGTGTGCTGCCACCAGGCCATGGTTAGGAACAGTAATATTTTCCAGAGACATCGCCCTCGGCGAACTGGTAATCTGGAAGAAGGTATAAAGCAAATATACTGAGATAATTCCAATATGGGCAATAAAACAATCAAGCCAAGTCCAAGTCATAGTTTGCTTTATCCTCAGAGTGCGGCACTAAGTTAGGACTTGCAGTCCCCAGCCAATCCTGCTGAGGGGTTGAAAGGCCTGACGAACTCCGCATGCTGGGGAAGCCCTGGTCCTCTCGGCTCTCAGTCTCAGGTTTTCAGGCTGTTTGAAAGGAAAGTGGGGACTTACTTCCCCTGCCTTGCTTGTAGGGGTCTAGTGAGAATGAAAATGTCACAGTTTGGGGCTGGAGAGACAGCTTAGTGGTTAAGCACTTGCCTGTGAAGCCTAAGGACCCCAATTCGAGGCTTGATTCCCCAGGACCCACGTAAGCCAGATGCATAAGGTGGCACATGCAACTGGAGGTGGTTTGCAGTGACTGGAGGCCCTGGTACACCCATTCTCTCTCTCTCTCTCTCTTTCTCTCTCTCTCTGGCACTCTCAAATAAATATGTAAAAATGAACAAAAGAGGAAAATATCACAATTTTATCATAAGTCATCAGGTGCTATCCAGCTGTGATGGGCAATGGAAGGCCTCTCTTGCTGGTCCAGGAGTTCACACACACTTCCAGCCTCTGTTTCCTATTCGCTTCCTCTACTGTGAGTGAGTTGAACCCTAGATGCAAAAAGGTTTCATCCCATGGGAAAGTCCACCTTGTATACTAAGTGAATAGGATTGACACATTTCACTGGCCTCTGTGCAGAAGTGCAGTGATCAATTAATGGTGTCTTCCATGGACTTGGTTAAGAAATAGAAACATGCAGGCTGGAGGGATGGCTTAGTGGTTAAGGCATCTGCCTGCAAAGCCAAAGGATCCTGGTTCTATTCTCCAGGACCCACGTAAGCCAGATGCACAAGGGGCACATGCATCTGGAGTTCATTTACAGTGACTGGAGGCTCTGGTGTGCCCATTTTCTCTCTCTCTCTCTCTCTGTCTCTGCCTTTCTCTGTATCAAATAAATGAATAAATAGAACATATTTTTAAAAAAGAAATAGAAACATGCACACAAAAACATAGAGAGAGTTAAAATTTGGTGACCTACTTTGTCTTAAGCACTTAGAAAGAAAAGGATAGCCAGGAAGTAAAGTACTTAGAGTGACATCTGTGCCCTTCATCAAGGTTATGTGTTATTGACGATTCTGATATCCCATGGGCTATACGAGTCTATAAAAACAGATACAGATCATTCCAGACACCACCATGCCACTCAGTGAGCAGCTTTAGAAATGGATTTCTGGATCTTCATGGTGAAAGGGAATTAATATAAACTTAGCTAATTTAAAGATCTTATGTGCTCAACTGTCTTAACTTTATCTCTTCTTGCTCACAGTCAGCTCACATTCACATGGTCCTGTGATAATTTAACTCCATCTACCTGGGTTTCTTCCAAGGAATGGAAATTCTATAAGAATGGGAACACTGAAGAGCCCCAATCTACTTAATGTCCACTCCCTCCTAACACCTTGCTTTTATTCTTTCTCCCCAAAAGTTTTGTCCAGGTCTGTGTTCCTATACTCCACCAATGTACTTTCGGGGTCCCTCAGATAGATCCACTGGAGAAGTTTCCGAATTGCTACCTTCAACGACTCCACTCAGCTCAAAGAAGACAGATGGATCATTGCCCCAACTCTCTAACAATAGTTAGGGTTGCTTCAGAGGGGAGGTTGAGGCAGTTGAGGGTAACTGGGCACCCTGAAAGTTAAAGTAAGGAATATCACTGAGGCCTCCCTTGCAGTCTCCACTTCAGCAGTGGTCAGAGAAGGATCTGATTTTGCCTTATTTCTTGCCTGAAGGAGTTTCCTAGATCTGTTTTTCCATAAACAACCTGAGTCCCTCCCTAGGCAGGAGTTCCCCTTTCCTAGAGCTAAGATTCCTAGACGATTAAACCTGAACCTGGCAATGTGGTTGGTTAAGCTCAGCCCCAAAGCTTGGCATCAGAGGTGGATAGTTCAGTCCCTATTCAGAACCTATAAGTGACCCCAATTTGGTGGCTTTACCTTTTCATTGGCAGGGGTTCTCCATAACCTCTACTTTTTCTTTCTTTTAATCTAATAAAGTTTCTCTAAGTCAAATGTACATTTATTTTGCCATTCTTTGTCTAGAACAGAGTGGGACAGCTTCCTCTCTGGGCTCTCTGATAGTTCATCTAGGTCGGTCAGCTGCACAGGCTTGAGAGTCATCATGAAAACAAACCTCCTTGGTGTCTGTGAGGGAGTGTCCAGATTACGTAAATTGACGAGGCAAGACAAGCCCTGAATCAGCACTCCAGTGGCCTTGACCCTGGATTGTATGAGAAGAAAACAAGCTTCCTGACCTCAGATGTGATTTAACCAGCTGCCTCAAGCTCCCGTTGCCATGACAGCCCGTTACAGTAGACCGTGCCTTCAAACTGGGAGCTAAAACCAACCCTTCCTTCCCTAAATTCCGTTTGCACGGTATTTCACCACAGCAACAAGACAAGTAACCAGTGCAGGCTCCGTCTGCCCGTGTCATCTAGCTCACAGCATTGTCCCTCAAAAGTCTCCCAGACACGGTTCTTCTTCTTTCACAAAATGTATCCAAACTCTTCCACGAGGCCTGCAAAGCCCAAGCTAGTCACACCAGCAGCATAGCCAGTTCCTCCCAAACACACCCTGCGTCACTTCTCAGATTAAGCCCTTCCGCTTGTCCTCCACCCCTAATGCCGTTATTTTCACTTCTGTGAAGTCCTCCTTCACTCCTCCAAGCAGAGCTGATCCTCCTTTTCCCACCCCGCAGCACACCAGCCAGGTCTCTACCATAGCATTCACCCTCAGTGCTGTGCCTGACATAAGTTCATGCTCAATAAATATTTAAGAAACAAACAAAGGAACTGCAGAATGTACTGGACAGCCCACCACAGCCACAACTCTTTCTATGAGGCTTGCCCACAACCCCACCCTTGGGTGGGATTCCATCCAAGGAGGGCGCAGACCTGAAGCAGACCTGCAGTGGCCCTCATGCGGACAACTCTGACAGGAAGTGCCAACATGCTGTTGTGAACTAACTAATCATGTCTTCGCTCTTAAGCATCCGCATTTAAGATACAGAAAAGCAGTAAAGATTAGAAGCTGGAAGCAAGGCACGGGAAAAAGCCAACTTGGTCACTGTACAAAGTCCACTGCTGTGAGGGAACTGGCAGAGATGACATGCACTGTGGGACAGCTGGGACAGTAGCAGGTGGCCACTGCACCCCACGATGGTCCCCGAGGGATAATCTCTTGAACCATCTTGAATTCTGAAGTCTGTTGGGTTTCCACAGTGGTCACTATACCTGATGGACCATTGGAACAAGCTGAAGGACAGGGTTCGAGCTAACAAAGAGGCTCTGGCCTGCCCGTGCAAGCACACATGTGTGCTTACACATATGCATGTAAATAAAAGTAAATAAACAAAATACATCCCAGTTCTAATGTGAATTTTTATGTTGAGAATTATAACCAAGGCAGGAAAAGGGGAAAGGGTCCTATATAAGACAAGCTTCCTTGATTAGCTGACCTATGAGTTTAAGCTTGTATATAAGTAATACTGACACGACTCATGGCTGCCTCTCTCTGATCAAGGTCAATTTCTTGGTCATTGCTCTGTCCTACCTACAAGTCAGAACATTTGCGGCTTAAGTTAGGACCCTGTTTCAGATAGCTTCAGGCCTCTGAGATAAGCTTCCAGGCCAGGCACAGATATGGAGGAAGGGATTTATTTAAAAATTACAGATCCAGGGAAACTTCCATAATGGCAGAAGACGCTGGCCTGCTTTCCCAGGTCCAAGCACAGAGAGACAGAGAGAGAGAAAAGCCACCACTGAAAACCAGTCAGCACACTCCCGGGAACTCCAGGCAGAACTCAAGCATTCGCATATCTTTTATTTTTTTCTTTTTTGTTTTTCGAGGTAGGGTTTCACTCTAGTCTAGGCTGACCTGGAATTCACTATGTAGTCTAAGGGTGGCCTCAAACTCACGGCGACCCTCCTACCTCTGCCTCCTAGGTGCTGGGGTTAAAGGCGTGTGCCACCACACCCGGCCACTTTGAATATCTTTACACTGGAATGGCAAATCCACCCCATACCTTAAGGCTGGAACCTAGGGTCTGCCCAGTGATACCTCCTCCGGCCATGTGGCTGCAGATCTAAATTACAAACTTTAATAAAATCCTGAATATATTGGGGCCTTCCATTCAAACTACCACAGACCCCCAAATGCCACCCGCATCTCTGGAACACCACAGCACACTTGTTTTCATATGTAATCTCTCCTGGCGTGTCCCCCCTGAAATGAGTAGACCCATCCCCAGCCTCATCTCAGCCAGCGCGTGGGACAATGACATCTGGCAGTGGTGGCTGGTGTCAGCATGAAAGGGTGCTGTCCAGCTCTATCTACCAGCCCGCTGGTGCCGCTCATGCTCTTTCCCACCCTGTTGGGAGCTAACTTGCTCTTGCCCTTCCCCCTCCCTCCACACTGGCCCTCTGGAACTGGTCCTTTGGCCAACAGCCCCGCAGGCAGGATTGGTAGGATTAGAGGCACACCTGTTTCTGCCTCCAGCCCGGGCTCCTCTTTTGCTTCCATCTCATTCACAGTCTAGTGCCTACCTCAACACGGAGCCTCCTCTCCTCCCCTCCCCTGCCGTCCTGACTCACTCCAACCATTGCTTCTCTCTGACTTCCTATGAGCCCCGTTAAGCCCTGGGCCCAGCCCCTTCCTGCTCATGGTGGGCTGATGGCGGGGGACCCAGCCAAGCGTCATGCCCTTCGTTGCTTCATTCACAGCCCACCTATCTAGGCTACAGGCCATGTCATGCTCTTCTGAAACAAAGAAGCAAATGAGACTGAACTTGAACTTTGGCCAAACGAAAACTATTTTTGATTGTGTCTTTTAAAAGTTTTTTTTTTTTCTTTTTTGAGATACTCCATAGCTTGTCTGCCTGGAGAGAAGGGGAGGGACTGCAGCGTCTCTTTGATAAGCACATCAGACAAGCCCACAGGCCATGGGAACTCAGAGAGCATGGCACTACAGGGTTATGGAACCCCAGTGTGTTCTGGGAAGTACAAGTGCTACCGAGCGGTGACACAGACCAGAGCTCAGTGCAGACGCTGCTCCTCCGTCCTGTTCTCATTGGAAAGGCAGCTGGAGATGGGACCGGGCAGGGCCAGAGCAGCAATGCTCATTCCCGCTGGCAGCCCTGTCCCAGCCTTGTCTCCACAGAATCTCGCTGGGGAAGAGACAGAACCCAGAACAATCCATGGGCTGTCATTAGAGTTAATCATGATTGATATTCATGCAAGGGAGTGAATGAATCCAGGAGGGGGAGAGAAATGTCTGATCACAGGACTGAGTGGGATCGCTCCCAAATTCGCTTTCTGTCCCATTAAAGTCTCATTAAGACAAGTCCTTTCGGAGACCCAAGAGAGTCACCCTAGAAGCATTTGGGAAAGTAGATATCTGGGCAAGGAAGAGGTTCCATTTAGCTGTTTGGACTACAAAGGGGAAATGGCAAAGAGTCATTACAACCGACAGGAACCCTGGAGGTCATCTGAGTCAACCTCTTGATTTCGGAGAGAGAAAGAAGGCATGCCCAAGGTCACAGGGTCATAAGGTGTGAGGTCTGGAGGTGAGGTAGGGTGGCTGTCAGCCCTCTGCATGGTCAGCCTAGGCATGTTTCCTTGCTCTGAGCCTTGAAGGACAGCCTAGGAATTGGCTAGGATGCCACGTCTCTTTGCTGCTGCTCTGGAGCTAGCAAGAAACAGTCCTAAATGCCTCACTCAGATATTGGTAGCAGGTTGTCTGCTTTTGCCAGTGCTGAGCTGGCAGAGCAGGGTGGGGAGAAGTGCTTAGAAATCCTAAGCACTGAAAGGTGGCCTGTAATTGTAAAATTCCATTTCCTTTCAATTAGCAGCTGATTGCATTTGATGAGCTGCCACATTGTTTCCTCCGTGTAGATTAGGAGTCAGAGCAGTCAATGAGCTGTGAAATTCTCTCCCTGCTGAAACAATAGACAGTGATTAAAGCGCAGCTAATCCGATCATTACAGCCAGAGCCCACTGATCATTAGCTGCTAACCAGATCCCAGAGAGCTGCTCCAGCCCGGCCAAGGCGGATGGGACATATAGGTCATCCCTACCAACACGCCACCTCCCTCCCCTCCTCTCTGCACCCAGAAGTGTCTGGTGGGCCTGAGGGCTGGGGAGCAAAACGGGATGCCATGGTAGATGCAGGGAATAAACCTACCAAGGGCAGCTTGATGTCAGACAGAGAGAGTGGGGACTTCCAAGGTAGATGTCCCAGAACTGGGACTGAATCTCACCCAAACCCAAACTCAGGTTGCAGTTCAACCTCTGGAGCAGGAGAAATGCTGGGCCCCAAATCCTTAATAATACCTTACCCGTGCTGTTGTCTTGAGGATTACCACCTGAGGCTAGGTGAGACCCTTGGCATAATGCTGAGAGCCAGTGATAACACAACCTGACATTCTCAAGTGCTTGCTACGTGCCTACCACTGTTCTCAATGCTTTAGATGGATCAACTCGCCTAATCCTCGTAACAGCCCTGATGAAGTCAACGCTAAATTATTCCTGTTGTTCCAACGAGAAACACACAAGTTCACGAGCGTATTCAGGATCATTTCGCTGAGGTGGCGGAGCTGGAATTTGAACCAGACTAACCACCTCAGAGGCCCGGGATTCAGCACTCCCTCCACTGCCCTGAAAACAATGCTAGTGCTGAGACCTAGCCACTGCCTTGGCCAGACCTGCAGCTTACACATTTTACTGTGTGCAGGTAGCTGCAGACAGCACGCGGCACGCGGCACGCGGCCCGAGGCTCGCAGCACGCAGGTTGGCAGGCCCACGCCACGGGGATGCTGACTCAGTAGGCAAGGGACGGGCACCAGGATCCTGCATGCTATAAGCATCGTGTGCAGAGCTGAGGCAGTGGCCCCAAGACCTTACTGAAAAGGTGTGCTAGGTCTGGGGACGTGTGTATGTGTGTGTGTGGGGGGGGGGGTCTGTCTATCTGGGGCCTGTATCCTCCTCTGCCTCTTCCACTGTCTCACGCAGACAGGATACCTGGGCCCTGGTGAGAAAAGATGCAGCTGTGCTCCCAGAGGATGGGAGAGAAGATATGGTGGTTTGAATGAAATGTCCCCCATAGGTTCATGGGCTTTGAATACTTGGTCGCCAGCTGGTGGCAATTTGGGAAAGTTGTGGGGGAGTTGGGAGGGGGAGGAGACTTTCTAGAGGTGGGGTTGAGGTAGAGGGAGGGCTGTAAGGAGACAGAGCCCAGCTCCAAGCTCAGTAGCTCGCTTCCTTTCCCGCTGCCTCCTTGCTGGTAGGTGAGGCTGTGAGCCAGATTTCTGCTTGTGCAACAGTTTCGCTGCCGTGACGAAGGTTTCCCTTAAAACTATCATCCAGAACTCAACCCTTCCCTTCCATACACTGCTTCTGATTGGCTGTGTCGCCTCAGCACCAAGAAGGTAACTACTACAGAGTTTGAGAAAGAGAAAAGTCTGGTGTCGCACGTGTGTCAGGTTGTGAAACTGCCTCTCCCCTTACTGGCATGGCCATATGATTTCTAGGGCCAAAGCGAGAACTTCTTGAGAATGACAGGAAAAGCATAGCTGTTTCTAGGACAGTACTGCACACACTGGGTCTGGGCTGCTGGGCAGACACTTCTGGGGCCCTGCACGTCCCACAGGCTGGTTACCTTTAGTGCTAGAGTCTGTTTGCTGCAAGCAGCAGCTCAGCATGTCAACCTGAGCCTAGGACAAGCAAGAAGTGTGGGCGGTTCATATCCCTAGAGCATCACTGACCACCGACAGACAGACGGGGGCATCTGGGACAAACTCCCTTGTAGCTTGGCTCTAGGGCAAAGTAAGAACTCTGAAAAGTGTTCAGCTCCATCTCCCAGAATTCTCCGGCAAAACTGAGCTCCACATGCCCAAGGCTAGCAGCTGGCCGACTATTTGCACATTCTTTCCCTCCTCTACTTAATGCATCTCACCCACACTGATTACCTCTGGACCCATCTCCTACAGGATATACTTAGAGCCCAGTCCTTTCTTTGGGATCTTCTCAGCTCAGAATAGCCATTTTCTGAGCTGTATGACCTTGGGCAAGTCCTAAAATTTCAGTTTTCTTGAGAGTAAAAGAGAAATGGGGTGGCGGGGTGGGGGAGAAGGGCTAGACAGTTAATGCACTTGCCTGCAAAACATAATGGCCTGGGTTCAATTCCCCAGGACCCACATAAAGCCAGATGACAAAGTGGGACATGAATTTGTAGTTCATTTGCAGTGGCTAGAGGCCCGGGTGCACCCATTCTTTCTGGCTGTCTCTCTTTTCTCTGTCTCCCTCTGCTTAGGAATAAATAAATAAAAATATTTTTTTAAAAAGGGGACTAACAGGAAGGTGTGCAAGTAAGATATAGGATCCAGCAAGCACTAGAAAAACGAGACTATAGGAGCACTGAGCTATTGTAAGCTCACGCACGTGCAGAGCATCTTGTTTTTGTCGTCCTACCTCTGCGGCCTCTGTCTCTCTCCCGATTGCTGCAGTGGGTTCTGTAGGGCTCTTGCCCTCCACGTGGCCTCGTCTCCATGGCCAGGGTGCTCACTGTTGATTTCACTGCCCCTGGGAGCCTGCTATATCAATTATGTATGGCAAGCTCTGGGAAATCTCAACGTGTGCCTTATATATTTAGTATATAGAGTGTGTGTTTGTGTGTGTGTGTGCACATGTGTGTGTGGGCGTGCATGCACATGTGTGTATGTGCATATGGAGACCAGAGGTTAATGCCGGGTGTCTTCCTTTCAATCTCTCTTCACTTTGTTCAGTGGGACAGGAGCTCTCACTAAATCCAGTGCTCACCAATTTAATGAGACTAGCTAGCCAGCCTGCCCTGGAGATGCCCCTGTCCCCACCTCCCTAGCACTGGGAACTCAGGTGCATGCCACCATACCTACCGTCTTGTGTGGCCTGGGGGATCTAAATTCAGGACCTTATGCTTGTCCAGAAAACACTTCACCCACGGAGTCCCCTCCCGAAGCCCTCATGTGTTGTTTTGAAGCTTGCTTGGAGAAACGATTCAGATTGGCCACTGTTTGTGAACACATAATACATTTACTCGCGGCAGAAGCCTGGTATGAACGCCGAAAAGCAGCGCGCCTTTGTGAATTCCAGAGTTGATCATCTTTCCACCTCTTGACCACCTTCCTCTGCTGCCTCTGAACGACGCCCTGTGAGCCTGTACGGTGGTCATAACTCCCTGCTCCCGATGGGTCTGCTCACGCTGCTTCTGCCCAGGGTCCTCTCCCCGCAGAGAGCACGGCACAGAAAACTTGCTCTGTGCGGTTTGCCCTTCTTCCTGCGGCCCCATCCAGAGAAACAAATGGGAGGTACAATCGCCTACTCCTTCTAATTTTTTGCCAAGCACAGTTGAACAGCTGATTTCAGTCATTTCTACCTATGGTTTCCTCCTTAAAGCTAATTAGTTTCTTTTCAAGTAATTGCAAATAGTACATTCTCCAGGCCCTCGGAGTCGAGGCTGACAACTAGCTGGCTGGAGTGGGCTCTTATCAATAGTTCACGGAAATTAGACACGCAAACATAGCACCGGGGCCCCGAGGGTTGCTCTAAGCTGTTTAGAATAAATCACTCATGGAAATCCCAGAGCTCTTTCATGAATGGACCACTAATGCCAAGTGTCTGGCATTTGCTGGGGCAACATGAGAGTCGGGAGCTTCTAGAAGCATCGTCTGGATTTAACGCCACATAAGGCATCACGCTGTGAGAACAGGCAGAGCCAGGGGCTAGGACAGAGGTGGGTGGGCAAGAAGAGTGGGAAAGGCTTCCTCTGTGGGGTGAGAGCTGTGTGGGTGGTGATGTTCTCTGAAGGAAGGGGGGTGGTGGATGGGTCTCATGGGCTACCCCTGCCATCGGTGAGCTGCCAGTGGGTCTCAGTGTCCAACCTCTAAACACCAGGGATGCACTCCTCACACTGCCAGTCCCCACTTCACTCTTGGGGACGAAATGAGTGTTTGTTTTCTGTCAAATCCAGTTGTAATTTCTGAGACTGGGTCTTATTTTTCTCTCCCTGGAATTAGTACGTGTGGCATGCATGCACATGTGAGCGTGTGTGTAAAGGCCACAGATTGCTACTGGATGTCTTCTTTAGTCACTATCCATCTTAGTCTTTGAGATGGGGTTTCTTGCTGAACCCAGAGCACCCCATTCAGCTAGAGTAGCTAGCCAGTAAGCCCTTGGAACTCTCTCACCTCTACCTCCTCCAAACTGGGGATAGAGACATGCACCATGACATTTGGCAGTTTACATGAGTACTAGGGATATGAACACAAGTCCACACACTTCAGCAATCTCTACAGTCCTCTCCTTGCAATTTTTAAAGATAAATTTTATATATATTTATTTATTTGCAAGTAGAGAGAGCTAGAAAGAGGATAGAAAGAGAAATAGAATGGGTATACCAGTGCCACTAGCCAATGTAAACAAACTCCAAACACATGTACCACTGTGCATCTGGATTTACGTGAGTACTGGGGAATCTAACTTGGGTCATTAGGCTTCGCAGGCAAATGTCTTAACCGTGGAGCATCTCTTCAGCCCTCTCCCTGCAATTTTAAGTCTTTGCTGCTGCTGCTTTAGGCCTGGAATGAGGGGAGTGCGGACTTGAGGGGAGAAGTGCAGGGTTTTCAGTTTGCTTATTTATCTGAGTAAGTGTGTGAGCGAGAGAAGCAGATATATAGAGAGAATGGGTATGCCAGGACCTCTAGCCACGTCAGACAAATCCAGACATATGTGCCACCTTGTGAGTGTGGCTTATGTGGGTACTGAGGAATCAAACCTGGATCCTAAGTGTTTGCAGGCAAATGTCGTAACTGCTAAGCCATCTCTCCAGCCCAAGGTTTTTTAATTTCTAGCATGTTAGAGATCACCTGCATCCCTTTACCCTAGCATTCACTTTCGATTTATTATGATTTGGATGCGAAATGTTCTTCACAGGCCCATGTGTTTGCCTCCCCACCGACTGGCCATTCTTTTTCAGACGATTGTCGGTCCTCTAGGGAGGAAGTGAGTCACTGGGGCTTGGGCCTGGAGTTGATAGCCCAGCTCTGCTTCCCGTTCTGTCTGGTTTCTGATCCACCCCAGCGTGAGCAAGCAGTCTCATTCCTGCTGCCACAATAGGGAGCTGTGCCTCCTTTCACGCCTTCCCCACCATGATGGAGCGGTCCCACAAACTGCGAGCCAGACTCTTCCTCCCTCGGGTTACTTCTTGTCAGGTATTTACTTGGGCACAGTGGTGAGAAATGTAACCAGTATATCGTTGCTGTTGTATTGTCCTCAAACCTAGTTGCTTAAAGCAACTCAGATGTGTGCTTTTGCAGTTTTGGGTATGACTTATTTGCCTGGGAAAGTACGGTGGTGTTGGCAGGGTGTGTCCCTCTCCTTGTGACTACAGGACAGACTTTCCTTAGCTCATGGCACGCCCTCCAAATTCTGAAGGCAGGCCCCGAGGTGTTATAGCCTGACCTCATTTCGTGTTCGCCCTCTGCTTTCTGATCGCAGACACAATGCTTCTGCCACCTTACCTCCCCACATAGACTGGGCTTCTGAGAGTGTGAGCCAGAATAAGTCGTTCCTTCCTTTTAAGCTGCTTCCTGTTGGGTATTTGGGCACACCACCTACACAGCCTTCTTCCCCCACTCTAGGTAATGGGATATAAAGGGAACAACTAAAGGGGCCCATCTTCTAGGATCCCATCAATCCACTTGCAAAAGCTTAGCCTGGAATCTATCATTTCTCCCAAGAAAATGGACCCAGTCCCAGCCAGCAGTATTTTTCAGCTGACAATTACATTCGTCCCCTACTTGGTGCATCTGATCTTTTCCCATCGAATCCTTTCTTCACACAGCAGCCAGAATAAATATTAAAATGATATCAATCCTACACCATTAATCCCCCACATCTGCTTGGCATCTGATGCTTATAGTATTAAATCCATATCCCCTGGCCTAATTCACAAGGCTCTATGGCAGCTGGCTGCACCTGTCCCTCTGACCTTGTCCCATGTCACTCTTCCCTTCATTTGCCACATTTCAACCTTCTTTCCACTCCAGGAATAGATCTAGCCTGCCCCTGCCACTCAGACTTTGCAATAGCTGCTCTGTTTTCCCAGAATGTCCTGCTCTCTGAGATGCTCACAAATAGTCCTTTCATAGTCTTAACCCCTCCCCAAATAAAACAATCTGTTTTTATTCATTGGCTATCACTTACCAATCTATGCATTCACTTACAAGTGGGTTGCCTATTGCATTAGTTACTTTCATACCACTGTGGCCACAATACCTAACAGAAACAATGTACAGAAGGAAACAGTAATGTGGGCTTAAGGTTTCAGAGGGTTACAGTCCCTCAGAGCAGAGAAGGCATGGCAGCAGAAGTGTGTGGAAGAGGCTGTTCACATTCCAGCAGACCAGGAACCAGAGTGAGGAAAAATAGGGGGTGTGTATAGCTTTCAAAGACCCACCTCTGGTGATCTACTTCCTCCAGCCAGGCTCTAGTGCCTGAAGGTTCCACAGCCTCCAATCTGGGCAGTAAGCACGCAAAGCCTAAGCTTGTGGGGGACATTTCAGATTCAGACCACTATGTCTGTATTACCCTGCCTTGTGTGAGCATCACAGAAATGCTTCTCTCTCTTGTCACTGCTCTTTTGGAGCCCAGTGTCCATCCCAGTACTGATGGGATACTTGGAAATACTTGAGAAATGGAAAGAATGAATGAGTCTGATGCAATTGTCCTCAACCCTGGCTTCCCAGGAGAATCACTTGTAGGAAGCCAGGCCCTGTGGAGACCCTCAGGGCACAGGGCCCAAGTATGAGCACTTTTGGAATATTCCCAGGTGTTTCTTTGGAGCTATGAACTGTGCACTTGAAGAACAGTGCCCATCTCCAGCAGGACAGTAAAGAGCCTTCCCTCGGATTTTGCAGTCAAACTGGAGACAGTGAGAGAGAAAGAGAGAGAGAGAGAGAGAGCTGCCACTCCAATACCACCCCTGGGAGCTACAGGGAGAAAGAATAGGGAGTTAAGCTTATTCAGAAGGGGAGGGACGACACAGCGGGGGAGGGACAAGAAAAAACTTGATTGTGTTGTGGGGGGAGTCCCTGGAGCCCTGGAGGCACACCCCGCTTCAGCCCTCTTCTTTGCTCAAGCTGGGTGGGTGTAGATGTCCTTCACTTGCAACTGAAAGAATTCTGACCAATACTCCATCAAAGCATTAATTGTGGGTCAGGAAAAATGATTTAAATGGAATCCAGAAGACAGACTATTAAGGAAGTGCTTTTATCAATAAATCTGCAATTCCAAATATAGTCTGTTACTAAACTAGAAATAATCCTTTGCTTCTCTTATTTCAGCCGATGTTAGTGATGTTTACTAAGTGTTGCAGTTAAGCATTTCCACGGTCAGGAAAATTATTAGATAACTTACTCTCAAGAAATGGAGCCAATTTGCCATGAACTGGTGCAGGGACTCTGTGCAGGCACAGGCCAAGCCTCATGTGGGGAGGAGCTCCTCGCCGGTGCAGCCTGGGCAACCAAGAGAACAACACATCAGTATGGTTCATGCTGAGCCCTCTGTGGCTCCCCAGCCATCTCAGTGCTAATCACATGACTCCTTTTCGAGTTTTTCAGAAGGATGCTGGAAGGCCCCAGGGAGTTTGGAGGGTCTCACACCAAACAACAGAGGAATAGACCTATAGCAAGTTTGTCCAAGATCCTAATCTCCAAGGGATACCAAAAGGGGATGTTTAACGGTTTTAATGAATGAAGACAGGATGGCTGAGTGGGTAAAGTGCTTGCTGTGCAAACATGAGGACCTGAGTTTGGATCCCCAGCACCCGATGTAAAAGTAGGGTGTGCTGGCCTGTAATCCCAGCACTGCAGAGGCTGAGACAGGAGGATGCCCAGGGCATGCTGATCAGCTCGGTTAGACAAAATGGTGAGCTCTGGGTTTAGTGTGAGATATTTATCTCAAAAATAAAGCATAGAGCAACTACCACAGACACCTGACATTACCTGTGTCCCCCATATACACATGTATGTGTGAGGACATGCACCTCCACATGTGAGCCCACATATATATGTGAGCAACATACACACATTCATGCATGCCACAGACACATATTCATGCAAAGAAAAGAAGAAATGGAACAAGATGAAGAAAACTGCATTTAAGTGAACTCTTCTCAGAGAAGACTGCACATCATTGGAGGGCACCAGGCTGGGCAGAGCAGGTGTGAGGCTGGCCAGGCACGTTCTTCCAGGCCCTGCTATTTGCTCTCCAGTAGGATATCTGGACATGATGTCAGCAAAGATGTGGAGTACTTTGTGAATCTGCCATGGCCATGAGATAAACAAGGCAGCTGGTTCATTGGTCCAGGGAGGAGGGATGACTGGCCCGGGGAGGAACACAAGCGGCAGCCTCACGCCAAGCCCAGGTCAGGCAGGCCAGCGCTGACTCTGCAGATGTGAGAATCAGTCGTTGTGTGGTTAAGCCACTGCATGTGGGATGCTTTTATATTGATGTTATGATGATAGGTAAAATGTAGATAACATGGAATGATGAACCACTCAGAATTTCCACACTTGGTTGGCTGAGGCAAAAGGAATGTGGCAGATTTGAGTCCAGACGGAGCTATATAGTGAATTTGAGACCAGCCTTGGCTATCTACAGTGTGAGAGCTTGCCTCAAAAAAAAAAAGAAAGAAAGAAAGAAAGAGTAAAAACGCATGGCCAGGCATGAGTTTAAGGCCACCCTGAGATTACATAGTGAATTCCAGGTCAGCCTGGGCTAGAGCAAGACCTTATCTTAAAAAACAAAAAACAAAAAAAAACAAAAAAAAAAGATTAAAGAAGATTGAAGATTTTCTGTAGTTAGTAAGACCAAAAGTCAGATGGGAAGGGGTTTGGGGCACAGGTCACTGGGTTAAAGTAATTGCTGTGCAAGCGTGGGACTGAATGTGGACCGCCAGCACTCACCCAAGGGCCAGGTGGGCGCAGCAGCTCTGTGTAATCCCATGCTCCGAGGAGGGGAGCACGTGCACGGTCAAATCGGCTGTCTACATCTCTGCATTCTGCTCCAGTGTCCATATGTTAGGTATGCTTTTTGTCTGAGTTACTTTTGCTCAACTGTTGAGTGACAGCAGTTATGATCCCACAGGTTCTATCACCTGCACAGGACCAGCTCCAGGGAGAGGAATCTTACTACCTCCTAACGGAGCTCTTTGGAATAGATAGATCCAATTTTTAGAAAGTTCTCAAGAGTTGCTATAGACTCATGGAATTTCTCCATCTCTGATTTAACATTTGACTTCACAATGGTGCAAAGCAGATACACATCCAGTAGAAATTATACTTTCTTTTATTTTTCATGTGCAGTGTATACACATGTGTGTGCATAATGTTTCTATGTGTGGGCACATGTACGTGCAGGTGCATTCATGTGTGTACATGGAGGTTTTTGTCAGGGTTGCCCTCAGTCAATTTTACCCTGTCCTTTGAGATAGAGTCTCTTGCTGAACTGATTTAGTTCAGCTAATACATGCCATCGTGCCTGGCATTGTACATGGCTCTGAGGATCTGAGCTGAGGTCCTCATGCCCACTGAGCCATCTCCCCAGCCCCAGAAATTGTACTTCAATTTCTCAGTTTGGGCCGTCTGGTCTGGCGGCATGACTGAGACCCTCCCATGCTGTCAGGCAGAGGCAGAGAGCCACAGCTGCCAGGTGACACCGCAATCACAAGAACCCCTGGCATTCTCCAGAGCTCTGTGTTGCTAAGGTATGGTCCGGTATGGCATTTGGTAGCTAGGTGAATTGGATACCTTTTCAACTTACGATATCTAAAGAGACCTCACTCCACTTCAGTGCAACTTCCCTGAGATAGCTCCTCCATCCTGTTTGTTCGCTATGTTGACCAGGGACAGGTTGAATGGACAATGCAAACATTTTCTATAGCACATAGGATTGTGAGTGTGTGGAGGGGTGTATTTTCACTCTACAATGAAATATTCTTGGTGATATATTCAATGGTGATCTCACATCACTCTACTAAACCCTTACTGGGAACTGCTTTATAAGCAAAGAGAATGAAGCTTTACAAGCCTCAAAGGGGCAATGAACACCAGTGGTCCCCACGCAGGCAGTCAGAACCAGGACTTCAAGCAGCGCCTCAGTCTTCTCTCTTCTGTCCACCTGCTCAGTGACATGAACTTATAATTAAAAGACCCCCAAAGCCTCCACCCGAAAAATCCCTATGCATGATAAACACTTTCAGCAGTGTAGCTACTTGCACAGTCAACATACAAGACTCAATAGCTTCTCTAGTTACCAAAACTAAACTTGAAAAGAAAGACATTGGAGAGAAAAATCCTATTCACAAAGCTCTTAAAAATGACCCACTGACCCAGCCAGCCTAGCTGATCCCACAGTGCAGCAAAGAGAGACCCAAGCAGGCACGCAGCATAGCTGAGATCAAAGCCACCCCAAAAGGTAACAGGACCTACTTGCATCTGAGAAATTTCTCTTTTCAGATGATGGTGATCACTGAAATGACCCAAAAGGCACCATAGTGCTGAGAAGAAGTGATTTCGGAGTGTTTGGCACTGAAACATTTCTATCACACCCTCCAGAGCTAAGGGTCCATTGTGGAAGAGGTGGTAGAAAGAATGTAAGAGCCAAAGGAAGGGTAGGACTGCTTACAAAGCAATTGTCCACACAGAAACTGGCCTTGATATCCTTGACCTCACAGTGCCTAGAACTACCTTCACAAGACCCTCATCAGAGGAGGAAAAAATGATGTCATCAAAATGAAAGAGAGACTAATGGAGAGTGTGAGGGGAGACGTGGAGAGTGGACTTGTGAAGAGGAAAGTGGAGGAGGGGAGGGAATTATCATGATTTATTGTCTGTAAGTATGTAAGTTGTCAATGAAAAAGATGTAATAAAATGAAATAAAATGCTTCAGACTAAATCTAACCAAAGAAGCAAAGGGCTTCTTCAATGAAATTTTATGACTGTGAAGAAAGAAATTGAAGACCCTAGAAGATGGAAAGACCCACCCATGCCCATGCATTGATAGAACTGATAGTGTGAAAATGGCTATATTACCAAAAGTGATCTGCAGATTTAATGTGGAGCCCCACCAAAATCCCAATGGCATTCTTCACAGAAATGAACTAGTCCTAAAATTATAAGGAAGCACAAGAAAAAAAACAAAAACAAAAAGCCCTGAGTAGCCAAGACAGTCCTTAGCAGAAAGAGTGATGCTGGAGATACCACAACACGCAATCTTGAATTATACCTTGGAGTCATGCACCAATAATCTATTTGTGAAAATACCAGTTGGTTCTTGATCCTGGTGAGACAGTAAGGTAACAGGACATGATGGCTGAAGCTGAACAAATGTGGGTTCAAATCCCACCTCTGGGATGTGTGCAACTCTGCCATTGAGCACATCACCTAGCATAGCTCAGTTTCGGTGGCCTTGCTTATAAAATAGGATGGTTATATCTACCAGGCAGAGCTATTGTGAGAGAAAATCAAGGAAAGGATTAGGAAGCACTCAACACGGGACCTGGCAGAGTGCTGGAGCTAATCAAATGTGAATGTCATTCCCTTCTCTGCGGAATCCTTCTGTAGCTAAAACACTTCTTTATGCACCAAGGAATTAACGCCACTGTTATGAGATTAATTCACAGCAATGCACATGAAAACGGTGATTCAGAGCATGGCAAATGCACTATAATTAAAGTATCTGGTATTGTTTGATTGCAGGTTTGGCTTCACTCATTTTAGCACTTTGTGGGCAGCCTAGGGGCAAAGCATGGCTTTATTTCCTAAGAGCTTTGTGGACGTTTCCCAGGGCAGGGTGGTGGCTACTCCTCTGATCCTTGTTGTCCGTTGAAGAGTCTAAACTTGAGTGAAAGAGAGAGGGAGAGAGAGAGAGAAATTCATACATTTACCAAACAGCCTTTAAATATTTATTCTTACTTTCTTTTCCCAGAGATGTCCCGAGCAGCTCAACACACTGTGTGTGACGACATTTGGCCACAAAAATTTTGACACACATGTAAATGCAGTAAGTGTCTTAAACCCCATTCTCAGCAAGGGGCGGGAGTAAAAACTAATTCAAGCCCACTAAACTTCAAAGGCTGCTTCCTATTCTGGGTGCCAAACCTAATACATCAGGGCTGGGAGGTGGTTCAGTGGATAGACTACTCACTTTGCAAGCAAAAGGACCCAAGTTCAAATCCTTAGCGTCCACCTAAAATGCTAGGTGTGGTGGTATATGCCTGTAATCTCAGCACTGGGAGGTGGAGAGGGATCTCACTGGCCAGTCAGTCCAGCTGAATTGGTGATCTCCAAGCCAATGAGAACGCTTGTCTCCGAAACAGGTGGACAGTGTTTCTGCAGATAGCAGCCAAGGTCATCCTTGGGCCTAAATACATATGTTCACATGCACCCACGCACACATGAACATGCATATACCTACACATGCACACTACACACACATGCAAAAATATATTCTTAGGTAGTTGTCAATTCTCTTCTTTGCCCAGGCTTGAACGCCTTGTGTGGGAAAGGATGACCTTGAACTTCCAATCCACCTGGGATTACAGGACCGTAACTCTGAGACCCATATATGCAGTTCTGGGAACTCAAGTCCAGGCTTTGCGCATGCTAGGCAGGCACTAGATGGAGTGAGGTCCAGCTCCAGCTCTATGTTCCTCTTCCTTAACCAATAACACATGAGTGTTTATTCTGAGTATAAATGTGCCCAGAATTTTCTAGTTGCCTTTGCACCTAAAGAGGCCCAAATAGCCCAGTAGAGTATTATTAAGATTTCCAAAAATTTCCCAAAGAAGCTACTGATTTGTTTGGTAAGTAAGAATGCCCGTTCTCTGTCCATCCACCTTTCCTTCTTGTCTAGAATGTGCAGTGAAAGTTGATACCTGGCAGCTATTATAAACCATGAGGTTCATGGGGTGACTAGAACGGAAACAAATTCAAGACAGGTACAGCAGAAAGAGCAAGGAAATTTCCATCCCTTTACAAACAATCATGTATGTATATATGCATTTAATTAAGAGACAGGGAGAGAGAGAGAGAGAATGGGTATGCCAGGGCCTCCAACCACTACAAAGGAACACCAGACACATGGGCCACCTTGTGCACCTATCTGGCTTACCTGGATATTAGGGAGTCAAACTCAGGTCCTTATATTTCACAGGCAAAGGCCCTTCCAACCCTTTACAACTATAGCCAATACTGGATTGCCAGTTTTGAATTTTTTTTTAAAGGAGTAAAATAAGCTTCTAAAACTTTAAATTTTGTTATCACAGCTGAACATATCCTGATGTCGCTACAGTTTCTTGTTTACTCCTCTAGTACTTCCATCAGGTAGGTTTTATTCTCATTCCCAGATATTCCTGGTCACTGAGACAATGAGTGATGAAGCAACTTGCCCCAGATCACGAAGCAAGTGACAGTGACTTGAACCCCATCCAACTTCTGCAACACGTGTGCTCTTAATAACCAGATGAGACTGCCGAGTCGGACTCCACATCAAAGACTGTTCTCCCAAGCTGAAGAACTTTCATGTCTCCATGGAATTTTCCTTCAGAATCAAACTTTATTTCTGATGGCTTTAGCCCTATTTGCATCTGGCATGAGGTTAGTTTTTCACTTTGTAAGAAATAACATTCTAATGGGCTTTTAAGGGCCCAGAAGACTTGTTAGCCATTCCCTGGCTGCCGCAGGACAAACTCATTAAAAACATCTGAACAAAACCAACAGAACTTGAAGGGCAACAAGGAAATGAAGACACTCTATGGGTGGGGCTAGAGAATCCACACCGTACATTGGAGATGGGGGAACCCACTCACCCAACTGGGGCTGGGCTGTGCCTCCAGGACATGTCACTGTTTGCCTCCCAGAATCGCTGGGGATAAGGGTAGCAGCCACTTCCCCCTTATGATTGGAATTTCTGTCAATGAAACAATTTGGATATCCATGGAGGTTTCTCTTAATGGGATTTTCCCCCTGCCTAAATGGAGTTTGCTGAGCAAATGAGTGAAGCAAATAAAATTGAAGAAATGTTTACTGAGCTACAGAGAGCAAATGACTTGTCAGACTTGGGAAAGTACCCAATTATAGCGAAATATGGCGTGTTCAGGGTTTGATTGATCGGGGGCTTAGTATTTAGTGTCTGGACCTGTAAAATGGGGATCACCACGCTGGCATTTTGGGTGATATAAGTGACACATGTGATGTGGTCATGGAGAGTTGACCAAGCACAATGACCACGGAGCTAAAGATGCTTGATGCATGCTCAAACTCCCTCATGAGGCCCTGGGGCACAGAACTGGCAGTCAGTTCTCTGCCAGTCTCTACACAGCAGTGTACAAAAGATACAAAGACTGGTATTTTTAAATAATAGCAAAGAAATGCCACACACACCCTGTTGCCTCAAATAACCCAGGTACATGTGAAAGAACATTGGCCCTGGTATCTACAAAAACATCTTGCTGGGGGCTGGAGAGATGGCTCAGCAGTTAAGGCACTTGTCTGAAAAACCAGGTTCGATTCCTCAGTACTCACATAAATCCAGATGCGCAAAGGGGCGTATGCATGTGGAGTATGTTTGCAGTGGCTGGGGGCCCTGAAGCACCCATTCTCTCTGTCTGTCTGTCTTGTCTCTATCTCTCTCTGTGCTTGCAAATAAATAAAAATATTTAAATTTTTTAATAAAAGTCTTGCGGGACTGGAGAGGTTGTTCAGTGGATAAAGCACCTGCTATATGAACATGAGGACCAGAGTTTGGACCTACAGTGCCCATGTAAATGCTGGGTGAGCGTGGTGGCCTGCCTGAAATCCCATTGCCTGAAAGGCAGCTACTGGGGGATATTGGGCAAACTGGACAGCTAGACTAGCCAATTTGGTGAGCATTGCATTCAAGTGAGAGACAACGCCTCACTGGACAGAGTGAAGAGCAATAGAGGAAGATGTGTGACATTGGCTTCTCAGCCTCCACATGCATGTACACGCAAGTGCACCCACACACATACAAGCATGCATACATACATATGCACACAGTCAAAACAAATCGTGCAGTTTTCAGGCTGCATGGCGATTCCCACGAGCGGTTCCCCGACAGCCAGACCATGTCAGGAGCAGCAGAGACCAGCTGCGGGCCGTCTTGGCTCCAACCCTCTGTGGCCATGTGAGTTCCATGTCAGCAAAATGGAAGCAGAAAGGCTGCAGCTGATGAGCAGAGAGGTGAGTGAGATGACACAGGTTCAGAGCTAGCAGGCTACCTAGCACATAGTGAGGCGCCGGTAGCTAGAGGCCACTGATAGCGAAAGGGTCTCAGGTCAGTGTCTGCATAGCTCCTCTTCCTTTCTGGCATTCCTTTTCTTGCATGCAGGTGGCAAAGCAGCCTTCATTAAAAAAAAAAAAAAAAAAAAGAAGACCATGGAGCCCAGCATAGGGAGACCCTAAAGGAAGCCCTGCAAATGGGTCTGTTGGTGTCCATGAGACAATTAAGGCTAAAATGTTGCAACCAGGCCCAAGAGTCAGGATTAACACCAAGTTTCACTGAGGACCAGTTCACTGTGAGACCTCTGGCAAGCTCTCACCTCAGAATATACAGGCCTAACTGTGCCTGTGAGTTTTGCTAACTGAGGGGTAAACGTGCAGATGAGAGAGTTTAACTTTGTAGCCAGTGTCTTACCAGTTCTGTTTTGCGTGTGTGTGTGGTATGTGTGCATGTGTGCAGGGGTGTCTTTGTCCATCTTTCCCCCGTCCACTTTATAGACTGAGGCAGGATCTCCCACTTGAAGCCAAAGCTCATGAATTTGGCCAATATTAACTTGCCGGCTTGTCCCAGGATCCTATCTATGCCTCACGAATGCTGAGGTGACAGGGTGGCCTCACCCACCTAAGACCCAAACTCCAGTCCTTCTCTTTCCACAGCCAGGGCTTTATCCACGGAGCCATCTCCCTATTTCTTGCCTACACAGTTCTAAGTCTGGCGGAACTGACAGGCTTAGAAGAATGGTCCATAGAAATTTATGTAGATAAGGCCTGCCTGCATACCCACCCACACTCTGGTGGCTTCAGACAACAGCCCCACATTTTGTTGATGACTCTTGAGGGCTGCCTGGTCTGGGCCTTGTTTCCTGGTCTCAAATGCCTTCTCATAAACCTGCAGTTGTCATCTGCCAGTCAGTGCATGTGGTTCCACTTCTGAGGGTCAGCTGGCCACTTTGAAGTCATGGGAGCAACAGGGTTCTCTGCAAACTTGATCACACGGTGGCTATCATAGGTGGCAGGACGAGGAAAAGAGGCTGCATTCAAGGCACAACCCCTGTGAAGTTTCTGCTCATATCACAACAGCCAAGGCAAGTCACATAAGCCAAGTCCAGAACAGTAGAGGGGGCTCTGAATCTCGGGTGTGCATACAGACAGGTGTGAACCAATCAGAAGCCATTGAACTGCCATGAACCTCAACTGCCATAGAGCCTCGGTAGGGAGAAGTATTTCTGGAATTATCACACCGTACACTGGGGGCCCCAACAAGAGTAGCCCGCTTAGTTAACTGCCAGGAGAAACAACTGAACCCAGCGGTCTGTGCGCTTGAGGAATCCTTACTTCCCAGCCATCACAAGGTGGTATTGTGTGTGTGGGTTTCCTCAATCTGTGGCTTAGATCCCCTTTAAAATATTTTGTGAGTCTCTGCTTTTCTGTCCCACTTACTACAGAACAGCTAGAACTCAGCCCAGGAAAGCTCCTTGGCCTTGCTCAGTCAGCAGGTGGGAAACCGCAGCCTAAAGTAGGGAGCAACTGGTCAACCAGGAGGCCTGGGTTACAAACCCTCAGACAATGAGCTCTGGAGGCTATCACAGGCAGAACAGCCTCTTGGGCATTTTGGCAGTGATGTGAAGCTGCAGCTCTGATTCTCCGAGTCATCCGATGTCCCGAGGCTCGTGCTGCGCTCAGGGCTTCTGGCGGCTGCTCCAGGGCAGGCCTGACAAGCAATGTGGAGCCTGCTGGTCAGGTGAAAGTAATAGAACCACTCAGTAACAACAAATAATCCAAATGCCCATCCACTGTTGTTGCATGTGTTTGTATGTGTGGTGTGTGTCCACACATGTGTGCTCATATGCATGTGGACACACATGTACATGGGTGCATGTTTGTGCATGGGGATGTGAAAGGCAAGCTCAACACTGCTGTCTCTCTCTATTGCTTTTATACACCTTATGTTTGGAGAAAAGGTCTCCTGGGACTCACAAGTTTGGCCAGACTAGCTAGTTAGCAATGCTTGAGGATTCTCCTGTCTCTGCCTTCTCAGTGTGTCTGAATTGCAGGTGCACACCACCACACCTGGCGTTTTACATGGGCACTGAGGACCCAAACTCAGGCCCTTACATAACAGACATTTTATCCACTGAGCCATCTCCCCAGTCCTGCCAAGTTCTTTCATATCAGATCTACACCTCCAGTGATAGAAAGTCTTGGTTTTATTTTTTTTTATGAGAGAGAAAGAGAGAGAGAGAGAGAGAGAATTAGCATGCCAGGGCCTTACCACTGCAAATGAACTCCAGACACATGTACCGCCTTGTGTGCATGCACAGTTTGTGCACATGAGTCACTTTGGCTTACATGGGTTCTGGGGGCTTGAACCTGGGTCCTTAAGCTTCACAGGCAAGTGTCTTAAACAGTAAGCTATGGCTCCAGCCCCTAGAAAGTCTTTTTTTATATATGTAAAGGGAAGAAAAAAAGTTCAGGGAGAAAAGAAAAGTTGTTTAAAATTACTCCAGCCTATAAATGTTCAAGTAACCATTTCATCGCATTCTTGGGACTGCTTTATTTCCTTTCGTCATCATTCTTTTTTTGTTTGTTTAGTTCCTTAATGGCATTTCTGCCACGTGTGGAAAATAATAAGCACCAGAATGTGGATGCAGCTCAAGAGAAGTGCTGGGTGAAAGTTAAATTGGATACTGTGTGTGTGACATTGTTCAAGAAGTCCTCAAACCTAGGGGACACTGCACAAATCCTGGCTAATGTGATTTGGGGGGAAATGATGTGAAGCTTTTGGAATCTGTCCTGAGCACAGAGGACCTGAGATGCCTTGTCAGAAGCAACCAGAGGCAGGTTAGGGCCCGCTGAAGGAGCACGTGACCATCCACCCGGCCTCATCTGCTCTCATATTTTACCTCTGGATGGACACATTCCTTGACATCGCTTATCTCTGGAAGCACTGGAATTTTCTGGAGACTTGCAAGCATGCACAGCTAGGATGAGAGTGGGAATCTTTGCTCTCTTGAGGTGGTGCCAGGACATGCAAGAGATGAAGGAGTTAATCCTCTCTCTGTGTGTGCCTCATGATTCCACAGCCCCTCCCAATGGCTCCCTTGGGAAGACCCAAGACAACCCCACGCAGGCTGTTGCTCACAAGCTACCAACATCTGGTCGCCACAGCGCATGCAGCTAACACTTGCCTGGCACACTCTGGGAGTGCCAGTCATGTCACTTTCACCTTGGCTCCAGGAACGTGACAGCTCTAACTTGGGCCCACGCTAAAGCTAAAGTATGCCCGACGCTGGCCACCCACAGAAGGGGACACACAGTCACAGTCTCTCCATCAGACCCTCACCACAGGTCACTGTGGTCACAGAAGAGCTTCACAGAAGGATGGGCTCTGGGGACGAGTGAGATATTCAGTGAGCCGTGATCTTCTCCGCATTTGTGTGTATGTGTTTGTGTGTGCATGAGCATGCTTTTATGGAGTGGTGCATGTGTCTGGGGGAGTGGAGGAGGGTTATAGGCCAGAGGACAATCTCAGGTGCTGTTCCTTGGGCCTACTCCACCTTTCTTTGCGGTGGTCTTGTGCTAGTCTAGATTCATCAGGAAGGCTACAGTGGCTGACCAGTTATCCCAGGCATCTTCCTGTTTCCAGCGATCCCCAACACGGATTGATTACAGCCTGTGCCATCATGCCTGGCTTTTAAAAATTATGGGTTCCGGGATCAAACTTGGGTCCCTGGGCTTACAATGCAAGCATTTGACTGAACTAGCTGCTTCCCTAGGCTCCAAAATTGTTTTAAAATAAGATGCTGCTCGGGTAATTCCTAAGAAAAAGCTAAATCAAGCTTAGACGGTGGGATGAGGTCTTCACTGAGAACCAAGTGTCACGTGGGAGGACAGTGGGCTGCCTGTCACACGCCCGCATCGGCCCACTCTCTTAAGGTCCTTGGGCATCACCAGCGTGTGTACCCTGTACCCCTGACAGACTCAATGCCCCAATCCTGCCCTTTCCGTAGCTCCCCTGCTCCCTCCTCCTCCAACACCTCCATGAGCAGTAAGATGCAATTTCATTATATTCTATTGTTGCTGCGCCACTGTTTCTTCATCTGTGAGTTGGGCACACTATTGCACGCACTCCATCGAGTTGCTGTGGGAAGTTGGAAGAGCACTTAGCATATAAACTATTAGGCGTCATTTGATGTGACTGTGACACTTTGTCCTCAGGCTGAGATGTGGTCTTACCATCTCTGACCCCCAGAGTCTGGTGCACAGTCTTCGAACTCAATATACTCAGGCAAATGAAAGAGTGAAGGATGGGACTGGAGAGATACCTCAGTAGTTAAAGGCACTTATTTGCAAAGCCTGATGGTCTGGGTTCATATCCCCATTACCCACATAAAGCAATTGCTGACAAACTGCTCACCATCCCTGCACCTGCCTGGCCATCTTCCAAGGCCACCTGACGCTACTAAGTGGCCATTGTTCGAAGCCAGAGAACTGTATCCTGGCACTGGCTCCCAGCAGCCTCAGCTTCAAACAGCTGTGGAAGCTTCCACACTGGCCAAGAGCATCGTGGAAGCTGCCCGGAGCTCTGCTTCTCAGGGGCGGACACAGACAGAACCTGCGCTCCGGGCATCAAGGGGTTGGAGAATTGGCCACAGCGTCCTGCCTTGGGCATCCCTTTACGAGCATGGCACAGTGGCCTTCTCCCTTGTCACGTATGGTTTTCAGCACAGACCCACATTGTGGAAGTTAGACTTCGAATTTCTTATTGCGTTGTTTACATCTAATAAGTGAATCGCCCTGTTTTTTTTTTTTTTTTTTAAAGTCAGCTTTTAAAAATACTGTGTTTGAACATCTGTCAAGGGCTGGGGATTAGCTGAATAGACGCTGCATGCCAGGATATTATATTCTCTCTTATCCTTTATACTGTAATTATCTTGATCCTCAAACAACTCAACACCAGTTACAACCACTTTCACAGACTTGTTGTTGCTGCAAATTCAAAAAATTATTTTATTTGAATCTAAATTAAACTGATATGTAACAAGGTTTTTTTTTTATGCGAAGTCTCAGGGGGAAAAAAACAGTATCTGCAGATGATTAAAAAACAGTAAAACATGGACAATTTCAAACTTTATTTCAAGAATAAACTCATGAAAATTCATCTAATTATGCAGCAGTGTACCAAAAATAATCTTTTCCAAACCTAAATTTGTTTAACAAAACACACAGTCAGCTAAGCCAAGTGAAAGGAAACGTGTGTTTACGCCACAGTCACCCCCTCCCTGGGGTCTGCTGGAGGGGGCATCGGGGCTCAGCAGGGCTCTGGAGGCTTCTTTGTCCTGATGCTTTGCTATTGGTGAATTGACCTCTGGCCTCCCACGGTCACAGGCATGGATGCTGTGGCTGCTCCTGCGAGTGGCCTCTGTGCCTGGCAGTGCTGGCAGAGATCTGGAGTGCAGGGGCCCAGGGCATGGACTGCCAGGCATTTACAGGGAAGAGACACCGAGCTATTGTGCACGTCAGCGCGCACAGAATCGTGCTCATCTCTCGCTGTCATAATAACAGCTGTAACCGCTACTGTTCGTGGAGCCCTCTCTCTAGATCAGGTGTTGACTAAGCCTTATGTGATATCAATCCATATAACAAAACTGTGAACTGGTTGTCATTCTTCCTACTTAAAAGATGTGGAAACTGCCGGGCGTGGTGGCGCATGCCTTTAATCCCAGCACTTGGGAGGCAGAGGTAGGAGGATCGCTGTGGGTTAGAGGCCACCCTGAGACTCAATAGTGAATTCTAGGTCAGCCTGGGCTAGAGTGAGACCCTACCTTGAAAAAAAAAAAGATGTGGAAACTGAGGCTCAGAGATAAAGAGCTGGCCTAAGACCATGCAAAAATTGGCTGAGCAGAGAACTGAATGTGTGGCTTCAAGGGCCCCGTTCTTAATCTGCTATGTTCTGCCACACTGGCTTAGCTCAGGGCCAGCCTCTTAGAGGCCATGAGAACCCCAGCTGTTCCAATTTCACTTTCTGCTTACTTGGTCTCACTGCTCCCATCTAAAATGGACAGCACAAAACTTAAGATGCAGCAAAAATTCCAAGTCATAAAATATGAGTATTCCATTGGATTATACCCCCCAGATGATAGGAGATATATTTATTTGATTCATAGTTGTACCCCCAGTACCTCCTGTAATCATTCTTATCACTGTGTTTGGCTTAGAGGAGCGGCTATTAAATGTGTGGAAAATGAAATCATAAGAAGAGATTCCTTCCTGGGAGTTGAAGGTTGCCTACACTTATTTGGAAAGAAAACGCCTTACTGGTATGAGTAGATGACAGAACAGCCCCAGTGGCTGCGTCATCAAGGACAGGCTAATTAGCCACAAATTGGCCACCTATCAATGTGGTCTTACTGGACTTGTCCCTCTTCAGGCATTAGATGTTGGGTTCTGGCCTCAGTGCCACAATTACCGAGCTGTGTGAGTGTCTGTTCTGTAGGAGAAAAATCGTAACAATCTGATGTTGCATATCGTCCTGTCCTGTGGATCCCTGAAGTCCAGAAGGTTCCATCACAAGCTGTGTGAACTGCCATACCCTCATGGCTTCTGATGACAGCTGGGAAGAGAGGCTACCTCGTCTGAGGAAATGGGGTGGCCAGAGATGGAACCATGAAACTTCTCTGCAGTACATAGAATGTCTTCTAGAAAAAGGGACATCGGAGGTCTCTTTCAAGTTCAAATCTGTGTTTCCAGGAACCTGTAGCCTCCTAGCAATTCTCACACCACTCTGTCATTTACCTCCCAAAAGGCAGTATTAGACTCACTAAATAGTCTAAAACTGAAGTTCATTTGCTTTAATAGCAATAAATGAATCGACATGGATAAATGGGGTTCACAGTCCAGTGAGAACTCACCTTCTTCTCATCCCCAATCAAATAAAATGAGATCACCCAAACGACTATGCTCACAAAGTCCTGTGACCCTCCGACCTTCCTGGGAGTGGTGGGGCAGACAAGGAAGGAGGCTGGCTGTCAGAAGAGAATGAGGAAGGAGCATATTCTCAAAGCCAGAGAAAGACTTTCCCCCTACAGGGGTAAGAGGCATGGAGTTGCCTGGCAACAGAATGCCTCCCCCCATTCCTCAAGTTCTTTGACACATGCTTTCCCAAGATGCCTTCACAAGTGACGGCCCCTCATCTTAGCGCCCATCTACTCACTCCTCAGGCATCTTCAACACCTCCGTGTGTCTGGCATGGTGCTCGTCCCTAAGTCTTCAGGCTTTTCTACCTCCCAACTCTGTTCTAGGACAAGTCCCTTCACTCTTCTGACCTACTATTCATGTAAACTGTAAGACAGGCATTACTGCATGTCTCCCAGAAAGTTGTTAGGCGGATGGAATGAAATTGAAATGTTGGCAGTTACAGGAGGATAACTGGTGTGGGGCGGAGGGTGAGGACATTGAGAGAAAGACAAAATAGAACATTTTCTCTCATGTGTGGAATCACGATTTGACACACATGTGACATGAAAGCAGGGCATCACTTAGGGGAAGAAGGGAACACGTGGAGGAGGGTAGGGGATGGCAGCAGAGGGGCATTTCAACGTGAGAAAAGCAAACCATACGTAAGAAAAAACATGCATGTGAATATATGAGACTATAATGAAAATCATTACTTTGTACCTTAACTAACAATTAATTAAGTAACAATAAAATATAAAATAAAATGGTTAGCATCCTACCTGACACAATACTTAAAATAAATGATAGTAAAAGAATTTAACATTTTTTTAAAAAAAGGAAGAACACTGGATCTAACAATGAGCTAATTCACCAAAAGAACTATTATGATGGAGGTGAACAACAATACATGCACATGAAATAAACCAAAACAGAAAAGCCACCTGCTTGTGCTGATGGCCCACCTAAAAATGTTCTACCGTCCACCCCTCCTGCCCAATGAGCCCCACTCCAGAGACCTTGCTGTGAACTGAATTTCCACCCCCCCCAAAAAAAAGCCACTTCTTTGTTGAAGATTCTACAAGGCTGATTGGCTGATTACAACTTTGTGATTCTGGAGAGCTGGCATGTTGCCAAGCAAGACCCAAATTTCCTTAAGCTATTTTTAGTAGCCATCGGTAGCCCTTAGTAGCCATTCATTTCTCTACTTTATAACTAACTAACATATTTTTGACTATCAGGAATCTGGATATACAGAATATATCAGAATGTATCCTTGGGATACGATTAGCTTCCATCAATCCAAAAGTTAAGGAGGGTATCAGAAGACATCTGAAACCAACAACCGAGCTTTCCCCATTGTCCGTAAGTGGGCCACCTACTGTCCACAGGTGTATGTAGGAAATGCCTTGATTATGACTCTCTTGATCTATGACTCTAAAAGGTTCATATGATTGCTTCAATGTTTGGGACATGTCATTCAGAGTGAACCTACTAACAGTTGACTCAGAATAAACAATCTTATTCCTTTTGAGGTGAGAGCTGCGTTTTCCATTGATACTGGCTAGCTCACCAGGCCCATCTCTTCCAGCTCTGCCCTGACCCCACTGTCCACCCTCTTCCTCTGCCACACATGGGAGTGAAGGGCCAGTTCTTGAAGAGTCCACGCTCTCTCTGGCCTGCCTTTGCACAGGCATTTTTCTCTGCTTGGAACAGTGTGGTCAATGGCCATCAGGCCAGAGCTAGACCAAGGTCAGCCCTCAGAGACCCAGACTTACTCTGCTGGCCTGGCTGAGATTGGTTCCCTTCCTGCATCTCCATAGCACCTGGGCAAACATCTGATGGAGGACCCATTCTTTAGCCGAGCCAGGGTTCGCTGAGGGTCTCAGCTCAAGCACCATGGATCCTAGTGGCCATGGGGGTCCAGTGCCTGACTCAGAGACCTTTGATAATGGGAGGAGGAAAGGAAAATGGGCATACAGGGAGATAGTAAGAGATCACGTGCAGTCCCTCTAGGTGGGGGAGACTACCTGGTGAGACTCACCTGAACAAATTCTGAGAACAAAACGCATGCATACATAGACCCAGACTCCTCAGGTTTGCTGGCATGGGAGCCCCAAGCAAAGACAGACTTGCTGTGATTAATGAAATCTGTATTTCAAAACCCTTCACATGCCCAGCCCCTTTTGAAACCCTGGAAGGAGCTCCAGCACATTTTTAAAAAATATTTTTACCCTGTTTTGGTGCCTTAAGGCCTAAACCACAGGTTGTGGACACACTAGTAGAGCAGGTGCTCCACCACTGAGCCCCTCCATGTGGAATAAGCTCAGGTCCCACAAAATTTGGATCAACCTTTGGCTACAGAAGCAGCAGGGTTTTTTTTCTTGTTTTTAATTTGTGTGTGTGTGTGTGTGTGTGTGTGTGTATGCCACACATGGAGGTCAGAAGACAACCTTAAGATGTTGGTCTTTTCTTTTGCCTTCTTTTGAAGACAGCATCTCCCTTGTTGTTGAGCCACTGCCTATGCACCAGTCTAGCTGGTCCATGAACTCTCCTAGTTCTGCTTCCCATTTCCATAGACAGCTTGGGCTCACAGACATGTGTGTACCACTTTGTACCTGGCATTACATCTGTCTGTCCAGCTTTATGTGAGCACTGGAGAATTGATTATTGGCCAAAAGGCTTTGCATCCAAGCACCTTGAAGTGCTGAGCAATCTTCCCAGAATCTTCTCTATCCAAATTCACATTTTTCAATATTTTTTCTTGGTTTGTGTGTTCAGAAGTTTGATTATAATATGGCGAGGAGAGGTTCTTTCCAGGTTTTGTCTGGCTGGGATTCTAAAGGCTTCCTGTATCTGCATTGGCACCTCTTTCCCAATTTGGGGGGAAGTTTTCTTCTATGATTTTGTTGAAGACACCTACTATGCCTTTGGAGTGAAATTCTCCTTCTACTATGCCCTGAATTCTTATATTTGATCTTTTCATAGTGTCCCGAATATCTTGAAATTCCCATTCATACTTTTCTATTAGTTTGTCTTTCCCTTTGTTGGACTGTATTAGATCTGCCACCTGGTCTTCTAGCTTAGATATTCTGTCCTCTCCTTCATCCATTCTACTGGTGAGATTTTCTACAGAGTTTTTTATTTCATTGACTGTATTCTTCATTGCTAGTAATTCTGACTGGTTTTTCTTTATTATATCTATTTCCTTATTTATGTCTTGTATTGCCCTCTTTATTTCATTACATTGGTGTCCTGCGTCTTCTTTGATTCCTTTGGTTTCCTCTTTGATTTCCTCATTGACTCCTTTGATTTGTTCTGTGACTTCTTTGAACATATTTACAATCATTCTTTTGAAATCTTTCTCAGGCATTTCCTCTAACTTGTTCTCACTGAAGGTCATTTCTTATGCATTAATACTTTTAGATGGATTTATATTGTCTTGCTTTTTAGTGTTTCTTGTGTTATAATGTATATATTTTTGCATCTTGGATTAAGTTAATGCTTGGATTTTCTAGCTAGCTGGGTATTCTTAGCCGTATCAATTGATCTGATGTTATATATCTTCATGGTAGGAGCTTAAGGTGTTAGGCGTGGCTCTTAAGACTCTCAGAGTATCTATCTACAAAGGTGTTCCTAGGGGTTAAGTTTGCCTGCTAAGGGAGTATTCAAGTAGGCTGAGTGGAATAAAATACAGGTAGATACTAAAATTTAACTAAACGCTGTATACATTCAATCAAAAACAGCACCGAGTATTTATGTAAGAGTAGGTATTATAACAACCAGATCCTCTATCAACAAAGAGGTTAAGATTTCTGGTCCGTTGAGGGATCTAAGTCAGCTTGTAACCAAGTGAGTCCCTTCCCTGGTGCAATCCCAGTTACCTTTTTGGATGATTTTGGTCTCAGTCAATTTGCTGGCTGGGTCCTTGGGCCTCCGTTCTGACTTCTGGAGCTGGGCACTGGCTTTTCCTGTGGGGAAAACTGAGCCTGGCAACTGTGACCCTGCAGATCAGATCAGCACCCCTGCTGCTGGAACCGCCACTGCTGCTGCTGTAACTGCCACTGCTGGATCCCCTGCTGCTGCCTCTGAAGCTGCCATTGTAACCCCCACTGCTGCTGCTGCTGAAGCTGCTTGCTGGATCCTCAGTTGCTGGGGCCGCTGTTGTTGCTGCCGGACTCTGCTCCTGCTTGGGTCCTGCTGTTGGCTCTGGTTGGCGAGGCTGGGTCCTGGGACGGCCGCTCTGTTCGCCGGTGCTGAGCTCAGACGGTAGGGGAGGGGAGGGAGCCACAGCTTCTCTAGTTTACCTGCTGTTCCGTGTGTTCTTCTACCTTGTGATCTGCTCCTCCGTTGTTCACTGCCGCTCTCCCTTCATGTTTCTTGAGTTGCGGAGAGCTCCGGTGTGAGTGGAAGCTCCCCTCACCTGGCTTTTCCTGCAGCCGAGCCTGGCGGCTTTCTGGTGCACCACCGCAGTCGGCGGATCTGCCAGGGACGCTTTTGCCAGCTTGTGCGGGCTCTAGATGCTCTGGATCTCTTCTACTTCTCTGCTGCTGTTCCAATTTCCTAAGCACCTCGCTTTTCAGTAAAAGTGTGTATTTTGCTAAGTCGTCCCCCCCCCCCAGGCTGCATTGGCGTGGTACCTACGCTGCCATCTTAACTAGAAGTCCAAATTCACATTTTTAATAAATGTTTTCCAGATTCACCATGTGGTGGTTTGATTCAGGTGTCCCCCATAAACTTAGGTGTTCTGAATGCTAGGTTCCCAGCTGATGGAAATTTGAGAATTAACGCCTCCTGCAGGGAGTGTATTATTGTGGGCGGGCTTATGGGTGTTATAGCCAGTTTCCCCATGCCAGTGTTTGGCACACCGTCCTGTTGCTGTAGTCCACCTTATGTTGGCCAGGGGGTGATGTCCACCCTCTGCTCACGCTATCATTTTCCCCTGCCATTGTGGAGCTTCCCTTCAAGCCTGTAAGCCAAAATAAATCTCTCTTTCCCAGACGCTGCTCTTGGATGGGTGATTTCTAACAGCAATGTAAACCAGACTGCAACACACCAGAAAAAAATATTTATATTCAAAACTGTGACTCTCTGCTCCAATAACTTCTTTGACAGGAAAATCAGTTCTTGCAAGGTGATCAGGGAGGGACTCTGGGAGAAGGTGACCTCTGAACCAGGTCTTGACATAGGGATAGTGTCTGGGTGTGTGAAGAACATCCCAGCAGAGCGAGGCGGGAGAGATGGAGATGCGTACAAGTTCAGGTCTTTAGGCGAGAAGAAACGATGATGGACAGGTTATCGGGAGGAGAGGAAGGCAGCTGGTTGCTGAAGAGCATTGGGCTGAGGTTAGGTTTTTGGATTCTCATTAGATAGGAAGGTAGAAACCTTGAATGTTGTTCAAATAGACACGAGTAACTTATCTACTAAAAGCAAAACAATTCCCCCGACCCAAGAGCAAAGCTAGTCACTGCTTCGGATTCTCATGTTGGAGTCTTTCTACACCATGGCCTGCACCATGTTCTGCACAGTCAGCCTCTGAGGACGCGGTCAGTGGAGGGAGGCAGCTGGGAGGGGCCCAAGTGGGGTTTGTGGGTCCCTCCGGCCCTCTGCAGCGCAGGCAGGTTCCACTTCGGCAGCGACTTGTGCAGTGTATGCAGTGACAGTGTTGCCACATCCCAGAATAACTTCTGAGGACATGCAAATGCAGGTCATCCTTTGACCCACGGGACCAGAGCTCCCGACTCACCTTCCTCTTCCCTCCCATGGCCACCTATCATCGACTGCACTGTCGACGAATGCTGCGTGGGAAATACAGCCAGTATTGGAAACTCAGCATTTGGACTTAAAGGGGGTTTTGTCAAGAGTTTAATGACATACACCAATAATAATTGAATGACTACCTACTACTTTTTAATCACTGAACTAAGTATCATGTACATCAACCCGATCCTACCATCCGGGTGAGCACCAGGAAACTCACAGAGACTCAGGTTTTTGTTCAAAGTATTGTCTCATTAGGAAGTAGAGGAGAGGCTGGAACTCAGCACCACAGTGAAAGCAGAGTGAGTTTTCAGACACACAGGCCTGGGTGCATACCTCAGTACATACAGACTCCATGAGTTCTCAGACACACAGGCCTGGGTGCATACCTCAGGACATACAGACTCCAGTCTTCAATGCACGTAGGGTTTCTGCCTGCCCCTCCCATCTCATCCAATGTTAGGAAATGCCAAGACCATGTTTCACTTTGAGGGAACTATATCACCTCATGAGGTCAGAGAAGCAGAAAACAGAGGGCTGAACAAGTTCAATGCTGCCCTCTTACACATGCAGAGATGGAGACACAAAGAAGGGGTTTGACCTGTGCAAAGGGATACAGCCCTGGTGGGGTGCTGGCTCCATGTTAGATTTCTTGGCTCATAACATAGCCTGCCCACTGAAAGGTTCTTTTTCTGTTAATATTTTATTTTTATTGATGTATTTGAATAAGAGAGAAAAAAAGAAGCAGGGAGAGAAAGAGAGACAAAGAGAGAGAGGAAGAAGGAGAATAGGCTAGCCAGGGCCTTTAACCCTGCAAAATGAACTCCAGATGCATGAGCCACCTTATGTATCTGGCTTACCTGGGTCCATCTGGCTTACTTGGGTCCTGGGGAAATCGAACATGGGTCCTTCCGCTTTGCAGGCAAGCACTTCAACCACTAAGCCATTTCTCCAGCCCTGGATGTATCTTTTTAATCCCAAACATGAAGAATATAAGCTTATCTTGTCTTGTTCTTTTCTCCCTACCCTCACGTCCTGTCCCGAACATCAGCTCTCTATTCTTCTCTTTGTTTCCTTTATTTATTAATTTTACAAAGATTTCCTGGTGCACCAGAGTCAATGAGTATGTTACATTCAAGGAAGAGACAGGATTTAGAATGAAAACACACACACAAAAAAAAAAAAGGAAAAAAGAAAAAGAAAGAACTGAAAAAAAAGTAACAAAAAGGGGAAAGTGACAAGATAAAGGAAAGAAAGGAGTAGAAGAAGGATCAAGGACAGAAGGAGAGGTAGAAAGGGAGGTACTGATGGGGAGAGATAGAAAGAGAGAGCTCACTGGGGCCTTGGTTATGGGGCAGACCCTGTTCTGAGCATTTATCACATGGGAACAGATTTCTTCCATACAGAAATCTATGTGGCCATCAGTATTACAATCTCCAGATGATGGATGAGAAGCCTGTGACATGGACTCTTCCAATCAGTTGTCCAAGGTCAGAGCACAGGCTGTGTCTAGACCAACATTAGTGTATTCTTTTTTCCTTGTTTTTCAAGGTAGGGTCTCACTGTAGCCCAGGCTTACCTGGAATTCACTCTGTAGTCTCAGGGTGACCTCGAGCTCACAGTGATCTTCCTACCTCTGCCTCCCGAGTGCTGGGATTGAAGGCATACGCCACCACGCCCAGCTTAGTGTATTCTTTTTGATGAAATGTTCCAGTTCACCTGAACACCACTCACAGTGGAGAACAGAGACCCAGGCAGCCTCTCATCTTTCCTGCAGGGATTCTTTCTAGATGACATGTTCCCAGGGGTTTTAAGAATCATCAGTGCCAGGGCAGGAAGTAGAGGACATGTGGCCCAAAGGACCTTCACACATTCTATGATCAAAGCCACAAGAAAACCCACACAGCTGAACCCCTGCCATGCCCAAGGTGTGACACAGAGGAGACATCTCGTCTCCTCAACTGCCTGGCTCCTCATCAGGACATGTGCATGATGGTCAGTTCTGCATGATCCATTTCAGAATATCCTGTTCATGTGAGAGTCATTTATAGCATGGGCAGGCCAGGGAGATACTGAACACCAGCACCCCATGCTTAGTCCTATGTGGATGTTCCTTAATTAAAAAAAAAAAAAAAAGCAGGGGCTGGAGAGATGGCTTAGCAGTTAAGATGCTTGCCTTGGAAGTCTAGGGATCCAGGTTTGTTTCCCCAGTACCCATGAGAGCCAGATGCACAAGGTGGTGCATAGGTCTAGAGTTTGTTTGCAGTGGCTAGAGGCCCTGAAGTGCCCTCTCTCACTCTCAGAAAGCACCCCGGCCAGCAGGGAATTGAACAAGGACTTGAGGAGAAACTAACCTGGGTGAAAGAAGGCAAACAGACACAAGAAGGAGACCATGCTAGGTGTTCGTCATGGCCTCGAGAGTTTATTCTTACATGTAGGTTTATATAGGGTTGTAGGGGGAAGGGGACATGGTCAGGGCAAGGAGTTGTAGGGGGAAGGGCAAAGATTAAAGAGTTACTGGTTAAACTGCAATGCCTTTGTTTTTCCATCAGCTACCGGCAGGATGGGGGAGTGTTTAGCCAGGTGTATGATCCCATTGTTTCTGGTAGTTGAATATTAGGTGAGGAAGTAGAAACTTAACTTGCTATATGGCAGTCTTTGTTTCTGGTAGTTGAGTATTATGTGAGGAAGTAAAAACTTAACTTGCTATATGGTGGTTTCTGCTAACATGGCCAAGGCAAACCAAAGTTTGTAGCTCCCAACAAGAAAGAAAGAAAAGAAAAAGAAGTAGAGAATGAAAGAAAAAAAGAAAGAAAGAAAGAGAGAGAGAGAAAGAGAAAGAAAGAAGTAGAGAAAGAAGGAAAGAAAGTAGGAAAGGAAGAATGAAAGTATTTTCTAAAAATATTTTAAGAATATGGGAACAGAACCTCTATGGAAGGTGGCTGAGGATGTGGTTTAGTTGGAAGAGTGCTTGCCTGGAACGCATGAGGCCCTGAGTTTGATCCTCAGCTCCTGGTAAAATATGACCTGTTGGCTCATACCCTTAATCCCAGCATCTCTCTACAGGGGACCTGATCTCAGATTGAGGATGTTGGAGATACCCCAAAGAGAAAGGGATAGGAGGTGAGATCACTGGAGGCAAGGGAAGGAAGGACCCTTCGGAAAGAGCCAGAAAGGGCCCTTGTTTTAGCATAAGTAGATGGATACAATTGTTGTCATTCTTTCATTCATTCGTTCGTTCAGTAAGTATTCAGTGCCAGGTATGGAGATACAGTGGTTTAGGCACAGACACAGGCCTGACCCTCAGAGAACTCGTAGTCAGTAGCAACTCAGACACTGAACAAATAAATGCAGGATTAAAATGCATAATAACAAACTATGGACATATTCTATGAGAGTAGAAAACGAAGAATTTCCCATTAGGGAGAAGAGCAGAGCTGGGTAGTTGAGGGCCCACTGAGGATGCTCAGTGCCCTCATTTCCTCCTTCCTACCCCTCCCTACCCCACCTGCGATCCAAAAGCCTGGCTTCTCGGCTCTGCACTGACTGTGGGGCTGCATTCAAGGAGCAATCCTGGCTGCCTGCTGGGTGGACACGAGTGCTTCTCAAAACAGGCTTCAGGTGCCTTGTCCTCACTGCAGCCTTCCTTCATGACTCCCTTCACAACATGATTGCTCCATTCTACAGCTGGTGAGAGTGTCCACAGCAGAGTGAGGATTTGTCCAAGATGACCCAGAGAGGAAGACCACACCAGAGCTGGGGACTTTCCACAGCAAATCACAGACTGTTTCTGTTTATCACACACATCGGGAATCAAATCCGAAAGCCACAGCCCTGCTTCATCTCTTGCCAACTCCCCTCTTCCTTACCAGCCTCCATCCGCAAGGCCGTCTCGGGGCGCTGCTTCTGGAATCGTGCGTCTGGCTCCTGCCTACATCTGGGACCCTCTCTAGCATGCATTCACTTTCCTTTTGGTTCTTTTCATTTCCATTCCTTCTCTCTATCTTTTTTTTTTTATATCCCTTCTTTATTTGCTTAGTTTTTTAGTTGCTTAATAAGTTTTAAAACAAATGTACACCATTACCTGTTCATTTTCTAGTTTCTTTTCATAGTTTACTATTTAATTGACTTCGTTGAATTAGACCTTGCACGCAGTGAAATTCACCCCTTCTGATGTGCATTTGGTCAGCCTTTACAAGTGTGTGCACGCACGTGTACAAACTGACACAGCCAAGATGCAGGGCTTTGTCATCACCGAGAACACGTCCTCTGGCCCCTCCATAGTCAGTCCTTGCCCTGTGCTCCAGGAAGCCGGCAGCTTCCTTTCTTTTGCACCCCGCCCCCCCCCCCCCCCCCCCCCCCCCCCCCCCCCCGGTTTCAGCTCAACTCTCAGCCACTCAGAGGCCTTTGCTTTGAAAGACAGGACTTCGCTGACCACTGACCTCCACCTATGGCAGCCCTCCTGTGGCTGTCTTCCATGATTCTTGATTCTTTCTGGCTAGTCTCTTCCTGATACTTTATTCATGTGTGTGTGTGTGTGTGTGTGTGTGCATGTGTGTTAAGGCATGTGTGTGGTAAGGTGTGTATGTGACGCATGGTCATGCCTGTGCAGATGCACGAGCCTCGTGCACCAGTATAGAGGCCAGAGGAGAGCAGCCAGTGGCCCCTCCAGGGCTCCTCTGAGTCTTGCCTGGAGACAGTCTCTCTCTGAGCCCAGCATTGCCATATTCCGTCCGACTGGCTGACCAGTCATCATCTCCGGTGGTTCTCAGAACTCTGCCCCATACAGGGCTGAGAATATGGGCATGCCTGGCCACACCCAGCTGGTTCCTCCTCGGGAGCTGTGGGCGGAGCTCAGGGACCCTCAGGGCCTCCCAGGCTCTTGCCCTCACGACAAGCACTCTTACCACTCTTAGGCATGATAAGATAAATGCACAGAGCTCCCTGCCCCTGCATTCATTCCTGTTTTGCCTCAATTTTTCTATGTAGCCCTGGCTGGCCTGAAACTTCTATGTGGATCAAGTTGGCCTTAAACACGCAGGAATTCTGCTTCTGCCTAAAGGCATACATATGTCTCCATACTTGACTTATATGCCCTATTTTTCAAATTCCATAAACTCTTATAACCCCAGGGCACAGTGCTTGGAGCATTTAATGAACGAATGAATGAATGGCATCGTTTTCTCATGTGCGAGTAGCATTTAGAATGAGTTTTAGAACTGGAGAAACGGCCCAGCAGTTAAAGGCACTTGTAAAGCCTGCTGGCCCTGGCTCAATTCTCCTGGAGCCACATATACCCACTGGCACACGGGTTTGGAGTTCGTCTGTAGCAGCAAGAGGTCCTGGTGTGTCCACACTGTCTCTCACTCTCTTTCTCTCTTTGTAAATAAATAAATAAATATTTTAAAAAGGAAATGATTTCAGCTCTCAATGAAATGCAAGTCTTGTGACAGGTGTATAAGTAATGCTGACATATGCAATCCCTAACTCTTGTACCAATGCCCTCACCATGTACTGATAGTACGGTTGTGCGCCACCTCGTTCTAAGTCCCTTTTGCACATCCATTCATCTAACCTCACGACGCTCCTATATGGGGCGCCATTGCTGCAGTGTTAAAGACGGGGCAGATCAAGGAGAGAAGCGTTAGCTATCTTACCCAAGCCAGCCTGTGGAGACAGGACCGGTGCACGTCCTAAGAAGAGGTGACATTAGAAAGCCAAAGACAATAGAGAAGGGCGCAGGCCTACCTGGCTCTGAGAGTCCAAACTTCCAGGGTGGGTGAAAGTCTAATCCTTGGAAAACCAAAAATAGAGACAACAGTCCCAGGAAGTTCTCAATCTTTGTTTTTGGTGGCTAAATCGTTTTCTTGTTTGTTTGTTTCGTTTTGTTTTTATCCAACAAAAACACTCCTTCAAATGCAAGATTTCTTCTTCTTCTTTTTTCAGATCTGATAGGAGGTCCCCAAACATCCTGGAAACTGAGGCTTCCGCAGGGGCGGCGCGGGGTCTGCAGTTCCCCGCGGCGGACAGTAGGTGGCAGTGCGCCGTGAGAAATGCGGGCTCTCCGGGGCCCGGGCTGCGGAGACCCAGCCTGGAGAAAAACGTGGCTGGGCTCGGGCGGGCCGCCGCGCCGCGCAGAGCCGCGCCCCGGGCTGGGCTGGGGGCCGCTCTGCCCCCGGGCGGCTCCCGGGCTCGGGGTCGGCGTGGACCCTGCGGGCGCGCGCGCGGGCGGGCGGCAGTGCGGGCGCGGGGAGCTCCCGGGGGCCCCGGGCACTCTCGGGGGCCCCACACCCTGCGCCCGCCCGCCCGCCCGCCCGCCCGGCGGCGGCGTGGGAATGCAACGTTGTCCGGGCACGACCTGGGTTGCTTTTTGCAAGCTGCGAAAGAAACAAATTGTGGCTCCGAGAGGTCAGGTCACTTGGCCGTGGCCACACTGCCCGCGCAAGGCTGCTCGGAGGTAGCCCGGGTGCAGAGGCCGTGCTCTTTGCGCGGTGCCAGCACCCCGGGGCGGGGAGGGGATTCCCTGGCAGAGGCACCTGCTCTAACCTGGCTTCTGAACTGCCTTTGCCGGAGGGATCCCCCGGCCCCTCCCTGGCGTGACCTCTCTGAGGCCAGGCCCGCGCAGGGCAGTGATTGAAAGATAGTCTGGGTGGCCGCCAAGTCCCTAAAGTCCCTCCCAAGTCCCTCGGGGGCCGCTCTCCTGGCTCTAGCAGTACAGGCAGCAGAATGCCAGGGCAGGGTCTACACTTCCACACCCATCTCCAAATATTACCTCGGGTTACTGGCCCTCAGCCCTCCCCCCCCCCCCACACACACACTGAAAGAATGGCTTCCGTCTGCCACTGTTAGCTCCTCACGCCCCCGAAGCAGGCGGAGGCAGGACACCTAGGTCTCAGCGAGGCAAATTGCCAGAGGATGCAAACCAGTGCGATGGGTCTCGAACCTGGGGCTTCACGGCAGCCGCAGGGAGTCCTGGTGCCAGGGCCCCAGGGCTCATGAAGTGAGAAGCTCGGCTGCCCCAAGCCTTTCTCTCTCGCTCAGGCGCGCAAATTAATTCACGCTATCTTTACATTATGTATAATGCTGCGTGATTTTATTTTGCTTCGTTCCCGAAATCTTTTGCAGTAATTAGTAGCCGAGTAAAATATAAAAATTAATGCAATATAACACTTTAATGGTAATAATACACCATCCTGTCTAATTAATAAAATCTGTTGTTCCCCAGCACGATTATTTATTTGACAAATTGATAGCACACATCCTGTCTCTACCCTCTTTCCCAGTCCCCATCCTTTCAGTTTATTGAATAAAATCGTCGCAGGAAAATAAACAGATTGTCTTTTGACCTGACAAGCGAGTGAGAAATAAACCCCTCACTCACACATCGCTAGCTGTCCTCAACAATATTCAGTAGCACATGTCCAGAGTGGTCGGAAACGAAGCTCCGTTTCCTCTCTTCCTTACGTATTTATTTTATTTTTATAATGTGTCTTATTTTGGAGAAGGGAAGCCTAGCTAGCCTTTCTCGGCGTACATGTGTGTGCATGCATGCTTGCATGGTCGGGGGGCAGCTTGGCGAAGGGAGTTTTGTGATTTCTTTTGGGGGTTCCAGTGGCCCTCCTAACAGCAATTCTTCTGGATTTGCAGAGACAGAGCAGAGCAGAGCAGAGGTCCCGAGCTGCCTAAGAACACTGAAGTCACCAGGGAGGCAACTGGAGAGCATCAGACAGGGAGTAGGGGACAGTCACATTGGAGTACTGTTAGGCGTTGGTGACAGGAAAAGGGGTTACGGCTGGACACCCAGGCCTGGCAGAATTGTGGGTGAGGGTGAGGAACAGGGGCCAGCAGTATTGCATGTGCTGGGATGGGATGCTGATCTAATTACCGATGCGGCTGCAGCCCATTTTATGTAACACGGGGACATTTTATAAGCTAAGTGTGAAAATATGAAAGCATTTTAAGCTATAAATAGAGCCTCAGAGACAGAAGCAGAGAGAGAGAGAGGGAGGGAGGGAGAGAAAGAGAGGGAGAGGAAGGAAGGAAGAAAGAGAAAAGGACTCACCATCTATAGGTTAATTTCGAGTATTTTTCTCTGAAAGAAAATTATGTGATCTGTGTTCAGGGAAAAGCTATGCTGTGCCCAGCTTTCAGGCTATATATTGTAAGAAAATTGAAGAAAATCTCCACGTACACTTAGGGGAGAAAAGTCACCTTCACATGCAAACTGGCCTGTGCACACAGAAATTGTGCCCACACTGCTCTCTCGAACAGACATACTCAGAGTGCATGTATGTGAACACACCACTCGTGTGCAAGAGTCCTGCAGAGCCTAGGCCACTTCAAACACCTACTGTGTCTCTCTGGGACTCCCAGACCAATTCCTGGGCCACCAGAACATCAGCTTTTCTCTTTTGAATGCTGATCTTATTGATTCATCCTCATTTTTTCCCTCTTGGTGCACTCTCCATCCCCACCACTATTTGGGGCTAAATGTATTACTCTGATACTATTTATAATGATGATCAAAAATTTAAATAAGAGGCTGGAGAAATATCTTAGTGGTTAAGGTGCGCTTGCCTGTGAAGCCTAAGGACCTGGGCTTGACTCCTCACAACCCATGTAAGCCAGATACACATGGTGGCACATGTGTGTAAAATTCACCCCCATTGGGTAGAGGCCCTGGTGCACCCATTACTTCTCTCTCTTTCTGTGTCTAATGAATAAAGAAATAAATAAAATATTTAAATAAGATTTCCCCATGAAGTAAGTATGCTCCTTATACTTTTTGCCAATGCTTGGGTGTACAGAACGTGATTAATAAATAAATGCCATCTGAAGCATGACCTTCTATAATGTGCTTCCTAAATATTGTTCCAGGACAGGAATGAGCACACCCGTTTTAGGCTTGAAAGCACTATCCCTTTCTGAAAGGAAACAGTGGGGCATTCACTGAAGAGTAGCATCCACTGAGCACTTTGATGGTCTGGTACCATTTAAACACTATTTCATTGAGTGCTCATGATAATCCTGAGAGAAAGTCTAATTGTTACTGTCGCTGTACAGCTGCAGTGTGACATTCAGAAGGCCTGTGCAGTTTGCTTAAAATTATACACTGCGTACCTAGTGCCGAGGGTTTCGGAACCACACCTGTCTGGACTGGAGGTCCTCACAGGCATCTTGTAGCTCACTGGTGGTACTACTTGGAATAAAATTTCTGAAAATGTTGCCCCAACTGGAAAGATTTAACTTCTGACTGGGTTGGATTTACACAAAGGTTAACCGTGACACCACGCATTCAGGGTATCATCAAATCCACTTTTCCTTGCATTTCCCCCCTTTTGTTCTTACCTTAGCCATTCTCCCAGCAATCACCTGAAAAATAACTCTGTTGGCTGGGGCCACACCAAGTGACAGTTGGGGGTCCCAGGTTCGGTGGTGCCACTTGAAAAGTAAGCAAGCAGCAGCTGCTGGTAAAGACAAGGAGTTAAAGTGTGTGTGCTTAGCACAATGCCTGGCCTGGGTCTGGTGAGAAAGGAAAGAAGAAAGAGTCAGGGGAGGGCACCCTTGGGTCTCCATTAGAACCTGTCCCACCCAGTTCTGCAAAGGAGAGGGCAAAAATGTTCCAGGGGACAGTGGATGTCCTGCAGACCTGCCCAGTACCATCGATCAATATGTTTTATGATGGACCTAATTAAGCTCTCTAACGAGGGATCAAGAGATAACAATTTATCCCAGAGCCATCACTCATTAAAATGCTATTTCAGGAGATGACATCGCTCCAGCCTTAATTGGAGGAGTTCGCGTGACTGGAATCCCTTGGGAGCAGAGATGGCCCTTGTCATTTATTCGTCACTTCTGTGGTAAGGGAGATCAGAAGGGCTGTGAATGCCACATGGGTATCACACTCACGGTCGTGCTGCGTGCCATGAGCAGGTGACAGTGGCTCACTGATGGCGGCCAGATCTTTAGTGCACTCCACAACTGGCCAGGCATGCAGCCTTGGGAAGAGAGTGTCCCTCTCAGACCCGTGGTCTTCTCTCCTATGAAGAGGTCCTCCCCGCCTCCTGAGTAAGATGAAGCATTGGCCCTTCCAGAGCAGCGGACACAGCAAACTTGGCAGTGAGATTCTTGAAGTTCAGATCTCTTTCCATAATATCCACGTGCTGTGCAGCTCTCAACAAGTTATGTTGTGTCTCTGCACCTTGGTTTCTTTGCGTGCAAAATGCATCCATGGTAGCATGTACTTCCCTAGGGATCTTGGAAGGATCTTAAGAGCTTTCCGCTTAGCCTGGTTTCTGAAGATCCTGAGGATGCAGAGATGAGAGGATGTGGTGGGTTTCTGAGGAATCCTGTGGCAGCTTCCTGTCAGAACACTATCTGTGCCAAGGGTGTCTGATGGGGTAGATGGTTTCCCCAGGGCAAAGCTACAGCTCGACCCCCGCTAAGCTGGTTCCAAACCAGTGTTTCTATCCTCATCTTCCTTCTCTTCAAATGTCACCCTTAGGACCTCAGAAGCTCATTGGTTTAAGTCTCTAGGATGGAGGTAAGGGTCAGACTCAACCTGCCTTTGCAGAGCTACTAACTGGAGTCATTCATGACTCTAGGAGCTCTTCAGTTTTTGAGAGGGTAAAGGTACTGAGTGAATGATGTCATTTTTCTATTGTGTAATAAAAATCATTCTCTTAACAAAACTCTTAACAACAAGGGTTAAAGGGGTCTACAGTTTCCAGTTCACGTGCTTTTTTGTTGTTGTTGATGATGATGTTTTGTTTTGTTTTTGATGTAGGGTCTTGCTCTAGCCCAAGCTGACCTGGAATTCACTATGTAGTCCCAGGGTGGCTTTGAATTCACAGTGGTCCTCTTTCTTCTGCTTCCTGAGCGATTGCTGGGATTAAAGGCATGTGCTACCACACCTAGCCCTCAAGTGCTTTTTAAACTAAAAAGAAAATAGGTGAAAATGTAGTTAAAGATAGTTGAAAGAATCATTCCTAAATGTGAAGTTGTTCAGACAGATGTGTTTGTAACAAGGCTCAGAGCATTCCTGACAGCTACTACTTACGCTGTTTAAAAAGTTGCAATTAGTACCAAAAGGCTGGATGAAGAAAACATCACATCATGGGCATATTTATAAAACAACTTCCATCAGCCGAAGGAAAAATGGACAGAACTCTATTACAAGCTTTTTATATTTGAAGAGCAATTTCTAATAATATATCTAGAAGCCATTTCTGAAATTGACTTAGTGTGCATGATCTAGGATTAATGTTTTCTGCAAAATCACATGCTCATTTGAACGTAAACATTTTGTACTTCCGTTCCACCTCCTGGTTCAGAAGAATGCACCTCCAATATGTAAAATGATCTATCAAAACTAATTGTGAATGCCCTAATCCAATCAAGTCCACCTCATTAGGCAAACATTTAAATTATTAAGTTAAATAGTGGGATATTTCAATATAATCTTGTTAGGCTATTTTTATGACAGTGCAAATGCTTTCTACAGATGGGCTTGGCTTCCCAGCCTCCTCCTGGCTAATGTGCTCACAGTCCCCATTGCTGGATGTCATAGGTGTGTCAATCTACTGTGGTCACTGTCATGGCCCTCCCTCTTCCCTTGAGAGTGACCTACTATGGGCTAAAATTTGAAAGCTGGAAAAGACCTCCAGGATTTGGCAGATGGCAGTACTGAAGTCTAGAGAGGTTAAGTGCTTCTGGAAGACTCACGGAGCAAACTTGTGTAGACACCACAGGTAGAACCCAGCTCCCCGCATCGACCTCCAACACTCTGCTCTCTTCTCTTCCCTTCTCCGCCCAGTTTCCTCTCTAATTCAGATGTAAATGTATAAATAAAAGACATCAGGTCTATGCTGCTCATATTTTAAATAATTAGTGTTTTGTGAAACTATTCAGTTATCCCCTGGGTGGATACCAGACCCTGCTCACAACCTGGCTGTGCTTCACAGATCTGTAAACAGCTCATCCTTTCCAAATTCCTCCAGTCAGCAAACAGCTATTCATCATTCGATAGCTCCTTGAAGTCCAGCCCAACAGAGACAAGCTTGGAAGAAATAAGACCTTAATGCCTCCAACTCCAGCCCCTAAATTAGTCTCTGGGTTGTGCCTGCTGAAGGATGAAGAACAAAGGAGATGACTAACAGAACTGAAGCAGGCCAGAGGTCTGGTCCTGACAAGGGCTCAGGTGCTATTGCTAGAATCCTCTTGGGAAGCCAGAGAACAAAATCCTGTCCTTATCAGAGACCCACGTGCATCACTCCGAGAGGGCCAGGCAGGGCTATGCTGTCAGAAGATCCCAATTTCACATTGACTTTGGAGGTGGGCCTAAGGACCTGCAAGACCCACCCTATATCTGGCCTTGACATAAAATGAGGAAGTTCTAGGAGGCTTGTGTTCTGATTCCAGTGCACATGGGGTCCTAACACATCACAGTATTCCTAAAGGAAACCAAACCAGGGCTATGCCATGAGTCCATGTCCCCTGCTTTGTAGAGCTCAGCTGGTTTTTCTGCTACAGACCCCATGGCCCTGTTTTGTCTTTTGTGGGCCCTAACCACTGCCCTGCATGGAGAGAAATGAACAGATTATGGTGGTTAAATGTAAAATGTCCCTCATGGCCCCATGTGTTTGAATGCTTAATCCTCAGCTAGTGGCATGGTATGGAAAGATTATGGAACCTTCGGGAGGTAGAGCCTTGCTGGAGAAAGTGAGTCATGGAAGGCAGACCTTGAGGTTTTACAGTCCAGGCCTGCTGGGTGGTTTGTTCTTTCTACTTCCTCCTGCTGAGGTGAAGATGTGCTGCTTGGCTATCTGCTCCTGCCAGGCTTTCCTTGCAAGATGAAACTCTGCTCTCGCCACTGTCAGTTGAAGTAAACCCTTTCCTTCCATAAGCCACTCTGGTCAGACATTTTGTCCTGGCAATGAAGACACAGAAGGATACTTAGATAAGTAAATGAATACACATGCACACACACACACACACACAGTTTATATTAATACAAAGAGGAACGCATTCATATCATAAATTAAAACATGTTTTTTTTAACTAAATTCCTCCATCCAGATTATTTTATTTTTTTATCTCTTTTTTTTTTTTTTTTTTTTTTAGAGATAGCAAGAAAGAGAGAGAGGGAGAAATGGAGGGAGGGAATTGGCATGCCAGGGACTGAGCCACTGCAATCAAGCTCCAGATGCTTGTGCCACCTAATGCCCATGACTGACCTTGTGTTTGTGCCATCTTTCTGCTACTGGCTTAAGTGGGACCTAGAGAGAGATCGAACATGGGTCCTTAGATTTCTCAGGCAAGTGCCTTAACCACTAAACCATCTCTCCAGCTCCCCCCACCATCCAGATTTTTAATGGAACACAAACATTTTCTTGTGGGTCCAGACACTCAGCCAGTAACTAATGGATAAACTGGTCATGGGGAGGGGCTCAGGATGTGTAATCCCAAGGAGACAAGGCTGCTCACTACACCTTCTCTAGCAGACAGGTGCTGAGCAACCCTGACATCTCAGAAATGTCTATTTCTTTTGGGTCTTAGCAAGAAGAAGTAGCCACAAGCCCTGTCTTATCCAGGGATGCATTGAAAACCACTGGCACGAGGCGCTGTCCCCTTTGTTAATGCTGGTCAAACCCATGATCTTCGAGGTCATCACTGGGAGTTAGGTGATCTTTGTCCTTTGTCTTAAGAATTTGAGATTTGACCCCTCTGCTACCATCACATTGGGTCTCCTGGGTAACCACTGTCTGCATCCACTGGAACAGGGCTTGGTCAGGGCTAGGACTGGCAAAACAATCTCACAAGAGGTAGATATCATGACTTAAAGGCTGTAGAAATGGAAAGCCTCAAAAAACCCTGTGGGTAGGGAGACCATTGGTGCTACCATAGAGGGATGAATTGGCAGTATCTGCTTCCTAAAATGGAATATACATGCTTACGGACAAGATATTTTCATTCCCAAGTATTACATGAAGCCTTATAAAATTGCTAATAGTTGACTTTTTGATCTACAAGAATAGATCAATTTAGTTTTATTCAAGCCAATATCTCTTCAGCAGAAATATATCTGCATGGTCATCAAAAGCATGTGTGTCAGCATGGCCTGCCAGCACTATGTGTGAAAATCTGGACACTACCCGAAACCCCCCAACCGTAAATGGATAAGCAGTGAGTCATGTGCTCACAAGGAAGCGCGTGCCATGAACATAAAAAGATCACACTTCCTCCTCACAGTGCGGACATACCTCACAAACACAGTGTAACTGAAGGAAGCAAAAGGCAGAAGGGCTTTGTGTAACTGTTACTCCATTAACACAAAACTCAAGAGAAAGCCCCACTCAGCCATGGTGTGGTAGGAGGCAGAGAGGAGTCGCCTTGCCCAAGGGGAGTCGGTATTTCTCTCATGGGTGAGGAGACATCTCTTCATCTGAGAGCCGGTTTCACAGTGTGCTCACCTGGGGGAAACGCAACAAGCTGTGTCGTGACTTGCACACTCTTTATACGCATATTTCCCTTTTTTCTTTTTTGTGTAAGTATGTGTGTGCAGTTGCATGAGTGTGTGAGAGCACGTATTCTGCAATTATTCGGCCTTATTTTTTTGAATCCAGATCTCTTGCTGAACCTACAGCTCACCAGGTCAGCTCTGCTAGCTAGCCAGTAAGACCGGAGGTTCCTCCTGACTCTGCGTCCCCAGGGCTGGGCTTGCAGGTGTGGGCTGTCACCTCCAACTTCCAGGTGGCTTCCAGGTGCATCCGAACTCAGGTCAACATGCTTGTGCAGAAAGCCCTTGCCCACTGAGCCATCTCCTTGACCTTGTTTTCCTTTCCTTAGTTAAGGGATTCAGGCAATGGCTCAGTGGTTAGAAACATTTGCTGTGCAAGCCTGACGACCCGAGCTCTGACCCAGAGAACCCACGTAAAGCCACAAACAAGAGGCGCAGTGTCTGTAAATGCAACCACGCTTGCCAGAATGGGAGGTGGAGTCAGGAGCGTCCTAGTTTGTGAGCTAGCTGCTCTGACTTTCCCTCTTTCTTTCCTTCTTCTTCTTCGTTTTTTTTTTTTTTTTTTTTTAGGCAAGATCTCACTCTAGTGAAGGATTGCCTGGAATTCACTATGTAATCTCAGGCTGTCCGTGAATTCATAGCAATGTTCCTCTTCCCTTGGCCTCCCAAGTGCCGAGATTAAAGGCGTGCGCCACGATGCCCAGCTAGCCTGGTTTTTGTGGTGCCAAATAACCAGGAGGACCCTGTGGTAAGCAAAGTGAAAGGGGTGGATCAACATCCCAACTCAAGCACACACACACACACACACACACACACACCGGTGCTCACATACGAACTTGCACACATAGACACACATGCACAAACACACATAATAAGAATAAAAACTAAAGGCTTCAGAAGGATTCGGCAGCTGTTGGGGCGAAGGTGGCGGCCAGGGGCTCCAGGAGGACCCTGTGTTTCCACCCTTGTTTGTGTTTCCTTGGATTTTCTGGCCATCGCCTTATTCCAGCCCTGTGCCAAGTGCTTCAGGGCTGTTACGTAATCCTGACTCAGTGTCAGGCGGAGCTCGTGACTCCTGTCGGTTCGACGGATGGAGACACAGTAGGCTGGTGTGGAAGACTCGGTCACTCTAACAAATGCACGAGGCCATCGTGTGAGGTCCGGGCACTGACCCCAGCCGGCACTGTGTCTCCTGAGCCCTTGACTGCTTCTGCAAGGGGCTCAGGCCCTGTCACTTTGGGTCCGCCCTCTCTCTGGTCTCCGTTTATCAGCATGCAACCTGCAGACCTATGAGACTCCTGAGCAGGGGCCCTGGCACTGTCACGAGGAGCCTCAGGCCCCATCCAGCAGAGGTGTGGCTGTCTCCATGCTGTCTAGTGGCCAGGCCCAGCTAACTGTCACAGGGAACAGCATCCTGAGGTATATGTCCACCCAGACAATCCCAGCTCCCATACCGATCACCTAGCCTGTGGGCCTGGTGAGCCCTTAAAGGTATGTGGTCTTATGTGGAAGGGCAATGTACTGAAAGTTATGTGGCCCTGGGACGTAACAAGGGGAAAACTCAGCCTCTGCCTTCGTCTCTGAGCGCTAACTCCACCTTCCCCGTCATGCTCTTACCGGAGCAGTGTGAGCATGGCAAGAAGTGTTAAGGGGAAAGGCAGGAAGGAGCGCTTATGGGCAAGGCCACTCGCTGCTTTTCCCCTTGAAGTCATACAATGCCACTGAGAAGCAGGAACCATCCCCAAAGTACTGCTGGAAGCAACATTCAGGGCAGGGGGTTCCTGCATGGGCTGGTGTGTAAGCAGAGACACTGAAGGTCTCCAAATGGCCAAACCCTCCTCGCTCACAGTCTGCATGGGATGCTCGCGGAGGCCTGCAGTGGTATGGACACGCTCAGCAGAGCTTGCTGTCCAGCCCCACAGAGCAGGCCATCTGTGAGGCAGACAAACACTGCCTGGCCAGAAGCATGAAGAAGGGAAACACTGCCTTCTGGGAGGAGCCAGCACAGCCATTTGCTCAGAGTGGAGGAAACATTTTTTCCTGTCATAGACCTTTCACTCTCCCACGTCCACAGAGAAAGACTGGGCTTTGCTGAGTGGGCGGTTCTCACACTCTAAAACTCTGACCTAGACCAAGGCACAAGAGTACCACTGGCTGCATCTTCAAATGCGCCTGCAGAATGGAAAAGCTGATCCCCTGGTTCCTGGCTCAGGTGGGTATAACAGAAACATTCATAAGTCGATCAAGACGGAAGGAGACCAGGAAAGTCTACAGGAAAACAGAAAAGTTGTTGGGGTCAGTAGCCACCAAAGGTGTGGGACAATCAGAAGAAGGAATCCAAAGGGGACTTCGGACCAGAAAACTGGGACAGCGCTGGATCTGTGAGCAAACCATTGCCATAGCCTCGTCTGCTCTGTTTTACTTCCAAGCCTCTGCCACCATCAACTGTTTCCTATAACTCAGAAGTTCTGAATCAGGAATTCACGCACTTTGAAGTAATTTTCAAATGACACGTGTAGGTGGGTATGAACATTTTTGGGGTGTCCAGAAGTTTTAATTATATTTTTCAAAGAGCTTAGACATATAACACAGACACACAGAAACGCACACACACACATACAGAGAGAGAGAGAGAGAGAGAGAGAGAGAAAGAAACCATACTCCTATCTCACATACTGTTTTTCTGCCCACCCCATGCCGCTGGTTCTAGCCCTTCACTATGAATGTCCTGGGCTATTGTACTCACTGTGTGCATGTGTGTGTTTATGTGTATGTGTGGTGTGGACAAATCTGGGCACGTGCACATGTACGTACGGGCCAGAGATTGACCTTGGGTGTCTTTCTCAGTCACTGTCCCCCTTTTTTGAAGCAGATACTTGAACCAAGCCTAGAGCTCATCCCTTCTGCCAGACTAGCTAGCCAGCAAACCCTTGGATGGCCCGGTCTCTGCTTCCCCAGGGCTGAGAGCACAGGCACGCACTGCCATGTCTGGCCGCCATGTGAGCGCTGGGATCTGAACTCAGAGCCAAGTGCTTGTGTGCCAAGCACTTCACCCACAGAGCCATTTTTCCAGCAATCACTCTGCACTGGCTTCTCGGTCCCAGACCTCTTCCTCTGAGCTAGCCTCTTCCTCAGCTCTGCTTCCCTGCCCCCCCCCCCCCCCCCCCCCCCCGCTCCAGGCAAGGCTCTCCCTGGTAAGTCTGACAGGCAAGCTCCCTCCTCAGTTCCACCTCTGAGCCTTTAGCTGCAGCCACACCCACGGCTTCAGGCTCTACAACTTTGTAGTCTGCCGCTCCGCTCGTATAGGCGTGTGCATCTGGCTTACATTGGACCTGGAGAGCCCTTAGGTTTTGCCAGCAAGCGCCTTCACTGCTGAGCCATCTCTCCAGCCCTTGTTTGTGTTTTAATATCCAGCATGTAGACCAGGGCTGACTCTACATAATACATCTTAAACAATAAGTAAATGAGTGAATGCCCTCTTAAACAAACATGCCCAGGCTATGTTGGCCCATCAAAACCCTACCCTTTCATCAAACTCTGAATCATTTCTATACAGGAAGATTCTGATTCCTTTCTGCTTCTCTCTCCCCTTGCCCCTAACTTAATGTAGTTTCTGTTGTCACCTAGTCCCCCAGTATTTTGTCAAATTCTCCCGTGGACCAATTTCATTCTCCCCTAGGATAGGAACTTAGCGCTCCCCACTAGTTAGGGTACACTCCTTGGACCAGAGACCACGCACTTCATTTCCACTCTATCCATCCTTGCTTGCCTAACCCAACTCTCCAGGGCACTCCAAATTGATAGATTCCATCAGATCTTTGATCAGTTGGACAGCATTTCCCCCTTCCCGCAGGTTTTTGGCTAGATCTACAATTTCCTGTCTTTAGACATGTCTGACCTTCAGTGATTCACACACACTTGCTGTACCTAGGAGGGCACTTCCAGGGGTGGGCACCCAGCCACTCACATCCTCACTGTGCACACACCGTGAGCCAAAAAGGTTCTGAGAAGAGCCAGCCCAAACTCCCCAGGAAACCACACACACTTCAGAAGAAATAACGATGCGAAACAGGAGGGAAAAGAAATCATGGGCCACAGCCATCACACCGTGAGAAACACTAATTATTCTGTGTAGCCCGAGTTTTTCTGAGTAGGCAAACTCTTTTGAATATTAACAAATATTTATTTAGGAATTAATAATTGACAGCTATTAAAGCTTAATTTATGGAGAGTGAATTCCTTTTGGTTTGGGTTCCCACTGCTCTGCTACGTCTGGGTGATCTGCGGACAGGGATGCGCTTTGGTGATGGGACAGAGCCCTGGAGGGAGGGAGCGCATCACTAGGACGCCATTAGAAGATGGCAGCGCCCCAACTTTACCACTCTTGTCTGTATGGCTTGCAGAACTTCTCTCCCTCCTGAGTCACCCTTCAAGTCTCCAGATCAGGCGTTTTCATGTCTACCTTTGCTGGGTTGGACAGGTCTAGTGACCAGGAAAAACAAAACTATTCTGGGTTTGGGGGGCAGTACTAAAGAGGGTTTGGGAAAGAAGGCCAGATGACCACCTGGAGCCCCATGCAGGGAAATGGCTGGGCCTGAGGGACTGCTATGTGCCAGGGCGGGTCAGCCCTCAGCACTCTGCTTTTGCTCTGTGTGCCTGAGGTTTTCTTTTCTTTGTTTTCTGGTTTCTTCTTCTTCTCGGGTCTCCATGGCAAAGGCAGTCTCTTCACATCTCCTGAGCTTCCTGGTAGACTCAAGTGCTAGAGACAGCATGTGTTTTCGTCCCTGGGTTTACCTTGCCTCCGTGAACTGCTGGCTGCTTCGTGGAGAAACACTGTTCGACAGCCGTCCACGGGCAGGAGCTCAGGTATCGAATAAAATGCCACCATCTGTTTACACGTGCATTCATTAGTTCAGTAAGCATCAAGAGCTCACTGTGTACTGGACAAGTTCTGAGGGCAGAAGGACCCTAGAGGACCAGAGAGGCCACTTCCAGGGGAAGGAGGCAGCTCACCAGAAAACATAAAGGAAGTCACTCACCCAAATGAGCCCTGGAGTGTGACTGGCATGTGACAGCTCTGAGCTTTCATGATACTCTGAGCAGTTACTATGATAGTAGATATTTTTTTTGGAAAAATGTGCCCAAAGTTCAAGAAAGAAGTAAAGAAGAAGGTAGAAAAGGTAAGTACACAGACAACATGGAGGCTGACTGGAACTGCTGTAAGAGTAGCTTTTTACTTGGAGCCTGGGAAAAGAAAGTAGCGTGCTCCCTGTCATTGAAGACTATTCAAGCCAAAACCAGATCACCTCTAGTCTGGTCTGATTTAGAGACCATCTATACTCTGAGCAATTGGTGGAAAAGTTGACTGAAAAGGTGTATTGTCATTTTAAAATCCTAAGGATAGATTTTTTCAGACTAAAATTCAGAGGACACAGTGCCATGCTCCTGGCCTTTAAGAAGCGCGCTGGCATGTCACCTTCCCTGGCCTCTCAGGACAGCAGATTACATCTCATTTTAACGTTAAATTAAAAAAAAAAAAAAAAAAAAAAAGCATCTCATCTCCTCTGGAATGCAAAACTGTGAATTTGAGTGAAATATGCAGTTTTCATTATGTTAAAAGATCTACTCATTACAATCAGGATAAGAGGATGTGAATAAGACAAATTGATCACCACTTTAAATGTATTAATCAGCTTGCAACTCTTGTCACCAGTCAAAACAGAACCGCCAGACATTTCTCCTGTCTCAGTTGTATTTTTGAGCCCATCCCCTGAGGTCATAGAGTCAGTGTGCCTTCCTACCCAGTGTGTGGGGAAACGCCTCAGCACACTGCAGAAGTCTTCACCCACATAGAAGTGGGCTAAGCAGACACCAAGACACCATTAAATATATTTACTCATTCTACACATCTTTACTGATCACATATTTTGTGCTGAGCGTGTAGATATAGTAGCAAGATATGGTAGTGTAAGACATAGTAGTCAAAACTGGTCCTTGCCCTCTGAAAAGTTAACTCAGGAGGCAAATTTGCAAGCAAGCACTGAAAAATAAGCAATTTGCAGATGGTGCCCTGATGACCAATCTGGAGACTGTGGTTATAGACAAGTGGCCAGGTTGGAAGGGTCCCCTATATAGGTGCTGGCTAAGCATTGTTAAAAGAGGACAACGATTCTAGAAGTGAGCCAGTCACCTTCAGAGCCAGGTGTGAAAAGAGGGAATAAGACTTCCCAATACTACATTCAGTGAATGTGTCTTTTTTCTAGTATATCAGAAGTTGGCTAAGCTCCATATCTAGTCCAAACAAAAGCCACAAAACTCCCAGGGAATGACATTTTGCTCTCACTGTCAGGCCCACACTGGGAATGAGCTGGAAACTGTAGACTGAGAGCATCCAGGGCTGGGATGAGCATGGGGGAGTTGGTGAGTGGTAAGATTCATTCATTATTCATTATTCATTCATTAGGAAGCTGGTTATTCTCCAGAAGTGAGCTTCTAGGAGGGACATTGTGCTGGGCGGGGCTTGCAGTAGTTGGCTCAGTTAAGCCCAAGTGGAATTCTGACCACTGAAAATCCAGTGGGCAGTACCCATCCCCATGTTCCATGTTCCAAGGATGCAGTGTTGATTTGGGGAGCTGGTACCTGGACCACACCCACATGTCAAGCTGGAACATAAAGTAGAAGCTTGAGATGTGTTAAAAATAGGCTTACTGTTCAATAGCAGCACCTTCAACCCATCTTGCCCTAGGGTAGGCCTGCTAGGCTGGGTGGATGTGTGTGGATAACATACCCCTGTGGGATGAGAGGAGCTGACAATGATTGCCAGCACTCCCTTCTCACACTGGGCCAAATCTCAGGAAGGCATCTTTATGGCTAATCTTCACCATCAATTTAATAGGATGTAGACTCACCATGGAAACACACCTATAGATGTGTCTGTGAAGACATTTCCAGAAAAGTTTACCTTAAGAGGGAAGACTCATCCCAAGTGTGGCCAGCACCATTTCATGGGCTTGGGTCCCAGACTGCATAGAACAGAGAAAGCTAGCTGTTTGCCAGCATGTGTCTTTCTCTGCTTCCTAAATGGAGATGCCATGTCACCATCCATCTCACACTTCTGCTACCATGTTTTTCCTGCCACGATACACATGATACACAGAGAGCCCAAACAAAGCCCTCATTCCTGGCCTTTAGCTCGGGTATTTTATCATAGCAATGAGAAAAGTAGCAAATAGAATGTCTAATTATCCTGGAGGTAGATCTATGGCCAGCTTGGTTTAGGGCTGAAAGTATCAGTGGGACGGGAGATGCAACCATGCAGAAATGGAATTAGCCCACACGATTTCCTTTGAAGCCTTTGCTTAAAGCCTCCTGGAAAACATGAAGTAGCTATCTGAAGTCAAAAAGAGCCAAACATCTTCACTTGTGATCTGTTTTTCCTCCAGACAATCTCGAGGTCAAACAATCAATGCACTGAGTTTAACTTTACAAGCTACCTGATTTTTTTTTTTAACTTCAATTATCTGCTGTTGACGATTTCATTATGGGGAGAGAGACGGAAGTGTAAACTGGATCTAGGATTCTCAGGAGCAGAGCATTTATCTGATTTTATGAGACTATGAGAGACCATAATGTATGTTTTATGGGCCCATTCTCATTGTTAATCTGCTTTGATAAGATCACTATGCCAGAGGGATAGAGAAACTCAATGACAGGCTCAGGCCAGGAGGGAGACAATGGCTTGGAGAGCTTTGGCTCCTTGAGGGGTGCCCTTGGGGGAGTTTCCTGATGGGCTCCTTAAGATCTGTTCAGTGAGGACACAGTGCTGCCCACCGTCTCACACATCCTATGGACATGGATTCTGAGTAGTTATCAGTAGAGGACAAAGACCTCACACTGGTGTAGTAAATCATTGGAACCTCTCCTTTGGGTCATAGAAGCATGGCATTTTCCCACGAGGGACAGGAATCCATATGGAGTAGGAGAAAGTGGGCTGCATATGTACAGAACCATCGAGGTTTCAGGCACAGGTTTCAGGTCCCAGCTCTTAGAGTCAAAGGTCAACCTAGCTGAACCATGTTACCCACACCAACCCATCCATGCCAGCATTGGCCGCATCTAGTCATCTCCTACAGGGATCTTCCAATCCTGTTTCTGTCTTGGTCCTCCCATCAGGAGAGATCAGGAGCATTGTCGAGTAGAAAGAAGCAACTGCTTCTCCCTGCATCATCACCACAGGCCTGGATCTGTCGTCTGGCTTCCTTTGCAGCCAGGTCAGGCTCTGTCCTCTGGCTTCCTTGGCAGCTGAGTCAGGCTCTGTTGTCTGGCTTCCTTTGCAGCTAGGTCAGGCTCATGCTTGCGGCAGCCTGAGTACAAAAGGACTGTGCAGCTTCCAGGTCCAGTATCAGAGTTGAAAGGAGGAAACAGGCCTGGTCCCTGGGTGACCATTGCAAAATGCCTCTCAGAATGCTGCCTGACCTCCATGGGACTTCCCTGAGGCTTAGGGACTGCTTGTTCTTACTGCCTGGAGTAGCTACCTTTGCTACTGAGCACCTTCTCTGCGTCCAGCAGCACACTATGTTCTTTCTCTGTAAATTATCTTAATACAATGTTACCAATGTCTGCTCCAGGAGAGTTCTGGACTAGGGAGTCGGGGTGGGGGCGGTGTGAAGGACTCCTAACTATACCAAGGTTCTTTGTCTTAGACCCACTCTCCTTAGCTTCTCTCTGCACCTGGCAGCCATCATTTTTCCCCTTGAACACAATAGTCTGTGCATGCTAGAAGAGCCATAAGTTTTATTGAATTTAGTTAGTGCAAGATAATTGAATGTATATAAAATATTAACTTTCAAGTGTTGATCTGGGACCAAATCTCAGGTTTTCGTGTCATTCGTTCAGACATGTACTCACAAACACACCGGGTGCTGTTACTGTCCAAAAACTCACTTCCAGCTGAGATGACCACAGCACTCTTCAGACCCAAGTATGTGCTGTGTGCTCAGTAGTGCTGGTCCTCACTCTGCTTGCAGAACTTCCTCCATGCTTCTGCTTGGTGGGAAATATCACGTCTATGTCACCTCCAGGAGCCCAGATGTCTACACCATGCTCCAGACAGCCCTTGAGGTCTTGTGTCCGTTTCTGCACCCTCCATTTTGGTTCCAGCTTCTCCTCTTCTCTGGTCTGCTGTAGATAAACATCCTTTTTGCTGCGGCTCTAACAGCACCACTCTGTTCTCTACTTACATCAGAACCTGGGAGGGGCTTAGTACTATCTTCAGGAGGGAAAAACATTCCCAGCCCGGCCTTGAATGATCGATGCACCTATTGCTGCTGCCCTCCTGGCCTCTGCCTTCCCTCTTTCGGTCCTGACCAGGTCCTCACACGGGCCCTTCCCCGCCTCCACCCAAATTCTTTGTTGCTGACTCACCTGATCTCCTCCTGATCCTCTTTTCAAACTCAACTTAACTGGACCTTGTGGCATAGGCCTACAACCTCAGCTACTTGGGAAGCTGAAACGGGAGACTTACAAGTTCAAAGGCTGCCTGAGCAACCTAGTAAGACTGTCTGGAATTTCTGAGAAAGGTCTAGGGCTGTAGCTCAGTGGTAGAGTACTCATCTAGCCTGTCATGTGCAAGGCCCTGGCTGCAATCACTTGCACAATAAGACAAAAGAGGGCTGGAGAGATGGCTTAGCAGTTAAGCGCTTGCCTGTGAAGCCTAAGGACCCTGGTTCAAGGCTCGGTTCCCCAGGTCCCACGTTAGCCAGGTGCACAAGGGGGCGCACGCATCTGGAGGTCGTTTGCAGAGGCTGGAAGCCCTGGCGCGCCCATTCTCTCTCTCTCCCTCTATCTGTCTTTCTCTCTGTGTCTGTCGCTCTCAAATAAATAAATTAATTAATTAAAAAAAAATAAGACTAAAGAGAAAAACAAATCCTGAGCTTGAATGTCCCTCACTCAAGATGACTTCACTAAAACCCACAATTTAGGTTTGTCCTCTAACATAACTTTTAATCTTGTCCTGTACTTTCTCTTTGTTTTATAGTTTGTAGTTGCATATTTATGAATATATTTGCTTAACTTTGTCTCATTTGCCAGACCATTAGCTTCAAACAATGTCAGGCACCTTACAAGAGCTCCACACCCCCTTCCAGATGGAGGGAGGAGGGTTTGCTGGGTGAGCACAGGGACTGTGGCTGTGATGGCAAGCCCAAGTCCTCGCTGCAGTGCTCGGCTCAAACATGCAAGGACTCATCGAGAAAATCTCAGAGAAGTCTGTACTTACAAATGAGCTTTCACTCAAGCCTCTTCCTGGGAATTCTTCAGTAGTTAACACTTCCAGTGATCCCCGGGAGCCAGGGGCTATCAAAGCCTCTAGGAAATAGGTTTTCCTTTGGTACGGGTTTGTGAATGCATACTCTCAAAACAGAAGGGTTTAGTGACTTACCCAGGAACACACGGCTCAGCTTGGGCTTTCTAGACAAAGTGTACTTGTCAGATACTTTGTGTTCTGCCAGGAGATTCTTCCTGCTGGTTTCTGAGATGGGGGAGCACGGGCAGGGAATTCACGCCCCTATCTCAGGTGCGCAGCTAAAGCAGGGACACGTCACTGGTGCCTTTAGAGAGCTGCTCAGACGCAGCTGACACATAGAGCTTCCTGGCAACGGTCAGGAAGCTGCAAGTCCTGGCTGTCACCTAGTCGCTGTGTGCCAATGGGCAGAGTTCTTCCCTCTCTTCTTTCTCTATAAAAATAAAGGGTTTGCCTAGTTTGTCTTGGCCGTGTCCTCAGACATAATAGTCCAGAGCCACATGCATCTCTCAGGGGCAATACTCCATACAGTCTTACCCTCCCCCCACCCTCCATTCATTCCACAAAAGTCATCAAAGGGTCAGGTATAGAGCTCACCAGTGAGGGAGGGGAGGGAGAATGGAGGAAGCAGGAAGAAAAAGAAAAGCAAAGACCAGACGAAGGGTGGGATGGGGTGAATGAGAGTAAGCTTCCACAAAAGGCTGTTTGCTGTGAGTTCCCAGGTAGCAAGAGGGCACCTCAGAGTTTACAAATTAACTCAGTCGCCTCTCCAAGTAAGTGCAGCAGACGCAGGCCTTTGACTTGCTCCTCCGGGGGGAGAGAGGGGGGCGGGAAGAGAGGGGAAAAGGATGATTTAAAAGCCACAACCACGAAGAGCAGAGATTGCAGATAGGGGACAATAAGAGGCCTGCTCAAATTGCCGATGGGAGTGTCTATATTAGACGGCGTTTGTAGTCTCTGCGCGTCAGGAGATGGAAAGGCCCGATTGCAGCCGCGGAAGTCACACAACAATGGGGCCTGATGTTTTGTTTCCACTTTTCAAAGGCGCTCCTTTTTTCCCCTCCTGATGATAAGGCCCAGGAAATGGTTAGTGACATGCTCGTGGGAACCTATGGAAAAGAATCCACCCTGTATCAATGGTGCAGCCGCAGGCCGGGGAGCAGAGCGGTGGGTGGTGGAGCTGCAGACTCCCGGTGCGGGGCTGCACAGGCAAGATAGCATTGAGGAGGCTGCCCGGGGCCCGGTGCGCCTCAGCCTGGGGACCAGGCCCCTTTATCCAGCCAGAATGGGTAGAAGGCCAGACAATGTTGTGCTATATTTGGTTTGACAACAAAAGGCTCTAGAAAGATTTGATAGTGGGGGGATGGCCTGGAGGGCGGTGCAGAATGCCTCACAGTATGGGCTTTGCAAAGGAATGTAGCTGGGTCCTTTATGCCAGGAACCTGGCAGGGTGTGGATGCCATCCTGATTTCTAATGGCTTCGGTCAGGGTCAGGGTTCTGTGAGGTCCCTCGGCAGAACTCAGAGGTGTCAGGATGCTTTGAAGCCACCACACCCGAGGGCACCTGACTGAAATCACACTTGACTACTGCTGATGCTCCCCCTCCCCTGAGCCCAGGCCAGCAACCCCAGAAAGCCAGGGTCAAGGGGAAATGGGAGCAGGGGCCTTTCAGCAGGCACACAAGATAGCCCAAGCTCAGAGAAGCACCTCTAAGTCCATCTGGGCCAGGATTCCAGAGAGAAGCCACCCAGGAACAGAGAGGATGACACTGTATGGCGCTGAGAACCAAGCCCATGTTTCTGGAAACCCCAGCCTTTAATCAAGGTTCTTGAGAGGAAAAGAAGTAGCCCAATAGGTGAAGTTTATTATCTGATCTCCCACAGTCAGTGGTGGCCAATCCACCCTGACTGCTTTGGGAACAGCCAGAGAAACCGAGCGCTGCTCAGTCCACGAAGCTGGAAACCTCAGAAAAAAAGAGAGGGAGAGAGGTCAAAGGTGCAGTTACAGTCCAAGGCTGAAGGTCTGGTGTGAGCCCATGTTCAAGGGCTGAAGAAGCCAGAAAGTGCCTCATGTATGTGATGGCAGAGGAGAAAAGGTTACAAGCCAGGCATGCGCCCAGCCTGGTGGACGGGAAGGCCCTCAGCAGAGCAGCTTCCCAGCCACGGCCTGCACTCAGCGCAGGTCTTTCCACTGAGTTTGTAGAGCTAAATGCCAGTCGTCTCTGCAAACATTCTCTCAGACATGCCCAGAAGTGTGCCTTACCATCTTCCTAGGTATTATTTGATTTGGTCCAGCTGACGACCAAGAGGAACCACCGTATCTAAGCAGAGGGAAATTCCCAAGTGGATCCAGTGGTGTAAAAAGGCAAGCCCAGGCCAGGGTGGGGCAGAGGCAGCGTGTCTCTTGCCACGGATCCTCAGGTCTTTGGGAAGGAGAGAAAAATGACAAAAGCAATCCCAGAAACCCAGGAACCAGGCAGTGGGGTCAGATAGGTTGCCTGGATATATCAGAGACATGGTCTGGGCCACAGATGTGGGACTAGAGGCGGGGGGTAGGGGCTGCCATCAATTATGACACAAATTGTGACACTTTAATAGCTTCAGCCCCAGGCATGAAACATTAGTGATAATTTTCAATCTCGGTTCTGTTTATTTGTTATTTACTTGAAATTTGAAAACCTTGTCGGACATCCCTCATACCTGTTCCAGAAAATAATAATAATAACAATGTAACAGAAGAAAGGCTGGGACCTGAGGCAGTTCAAGGAAAGATGTAGCCTCTTGATTTGCAGATGGGCCTCAGGAGTCATGGATTCATTCAATACATCCCCTTGTTAAAGCTAGAAAGAAACAGAAAAAAAAAAAAAAAATCCTGAGGTGGTTTGGATGTAAAATGCTCCCTATAGATTCACATGTCTGAATACTTAATTCCCAGTTGGTGGAGCTGTTGGGAAGGTCGTGGAACCTTTAGGGAGCAAAGCTGTGCTGGGGTAAGTGTGTCCCCGGAGGCTGAGGCTGGCTCATGCTGAGCACTGCTGCTCTCCACCCCTCTCGGCTTCTTCCTTGGTGATAGGATGAAAAGATACTGGTTTCCTGTTCTTGCCATGTTTTCCCTGCCATTATAGACTTTCCCTCAAAAGTGAAAGCTAAAAAGAACCCTTTCCTCTCTTAAGCTGCCTTTTGTTGGGTATTTTGATCCAGCAATGAGATACTAATGGATACAGAAGCATCTTAGAGAAGGAAAGAGTTTATTTCAGCCTATGGTGTGAAGGGAAGTCCATCGTGGCTAGGAAAGCGTGGCAGGAGCAGGGAGCCAGTGGCATATCCTCACATCAGTAGGGTGGAAGTAGAGACTGAGGAATACTGCTCATTGGCTTTCTTTCTCCTTTTTATTTAGCCCATGATGCCTAGCCCGTGGATTGGCACCACCCACAGCTAAGGTGGGTTTTCCCTCTTCAACTAATCTAATGTAAAAAAAATTCCTAACACACATGCCAAGAGATTTGTTTCCATGGTGATTTTAAATCCTGTCAAGTTGACAACCAGCCATTAACCATCACAAGGGGTAATTAAATTAAAATGAGGTCATTAAAGCATGTTTTAATGGAATATAATTGATGTCCTGATACAAGGAGAAAGGATGGACAAAGAGAGGCAAGGCACACAGAGAAGACCATGTGGAGTCACACTGGCTGTCTGTAAAGAAGAGAGTCTGGAGTGGATGCTTCCTTCATAGACCTCTGAAGGAACCAAACTACTATAACCTTGATCTTGAACTTCCAGTCTCAAGAACTGTGAGCAAATACATTCAGCTGCTCATGCCTCCTAATCTGTAGGGCTTGGCTGTGGCAGCCCTACCTCACTGGCATTGAGCACTTACACGCTGTGGCATTCTTTGAGGGAAGGAGCTCTACTTCGCAGTGCTTGGCACATAGAATGATCTTAGCAAGTGCTACCCACATCCAGGGTGGGATTTCCCTTCTCAGCTAGGACCCTCTGGAAACACTGACACCAATAAAGGGAGCTGAGGACAGACATCTCAGGTGCCCAACTGACTGGCTAAATTTCCTCATATTGACCCTTAGGGATATTCATGGCCTTGGAGTGAAGCAAGGACTGACAGGGACAGACATGTGAGGAGTTTTAGCTTCTGCCTGGCAGGCATCCAGCTACTGGGAAAGCTGACTGATAAGAAGGATGGAGAGCAATTGTGTGTGCTAATGAGGGCTTGGGAATCTGCCAAGAAGCTACATGGTGGCATCTGCCACAAGACGACAGCTTTGGAGACAAGCACTGTGGGTCAAACCCATTCACATGCATATGTGCACACAACCAACGCGTGGGGTATCACAAGCTTCTAACAGCAAGCACACAGGTCAGTGCCCAAATCCTGTAGGTGGCATGGCATATGCATATAACACGTGAATGGGAGTCACAGGCATGACGCACACAGGGAGCCATGCATGTCCATTTCTAAGTATCCATCAATACAAAGGACTTAAGTTTGGTCCTAGAGGTTGAAGAAGTTTAAATTCATCTCTCATTAAAGTCTCCATCATATTCAGTGCTTCAGCATGTTCTCCCAGAACCCAGAACAAACACAGGTGTCTGTACGCTGCAGGTGAGGGCTTTCCTGTAGGACGTGATAGGAGCAAGTGGGAAAGGTCCCCAATTCCTTGGGGAGCTGTAGGGCATCTCTCAACATGTAGGGTTACTAACATTATTGATGACATTTTAACACAGAAAGACAATGCTATTAAAAAAAAAACCAGAAGACTAGGAATCAAGATTTAAATTCTTGCCCCAATTTTCACTCTCTCTTGATGGAATATTAATCTTTGTTAAGGATGGCAAGTGTCTTCAGTCCCATCTGTGATGATTATGCTGAAGTGTGTGCTGAGGCTCCGAAAAGGCCATGAAAGGAAGAGAGATACGTTTGATTAGTGATCTCCAAACCCGCCTCAGAATAAGGATGCTTCTGACCTATTTCCCATTAACATTCAAGGGCATATTGCAAAGGTCATTCCTTCCTCAGGAGCTAGAGAAACAGTGCCCAGTCTATATTAGCTATTCCTTTGTGGTCATTCGTGAAGACAGTATTACACATGTCCCTCTCCATCCTCTTCCTCCTCCTCCCACTCCTCCTGCTCCTCCAGCTCTTTATAGCCTTAGCAGACTTGAGGTTTCTGACAGAATGGCATGTGACTTGTATGACATTCAGTGCGACTTTACTGTATGGTAGCTAGGCCTGTCCTCTCTATCTTTGAATGGATAGATTCCCCTAAGGACTTTCCAGAATTTGCAGTAAGGAACATGCTGCGGTTCCCACGGCTATGCATGCATCCTGTGGTGGTTGTTGCAAGTTGTGTGCTCTAAGGCTGTGAACGGAGGCTGCAAAGGGAAGTGTCACATTTGATTAGTAATGTCTAGGTCAGATTTGATTAGTAATGTCTAAGTCAGGCTCAGAATAAAGGTACCAAGGAGCTTCTTCTGCAACACCATGGACCAGCATGTTCGCCTCCCAGTTTCGAGGATTTCCTCCAGTTCCTGACCAACATATGAAGTCCTTATGTCCTGACTATACTTCAGATGACGGAAGGGTGCTTGTAGAAAGTGTGTCCTTCACCATTCTAACAGAACTCAGAGAACAAGGAAGGAACTCCACTGAAGTCTTAATTTTTACCTCCTGATATCACAACCCTTTCCCACCAGGTTAGTTAGTTCTCAAAAACAACTGAGATCTTCCAATGTGCCAGGCATTAGACAATACACATCTGTGCATTCTTGAAGGGAGAAGGCTGAGGAGGGAAGTTGAATTCCGTGAAAGGCATGGTTGATCTAGCATCAGTACCCACACTGGCCTGATTCCACTATGCCACACAGCATGACCCCCACAAGCACACAGAGGCTAATTTGCTCCATCATTTGACATCTGCCTTCATCATTTAAAACTGGGAGTGGGTTGTCAACCCACATCCTCCCTCAGGTGGTAGATCTATCCTTCAAAAAAAAAAAAAATGACAAAGGCTTTGGTAACTGAGCTGTGGGCAAGAGACCACCACCCAGCCAGGCTGTCAGGTGGTTGACAGTAGGGCACATCCAAGCAGCACTGCGAGGCTCTGAAGGAGGAACTGATACAACAAACCCACAAAAGTCTACTTTAGAACCTGTTATCTAAACTTGGCCATGTTGATTCTTGTTAAACTAAAACCACATTATCTATAGTCTCATACAAGACCTAGAGTCCACAATAGAATACTCAAAACAAGCAGAAGGCAGTTCAGCTGTTAAAGGCACTTGCTTGCAAAGCCTGATAACCCAGTTTCAATTCCCCAGTATCTACATGAAGCCAGATGCCCAAAGTGGCGCATGATCTGGAGTTCATTTGTAAAGGCAAGAGGCCCTAGTACACTCATTCTCTTTCTCTCTCCCCCACCCTTGCAAATAAATAAGTAAGTAAGTACTTTTTAAATGGGCAGGATATAAATCAATCCTGTTCAGTGTATGAAGAGCTAAGAGGAGTCTAATCTCACAAGGGAACAAATATTCAATAGACAATATCTCACAGAAATGACACAGATAGTAAAATTATCAAAGCCTTGAATATAATTATTAAAAAG